>NC_091117.1:87127500-87462500 GCF_040183065.1 Periplaneta americana
CTAAGCCAACGATTTGCTCATTAACTCTGTCCGAAAAGAACAAAGAAAGTCAGCTGAGAATTTTCAATCAAGTTGTTAGATTTCTTAGTAGCCTAGTTCTACAGAGTATAATGTTGTTAGAATATTCAGAGATAAAAAGCATAGGAAAGGAAAACAGAGTTCGACCCAGAAAACCTTAAACGATGTAATATTTTGTGTAGAATTTTTAATGTAATGATTATTACTGGCAATGACAAGTTACTGTCCAAGGGATTTTTTATGACTATCTTCCTGGCCACATGACGAAAGCCAGTAACACAGTTGTGAATAATGAAAATGTAGCTTAGCTGAAAGTAAACAAAACAGGTGCACTCTAGCTAGTAGCAGTAGTGTTTAATCCTTAAATTTGCAAAATATCCTTTAGGATACAACAGGTTAATAGGCTATATGCTATAATTTTAATAGAACAATAGAAAAAAAATTGGTAGGAATATTAAAATTTCACAATACTATAATATTGTACAACATATAATATATGGACATTGCGATAGTTGTTTTCTTTACAGTCCGACACAGTTTAATAAACTAGTGTGAGAAATGAAGTTTTGCCAGTTTAAGGGTTAAAATACATGGTGTATCAAAAGGTCAGGTCAATCCTTAAAGAGGTGATTCAGGACCTTATTTGCAACAAAAAATCCTGATATATTTTTTCAGTATTCATCCCAGTTTCCAGTTACACTAATATCAAGTACTGTATCTATTCCCATTTCATTCCACACCTAATGGACCTGTCTACTTGAGAGAAGGTAGGCACAAACACACGCTTCAGAACGCCGCCTGACTTCTTGCTGTACATTATCCAATCTGTGCTAGTGTATCTCCATTGCAATGATTATGGAGATTTGTTGGGATGCCACAAGGGAACTGGAGCTTCCCAGAGAAACCCCATGTTTAATATGAATAGAATATTACTTCATGTAAGTGTAAATTTGAGGATAGTAATACAATTTGAGTACCAATTAATAATCTTAATAATGTATAATTTAAAGATTATTCTGTAGTACCTAATAATGTTAATAATAAATGTCCAACAATTATACTGGCTGTACATTAAAATCATAAAAGTGCCCTGGCACTGTCCTGCCTCGAAAAATAGTACACTGACGCTGCCAGGACCCACCAGGCCTCAAATACACCCCCTGATTAGATCGTTTATCGGTTTTCAGAATAATTATATTTAAACCTTAAAATTATATTTCCCTCCTGACAAAATATTATTTCCATCCAAGAAACACAACGTCTTCTACAAACATCTGAATGTCATTTTGGGCAAAGGTGCTGTTCCAGATCTAAAATATTTGATACTCTGTATCTCCAATTCAAAAGCTAGTTGTTAAGTTCTTGTTCCAGAGAACGCCTCAATCACAAACTTTTCTTTATTTTTTTGGCTAATTGGTTTTTCTATGTTTTATAATAAACTGAAATAATAATTATCACTCATCTCTTATCTGATCGGTAGAATGAACTAATTCCTTTGAAATAGCCTCCATTTACGTAACTCATTTTAGTGTTACTCACACGAAAACCGTATATGCGAAATTCAAACAATGAAGATTTTAAAATAAATTTTATCTGGAAATTAACTATACGAAACAATCATAAACCATATTCAATACAACGTATAACTTCGCACTTGCTATGAGTGTGGGAAACTGAGCTGTAAATGCGTTGTAAAAAATAAAGCGGGTAGTCTACAGCAGGGGTTCTCAACCGGTGTGTCGCGCAGATCCATGGAATGTGTCGCGAAATTTTGGAATTGAAAAATGAATTTTATGTCATCCAGAAAGTCTCTTTACAATGCAATTTTTATTTGCAACGAAGTCTTTGATATGGTATATTTTATTTTGAGATAGACTTTACCAATGAAACGTGAACACCTGCAACAATGCTCAGTTTAGTTTTTCATTTTTTCAACCGTAAGGCCACGTATAGAGAAACTCTGTGCAACCCACCAAGCACAGACTTCACATTAATTTAAACAGGCGAGTTTTCAAAAACCATTAATAAAAATCTTTTATCAGACATCCAGCTTAGCTAGGGTGGGATTTTTGAAACATACTTTTGTTTTTTTTTTTTTTTTTCCTAATGCCATTCAAGCTTGTTCTTTTAAAATTTTCGATTGCATGTTAACGTCACCCTATCTACAACATTGGATGTCCGACACTACATAGAAGTTATCAGTGCTGGTTTTCTACGGTTTTCTGGTGGAACGCGCTGAAACAGCGTTCCAACGCCTTTTTGTTGCATTTTTCGTCATGGAACCGAAATATGTGTGAATAACTATATTTTTAATACAATTTTGCTTTGAATTCCACTTAGATCTTGAAAATTTTAGTTGGACGAAAAGGTTAATAACGACAAAATTTCCATGCAGTAAACAGTAACCATCTCCCCATCTACTATAAAATATTCTACACAGAGTTCTACCGCCTTTTTCTCCAGAAAAAAGTACTGGTTATATTATTATTATTATTATTATTATTATTATTATTATTATTATTATTATTATTACTATTATTATTAAAATCAAATAAGTGTGTCGCGATATTGTGGGTGATCAATAAAGTGTGTCGTCAATCAAAAAAGGTTGGGAACTACTGGTATACAGATATAATGAAGTCGGGAAATGACAAACCACATAACATATTAACGTTTCCTTTGACCAACAATAATTAATTATTTTTAAATAATAGGCATAAATCAGCTCTAAGTGGAGCACATAATTTTGTGAAAATTTATATTATATCAGTAAAGTTCTCAGAATATGATATTCACCAGTGTTTGCTTCTTAATCAGCATGAATGTTATGATAAATTAAACGTGACTTGGAGTCAGTATTGACAGATACTTATAAAAGGTTAGACGACTTATGACGAATGGTGAGCATAGAGTACGAAGGAACGGAAATAATGTTATACCTTACTTAAAATGAAAGTGACTGAAGTATTGTACTTAGTAAGAATTAAATATTAGTAAGAACGTTCTGCAGGAGTTAGCTAAGAATCAAATGAATTAAAATGAACCGGTATCACAATTTCACAAGATACTTATTTAAAATATACAGTATGTTAAATATAATATATTAATGCTAATTTAAATTACATGTTCTAAATGTCTCCTACTTCTAATTTAGATTTATACGTTACAATTTTTTAATATAGATACCGGTACTTCAAAATCATGCCATTATAAATGTTCAGTCCATAATTAGGGCTGTACTTTTTTCCAGCAGTTGTGACGCATTTTGTATTTTCAAATAAATATACTTATTTATACTTGTAAGGTTTTCTCTTGTGGAAGTAATTTAATAATTTATACTTTAAAATATGTTCCAATTGAATAATTGTTTTCGACATCGCGTTGCCCAAACTGTCCCAGCTTCAGCGCCAGTACGTATGAAACTTCTAACCAGTAGTAGACAGACAGCGCAGTGGATAGAGCCGATAGATAGGAGAAGTAAAAAATCTAGGCTGTTCCCCTCACCTCAGCCCAATACTCTGTTATCAGTTAACCTGCATCTCTCCGACTGAGATCTGAACTTCGAAATCTACAAATCACAGACAGGGCAATACAGTTTCCGAAAACTTGATAATTAATACAGGACTCCTTCCTCCTAATTTTCCATTGGAGTGTAAAAGAAAATAGAAACTGACACGAGAGGTAAGTTTTTTTTTTTTAAGTAGGTTGTTTTACGATGCTGTATCAATATCTTAGGTTATTTAGCGTCTGAATGAAATTAAGGTGATAATGCCGGTGAAATGAGTCCGGGTTCCAGCATCGATAGTTACCCAGCATTTGCTCATATTGGGATGTCGGAAAACCCCGGAAAAAATCTCAACCAGGTAACTTGCCCCGACCGGGATTCGAACCCAGGCCATCTGGTTTCGCGGCCAGATGCGCTAACCGTTACTCCACAGGTGTGAACGAGGTAAGTTTATGAAATACACATTATTATTATTATTATTATTATTATTATTATTATTATTATTATTATTGAGTTATTTTACGACGCTGTATCAACATCGCAGATTATTTAGCGTCTGAATGAATTGAAGGTGATGATGCCGATGAAATGATTCCGGGGTCCATCACCGAAAGTTACCCAGCATTTGCTTGTATTGGGTTGAGGGAAAACCCCGGAAAAAAACCTCAACCAGGTAACTTGCCCCGACCGAGATTCGAACCTAAGCCATCTGGTTTCGCGGTCAAACTCTCTAACCGTTAATCCACAGATGTGGACTACATTATAGTGATATACTACATTTTCAGTGCAGAATACTGTAACTTGTAACTGACCGTGAAACAAGCGGCCCCGGGTTCAAATCCTGGTTGAGACAACTTACCTGATTGGGGTTTTCTCAGGGGTTTTCCCTCAACCAATTGAATCAGAATTGCTGGGTAACTTTCGCCGTTGGACCCCGGACTCATTTTGCCATCATTAATTCACATATCACCATCATCCACACCATAGCCCGGGTTCAGTGCGGCGTGCTGTACTTGTACAAGAGCACGGCCGTTCGGCTATCCAATCATTCACAATAAGCCTCAGGTTGCAGTGCAAGCCTTCGGGTTCCTCCTCTGTTCAAGTTAAAAAAAAAAAAAAAGAAACAGGAAGTGCATATACAGCATGGTCCAGAATAAAGTATACCGAAACTAAAGAACATAAAATTTAATTGAGAAACATACAGTATTAATCAGTAATTTATATACTTACTTACTGGCTTTTAAGGAACCCGGAGCTTCATTGCCGCCCTCACATAAGCCCGCCATTGGTCCCTATCCTGAGCAAGATCAATCCAATCTCTACCATCATATCCCACCTCCCTCAAATCCATTTTAATATTATCTTCCCATCTACGTCTCGGCCTCCCTAAAGGTCTTTTTCCCTCCGGCCTCTCAGCTAACACTCTATACGCATTTCTGGATTCGCCCATACGTGCTACATGCCCTGCCCATCTCAAACGTCTGGATTTAATGTTCCTAATTATGTCAGGTGAAGAATCTGCTGATTTTATTCATTTATGAATAAAGAATTCTGTTCCTAATTGGTGATTATCATTTCCTTCCCCATAATACAACAAATAATCTCCTATTTGTGTTATGCCATTCCCATCTAACCTAACCTCTTGTACTCCCACAAAGTCTATTCTATATCTAGCTACAGTAATTTATATATGTTGTAAAAATTCTCCATTATTCCTTAGACATTTTTCGTAACGCTCATGAAGATTTATTGAATACTTTTTTGTTGTCACTGTTGTTATAAAGTGAAGGGCATGTCAGCTCATTTATGTTTGTGGGTATCGAATCTCTGTATACACGTTCTTTCAGGATACCCTCCAGATATGCATCATGGGAATTCGCAGGAAAGGGGTATTCTTGATGGTGGATCTTCATGAAACTCCTCTTCATAAAATTCACATACTGCTTTCACACTAGCTCCGTCACCTCGACTGACAGTGTACGAACGAAAATAACGCTCTACAAGGAATTCTTTTTCTTGGATACTGAGTACCATTTTGATTATGTTTATTTCATAGCCTTCTTTAGCAACTGAAGTAACAACAGTGTATACCAATGTCCATTGTTACACCAATTAATGCCAATGGCGGGATCAGTAACTGACCCCTTCGGAGTTTATAGTTTCTGCAGTAAAACTAGGTAAACTATATTTTTGTAATCGTTATGACTTAACGATCTTCCATATAGGTTTTATTAAATTTATTTCCATTTTACTTTTTTTTTCTAACATATATAAAGAAATAAGTTCTAAGAAATATACAATTTTATTTATTACTGGAGGGCGGAAAAATGTGCGTTACCACGCGATACAGGTTAGTTTGGTCTGAAGTATGGATGGCGACACAGGTACAAGCGCAGTAACATAAATGCACCAAGAGAGCGACCGTACAAGTAGGAACCAACAAATGAGTTTCAGTGTCAACTTCTAGTCGTATGGAAGAAAGCCAGGTGTTTACAATATTGTTTATTGTCTTTGTTCAGGTGGCAGTGTTGTGTAAAAATGACTTAAAATATCTAAGTCGAAGGATTTGGAATTAAACAGTCTAAGAAATAAATACGGAAGAGAGATTTTGATCCCGCAAGGGGAAAATATTTTCCGTGCCATGCCCAAATGTGAAATTAAAATACGTAGGAAATATGACGTAGAGCGGCATTATAACAGCAAGAAACATACCGAAAACGTAGAAAGGTCTTTGACATTAAATAATGGAAAACATACATGGTCTGAATTTAATGTGGATTTATGTAATATGATGATTTCTGCAAATATTCCGTCCAAGAAACTTGATAATCCACATTTTATAGGTGAAAAGGTGAAAGAAAAATTCCACAGGTTCTCCAAAAAAAAAAAAAAAAAAAAAACGGTTATACAGTTCTGTGTAACATTTTGAGTGAAGGGAAAACCGACGATACAACGGCGCTTTTTTCATTTGCACCTCTAACATCTTGTGACACGAAAAGACGCTTTTCGATGTTGAAAAATTATTTGAGTGAGAGACGTCGAACTTTCTCTTTCGATAATTTACGAATGTATATTGTGGTTCAGTATAATGCATCCTTTAATCATCAGGTGGTGGCAGGTAACATTTGAGGTAAGTTTTTAAATCATAATAACTATATTACAACTTCATTTCAGTATTTATAGATCGATTGAATAAAGTGATGAGATTCTCATTACCAGACTGTACTCTCTTGCCGCTGTTTACGTGAGTGAATGACAACAATATAGTCCGTTAATACTGAACTTAAGGCATAACGCACATCTTTCCGTCCTTTATTTATTACATTCATTATCAGTTTTATTAAATTTATTTTATTATTTTTTTTCAACAAATATGAAAGAAATAAGTTCCAAGAAATATGTAATTTTATTTATTACAGTCATGTAATGTGATAATGCATAGTTACAGTATATACCCTACATAAATACTCATGTAAACAGAAACAATCATTCGAATTTTACATCTGGATGTGGACGTCTTCGTAAGGGCTGAACTTCTAAAACAACAAGTATTTACATGTAATATTGCAACCAGGAACCTGTTATTTTCTCATGTGTTGTTATAGCTCAAAATAACATATTTATAAAAACAATAAACATTTATGAAAAAAATAAAAATTATGTAATTATTCAAAGAGGTAGATATTACCATGTTCTTCTGACTCGCTACTTTCTTTCTATTATACAGTATCCTGTTCTGTAGGGTACTGAAGAACATCTTCAGTTTCACTATTACAACTATCAAATAAACCATGTTCTTGAAACCCCATTTCAACATCTGCGTCCTAATTCCTCTTAAAGATATTGACAGTGAAAAGAAAGAAATATAACCTTCTAATTACTGTTACCGAGTCTAATGTTATAATAAATTAATATGAGAATAACAAATCCAATGCGCGCATATAGGCCTACCGATAACAATTACTTTCACTTGACAGCCGCCGAAACTTGATTTTTTGTTACAGTGTGTATAATACAGGGACATCATTTTATTTTTACTTCAATTTTTATTGTACCTGAGTTTTTTAATGTACTTCACTCCCACCCTTTCTACTAATGAAGTTCAATCGTCCTCCACACAGATCCAAGACCGCATATACAGTCATAGTAGCCTTACGCTCATAGTAATCAGTAAGTTCCAAAAATATGTTCGCGTTTTCCAGTGACGAAAGAGCTTTCAATATTGCATTATTTTCCATTTGCCTACGTCGCATCCCTGTTTCCCCCACCTACTTCTATTCGCCTCTCTGTAAATGTTGGTGGCTGGGCCGTCTTAGCTCTTTTCTAAGAACATTAATTTCTGTTAGGAATTGGACGTCTACGTAATATTATACCCATACAATTGTCTAAAATAACTTCAATAAAAGGGCCTCGTTAAGAAATTAACTGTCACGTGATTTCCTCCCTTTCTACGACGCTGCGACGTAACCACTTGGACGGACAGTAGATAGCATGTCTGAGTAATTTTATCTTTTCGCATCGGGTAGAAGTGAAGAGTGAATTTACAGTACGTAAGGTAGGTAAAAAAAAAAGGTAAAGGTATCCCCGTAACATGCCATGAAGGCACTTGGGGGGCATGGAGGTAGAGCCCCATGCTTTCCGTGACCTCGGCACTAGAATGAGGTGGTGTGGTCGGCACCACGCTCTGACCGCCTTTTACCCCCGGGAAAGACCCGGTACTCAATCTTATAGGAGGCTGAGTGAACCTCGGGGCCGTTCTGAAAGTTTGGCAACGAGAAAAAATCCTGTCACCACCTGGGATCGAACCCCGGACCTTCCAGTCCGTACCAACTGAGCTACCCGGCCGCCATAGAGTAGGTACAGAATTATTTTAACATGAGTTACTGATACGAAGTACGAACCTGGTAATTGGAAATACATACAATAGTCTATAGTGCGATAATATGCACATTAGAACTGAAGCCTGTATCTAAATGAACGGCCACCATTTTAAAAAAATGTGTTTAAATATCCATATTATGATTATTTTTCAATTTAACTTCATTCTCTATATTGTACGATAATGTGTTGTACACAGTATAATATAACTTACACTGCATAATGAATACGTCCGCATGGAAAGCTCAGTTCGTAGTAAAAACACTCATTGTTAAAACAGTACTGTATTTTGATTAAACAAAAACCTAATGAAAATTATCAAACTCAAAATCGCGATATTTCCTAGTTTGCGTAGCTAAATGGATGAACTACTTTTCTTCCCTCCTACACCTAGTAATCGTTGATCCAAAGGTATAGCCAGGTTAATATTAGAAATGTTAGTAAAAATAAAATGATGTCCCTGTATAACAACAATAAGAGCCATGAAGGCTTAAAACAGGTTTTCTGTAATAAAAGAAATATTGTGAAAAATATACTTTGGGGTAAGTAGTTGACCTCTCTATTGATATGCTACTGTTAACAATGCCGTCAATAATTTGAGCCATGTTGTAAATTATGTATAGTTAAGTAGGATATTGTTGTTTGGTCAACTATCTGACGACAGGTCTGAACATCATAAGTCATACCAATAAGGCGCCATTTATGAGGCAACTAAGCCAGGAGATAATGGGGTAGGGTGGCCAGTTCCTTTCCTCCTCCATTGCTTACATCGCCGATTAGCTACATATTACCACGGCCGAGATATTACACTAATCAGACTTCAGATGCATACAAACAGTGTTGTTCTTCACCACCTCTGTGGTGTAGGGATCTCTTACGCAGAGGGTCCGGGTTCGATTCCTGGTCAAGTTGAATTTCCTGATTTTTCAGTGTTTTCCCTCAACCGTAAGGAAATTCGAGCCACAACATCCCTGAATATCACCGGCCTCATTCATCACCGAAATCATATTCATAACAAATCAGTAATACCTATACAGTCGCCATCTAGTTCACAGCAATAAAACCAATCTCAACAATAGTACACAGGCCTTCGGATTTCACCCAGAAGATTAACTCGCGATATGACCAACATGTTAAAGCGCGTATAAATAACAGCGAGGGGGAAAAAAGAAAAAAAATATTCTTCCTCTGACACATATCGTCAAGTGACTTTTACTGCCTGATAATAGATGTACTTGTCTCGCGCCGTGGCGTCGTGGTCTAAGGCATCCTGTCTAGGATTCGCGTTACGGAATGCGCGATGATTCGAGTCCTCATGGGGGAAGAAATTTTCTCATGAAATTTCGGCCATCATGGGCTGTAGCGCCATGGATTATTAAAAGATGTACTTATCAGCCAGAACCTCAAGGATAAGAAGTTAAAACTAGGCCTGTGTGTGGAAACTGGATATGTACTATAGAATGGGGTAAACCTGTCTATAAAAAATTAATCATATCAAACCTATTTGTGACTTAAAATAATGAAAAATAATTAAGAAATAGAGAACAAATAAGGAACTTTGAAAAAATGTTCAGTACATCTGACAACGACGAAGACGATTATGATGATAGTGCCGGTTGTGCTGATTATTATGTAAAAGAGGTTGTCTTTATAATTAGTACTAAAAAGTGGTGTAGGTCTTGATATTTTCTACATTCTACCTCTTCAAGAACGATTTATTCAGTTTTACTAATTGGGAATAGGAAAAATGTCAGATCATGCGGTTTGACAAATAGAAACTTGGTTTCCAACTAAATTAAGACAATTATCGGTAAGAAAACTATAGGGTACCGAAAGATTTTTATGAACATATTCGATACTATCTACGACAGTGTCCCAGTATGTAGATAGTATTGAAGTCTCACAAAGTATCAATAAATTTTCGAGGAATATATTAGATCAGTTTAATATCAGATCGTGGAAATGACTTACAAGGTCATTGTATGTCGATTCCTGTGCTCCATGATGTATAAACGCAGAAAATGGGGACGCCAACTGCAGCAGAATGGGATCCCGGAACTGAAAGTGGGACCGTTTCATCTGGATCAATCAGCACGGGATGGCCTGTCTCGGTCAACGCTCGCTCTCAAGTTCAGTGATCGGCAGCAAGTCAGCACGACGCTCAGCTGGACAAACACAGCGCAGTGGCCGCCAGGTTCTGTGATCGAACCTTACCGTACGTACAAAACATTTGTCTTTCTATAATGCGATTCCAAACTAGGCCTACATGCTGTCAAACAGCGCCAATTATAATTATTGACAATTATTATTCTAAACTTTACGCCATTTTTCAACTAAAGGCTACTTAGTGCGACATATTGGAGAAATGATGAAATAAGATCAATAGGAAATACCAAATTATATTGAATAACATCACGAAACTGTCAGGCGAAAAGCCGTGCTAAGACTGGGCCAAGGAAATTTTAGTCCAATCGTAAACTTCAGCTTATTTACTTCAATTTAATCCTTCTAACGATCTACACAACTGGCTTCGTATGGCTGAATGACGAACAGCCAAGTACCCGCCATTAGTTAAAAAAAAAAAAACTTAATCCTTTCTTCTGTGACTGCGTACAGTATTTATGTAGTCTACAGTCGCGACAATGGATAGTTGTTGGGGAATGTAAACACGCCTACGAGCCAACTACAGGTTGAGGTAAAGAGCACGTGACCTTGCGTGACTATCCAACTATTTCTTGCCGCGACTGTATGTATGTATGTATGTATGTATGTATGTATGTATATAAAACATGTTTTATTTAACGACACTCGCAACTGCAGAGGTTATATCAGCGTCGCCGGATGTACCGGAATTTTGTCCCGCAGGAGTTCTTTTACATGCCAGTAAATCTACTGACATTAGCCTGTCGCATTTAAGCACACTTAAATGCCATCGACATGGCCCGGGATTGAACCCGCAACCTTGGGCATAGAAGGCCAGCGCTATACCTACTCGCCAACCAGGTCGACTGTATGTATGTATGTATGTATGTATGTATGTATGTGCAGTGTTACCAGAAAGTTTAGAGACACCTTATAATTATTATAAAATGCTGCAATGGCCTTAAATTACTAGTCGTTAAAACTTAACTTAAGAATATTGCTGGAGAACCTTTTAAGTGTAGTGCAAATATTCGTAATTTAAATATGTATTTTATTGATTAAGGCTGGTTGAGTGGAAGAGAAGGCCTTATGGCCTTAACTCTGCCAGCGAAAATAAAACATTATTATTATTATTATTATTATTATTATTATTATTATTATTATTAAATTATTAGAGAAATTAACAATGCTTTTAACTCTTGATTAACAATAGGAAAGGCCAATTTTTATTGCAATTTTGGTATTTATATGATGGCTGTTGGTCCTTATAGATAATATTTTATAAATGTTTCAAATTAAAAATCTTACATTTTCAGCATTAAAGTTGAAAATGAATGAATAACTACTACTTGTTGCACGATTCTCAACTGTTGCTGGATGATATAGGATATATTAATCTTTATATTAGTAAAGATCAAATATTTGTAAAAAAAAAAAAAAACAGTATTCTTTCTGAATGTCCTAGCCGTTTCTAAGGTTTGAAGTTTTTTTTAAATGGAAAATTTTTTATCTGTTCATCTGTAACATAGCGGTTGGTTACCTAGCGCCTTCAAGCGGCACGCAACAGTATAGGTTTGTATGGAGTATAGATCGGCGCACCCGACCCTGCTACACAGTTAAGGTCTGCTGTTCAGGGAACATGTGAAAGCAAAACTTAGCTGGGCGCTTGGAGATTAGTGTCCTAGTAGAAGAATTTGGTAGCCAGCACTTCATTAGGAAAGAATAACATGTATTTTATCATTTTTTATTTTAAATATTCAAAATGTTTAAGTCATTCATCGTAATGTGTAGAGACTCGTAAAGGACGCACTTATAATTTGTTTTGTTTTAAGTGTGTGCTGATATTTATGTCTTCTTCTCATTTGCTAATTCAAACTTTTATTCAAATCTAAAGTATCTTAATGCGTTTTACTTACTATACAAATCAGATTTAAACATATTCCTGGCAGTATGTAGCCATTGGCGACAAAACGTCGTATGTGTTGTCTGAATAGTTTATCGAGTTCAAAATTGTTTAATACTTCGATTTCTTTTATGTCACTACAAATTTAATAATATATAATCTTAACAAAAGCGGTTGTAGGAATAAATTAGAACGTGCTTTTTAGATTCATATTGTTACATTTATTGCGCATACAAAACCACACAACAATACACAAACAAATTTACGCTGCTCGTTAGCCGGTTCTCGGTGATTAGCGGGAGGGTAAAACAATAAAACAAACCAACCATACAACAATACACTAACAAATTTAAGAGGCTCATAACTCATAACTTAACAGATTATGAAATGAGGTTTTGAAACTGCCCGCCTTCATTCTCCACACATTTTTAGCATATCTTTAGAATTCATCACTCGCTGTAGTTCATTTTTACAAATTCAGGCCATTTTCTGACGAATATTATCTTTGAGTTCTTGTATGGTGTATGAGAAATTTTCTAGGAGAATTTTCTAAACGATTACGAATGCCATGTAATCTTTCTTCGGTGAGAACCCTATGCTACTTTTTTGGTTTCTTAAACTGGACATTTCCAGTTTCCTGAAATTTATGATAAAGATTAAAGACCGTTTTACGATCTGGAGCGTCTACGCCCGGGAATCTTTCTTGAAACCGTCTTCGAACTTCACGATCTGACTGCGTTATCACATATGAATCGTAAATAAATAGACGCTGTGCCGTTGTAAAACTCACGAGGCGTAATTGACATTATGCATACTGTCGAATTAAGAAACGAACAACGCAACACACACCCAGGAACATCTGCGCTAAGACCGCAAAGTCAACACGCAAGCAAGTAGGCTTGCTACTCCTTCCGGTGCGCGGCAAACGAGTGGGGGGCTCGCTCATAGGAAAAACCCCGCGTCGCGGGGAAAGCGTAACTGATCTCACTGTAGATTAGATAAGACAGGCAGCAAACATATAGGTAGACAAGTAGAATGGTAACTTGAAAGTTTGAAAATAGAAATTTGAAGTTAGATTAGCTTAGGTAATTTTATTAGATAGATAATTGGATTAGGTAACATATTTATGATGTCTATTATGCGTAATCAGTGTGTCTGTTCTTGAAGTTGAACGCAATTGTGTTTTTTTTTTTTTTGGTTTGAAACAAATATGATATTGTACTAAAATTATTTCACTTAATGTGCATCGTACACAGATAAATTGACTTGTATATACTGAATATGATCAAAATGCAATCATAAGTTTGGAAAAAATAGCTGTACACAGGTGGGCAGATAGACAGGTAGACAGACAAAAGATCACTTTCTCGATATCAATGATGAGAAATACTAAATCAGATTTTTCAAAATTGTTAATGGGAATGTAAAAACGATTCGGAAGACTGTTTGCAATTAGCAACAAATAAACTTATAAGTATAGTAAAGGAATATAATTTAAAGATATCATCAGCCAAAAGCAAAATTATAGCCTTCATAGGTAAAAACTATTTAAGAGCTAAAATAGTCATAGAAGGCAAAATAATCGAACAAGTTAACTGCTTCAATTACCTAGGGAGCAATGTATCATACTGCCAGAAAAAGGATATAACTTATAAAGTGAATATGTTCCAAGGAATTTATTTATTTATTTATTTATTTATTTATTTATTTATTTATTTATTTATTTATTCTGGTGTAGTTAAGGCCATCAGGCCTTCTCTTCCACAACACCAGGAATACAAATACAATAATATAAATAAACAGAAATAAATACACTATAATATACAAAGTAAAGCTGCTCAAGAAATAAAGAGAGAGAAAAAAACACTATAAACAAAGTAAAGCCACACAAAAATATACAGGTTGCAGTCACACAAACTTTAAATGAGTGATTAAGTATCATAATTAATTCCATCCTAACTAATTAACTAACATAAACAAGAAACTTGCACTTTTAATCTAGGTTAAAAAGAAAAAAAAAACACAAATCAATACTTCTAGCAATACCTAAAAAACATTAACTAAGACAAAATTTTCCAATTTAATTTTGAATTGTGATAAAGTCCGGCAGTCCCTGACATCATTAGGTAACGAATTCCAGAGGCGAGGTATTTCTACAGTATAGGAAGATGAGTATAAAGACGTTCTATGATGAGGGATAGAAAGAAGTGCTTGATGTCGGTTTCGAATGTGTGGCACTATAAGAAGGATCTTAGGACGTAAAACTTTGAAGTCCACACAACTTAAATTTTATAAAGTTATGGCAGTCCCTATGCTCACATACGGCAGCGAGAACTGGACTTGGAATAAATCAGACAGAAGGAAGATAGAGGCTGCAGAGATGAGATTTTTGAGATCGGTTGCGGGGTTTACTCTCTTAGATCATAAAATATTTGAAGACATACGTGCATAACTTAAGATTTTTAACCTCATTGATAAATTATCACAATGTAGAGAAGGCTGGAAAGAACACATTGAACGTATGCATGAAGACAGGTTCCCAAAATTACTTTTGAACTATACCCCAGTTGGAGGACGGAGTATAGGTAGACCTTATAAAACATGGGAAGATCAATTTCCCTGAGAAGAAACGGACCAAATGGTCCAAACCTTGATGATGATGATGATGATGATGATGATGATGATGATGATGATGAAAAAGAAAGGATGGAATAAAAAGAAAGGCATACTGTGCCAGCAACTGGAACCGAAATCTATTCTACTCTTAAAATAGCACGTTATTTTCGCAAGACACACCACAAGTTCAAGACCGCGACCCACGCAGAGCTACTTAGAGGACATTTTTATCTATGGGCAATGTGTGTCCAGACATGGATGCTTCGGCGAGGATAGCAGGATTCACCAGACACAATGGCATCCACCGTGACACCAGTATATCGCAGCACTGGACTTTCAAGTTCTGAGAACCGTGACCAAGCTTCCTTCTCCACCTACTACTACTCTTCTCCCTCTCTTCGTCCATTTCTTCTGTTATTATCGAGTTTTTCTTGCTTGTTTTTCATATTCTTACAGTTATATACATGGTGTCCCTAAAGTGATGGTGGGGTTTAGAGGACTATTTTTTTAATGATTAGAGATAGAAATATAATATTGGTGCCGGATAAAAACAAAACTCTCAAAGCTTTTTGTCTGTAAGTTTGCGGCATTGAAGGAAACTAAATACACAAGATGGATTTCCCAAGGAAAAGTAGACTACAATGTGTTTTGTGGATGGCAAAATTTTAATCTGTGACTCGTGTACGACGTGAATTTCGTTGCGTGTTTAACGAAGCACTACCACACGAGAATGACATTAGTCGTTGGGATAGACAGTTAAAAGAGATTGGAGGCCTATTAGAGAAAAAACTACTGGAAGACCATCGACAGATGATGAAACGGTAGAAGTCATCCGAAGAGTATTTATTCAGATTCCAAATAAATCAGTTCGTAAATGTGCCCAACAATTAGGCCAACTGTCCATAGAGCTTTAAGGAAACGTCTTCATCTGACGCCTTATAAACTTCAATTGTTACAAGCACTTCATCCAGATGTTTATCACAAAAGGCATGCGATTGCTGTGGACATGCTTAATGAAATTGACAACGACCAACAGCCACAGATTCAAATTTTGCCAGTCACAAAAAAACAGTGCACTTTTCTTTGCACATCCATCTTGTATAATTAATGTAACAATGAAAATTATTGAATGTGTTCGATTTATTTTTATTTATTTTATTATTTAAATTTAGATATAGGTTAATACAAGATATAATTACAACAATAGAAATAGAAATAAAATAATATAATCAATATAAAAAAGAATATACAGTAATATTAACAACATTTGAGGACCGAATGAGCAGCGCTCGTGTTCGGTCACAGTTCAGATAAATTATTAACAGGCCTATAAGGGAATATACAAAATAAAATAAAATAGAACTGAAATTAAAATATATAATTTAATATATTAATATAAGAGGATTATAGAAAATAAAATAGGAACTAAAATTAAAATTACAGCTGCAATGAAATTATATAATATATTATTAACATAGAGAAGAATAATATCGTACGTGAATAAAGTAGGATAATTTATAAAAAAATATATATATTCTAAAATTATAGAATAGAAAATTATAATATGGGCTGATTAATTCATATACATAGGCTATAAATTTATTTAATCAAATTGAAGACATTAACATATTTCTAATTTTCTTGTCATTTGTTAGTGGGTTACATGTTAGAAGTTCTTGGTGTATTAATTTAGCTAAAGAATTATACAACCGAGGGCCAAAATTAATGTTATGCTTTAGACCAGCAGATGTGAAACATGTTTTTCTCTTCAGTGCCTCAAACTTACAGACGAAAAACTTTTGAGAGTTTTATTTTTATCTGACACCGATATTACGTTTTTACACCTATTCATTTATAAAATATAATCCACTGAAACCCCACATGACTTTTGGAACAAAACGCATATTCCTCTTTGTCGTCTGGTATATAGACGGATCAATGAAGGACGGAAGAGCTGGTGTGGGCATTAAAATACCAAATTTTGGCTTGTCGCAAGTTCTAAAACATCTCCAACCATTTTTCAAGCAAAAGACTATCTACTATACGACAGCCAGGCAACCCTAAGATCGTAAAATAATTTTGAATAATGAATACTCTTCACGTCTAGTCTGGGACGGCCTAAAATCATAATGCAACTGACAAAACGAGAGTGTCAGGACATGAAAATGTGAAAGGTAATGAATGTTATTATCGCCTTGCTGAAGATGGTGCAGAGATCCTTTTCATTACAGAGAGTGTAGGAGTAACAATTCCACACGCCCTCACTCCACCTATATGGGCCCTTGACTTGTCTTTTACATCAGCTGGTCCAGAGACGGGTCCGTGTACTGAGACACGGTTTGGTCCATTGTGCGCTCTTATATGCGATGATTGTTCTAGTCCGACAGGTGGCCTGGGTGACATTCGTGCATCCGACGCTGATAGCTGGGTCATCCTGGCTCAGCCCCTGATACAGCCAGGTCCCGTTTCGCTGACTAGTAATCTGATAAGCCCCAGGAGCTCGGAGCCCCAAGCCCTTCCCGATCAGTCGAAGCTGACAGGTGGATCATCCTATTCTTAATAGCTCCTCTCTTACTCCAACGTCACTCGAGCCAGCCAAGGTGCTGGACGAATATGAGGATGCTCGAGACGGAAGTATTGCTCCTGATCAGGTCAGATATTCCCCAGCATATATCCTTTTAATTTTGCGAGAAACTGTGAACACGCAATACGTTTTCTGCTGATTTATTCTCTATCTACGCAATTCAATTCACGATAGTCAGCATTATCAGCTAACTAACTGTTCACGAAACTTGAGTTGTTGAGGGACTAGGAACAATGGACTGTACCAGTACTATTTTGCATTGTCTGTGATGTGGCGATATTAGCGTTCCTACTGGTTAGCAACTATCTACGGATGCATATTCCCTACGTATTGAGCTTCGTGACTGTATATACTAAACTGTAATAGATGTCTTTGGTGACGGTGTTGATACGGAAGCATTTCCTTGCCGACAGCTGATTTTTTTAGACATCGTTTGGTAAATTTTTCTAGCAGTAGCGTCGGATAATCTTATGTTTATTATAGGGCTGCCAACTGTTTTTGAAGAAAATACGGGAGACCCAACGATCTGCAATATTTTTACACAAAAACTGACAAATTAATCAATTTAGTTAGGCTTAAATTACGAATATATTGAGGCATTTTGTCTCGGGTAATAGTTTTAAACGAATTGTAAACATTCCCTGCATGCGTTGTTCAAGTCGACTGTGATTTGCAGTTCTGATTTGATTAGATGTTTCGTGTCTATGTTTCGAACATCTGTTCACTTATTGTTCATAAGGGAAAACACTCTCTACATGAGCCTTGCTGCCTGGTATGCTTACAACACAATTCACTTGTTTTTTTTAATATAAATTTCTATCTCTAACATTGTTTGATTTTAAACTGTGACCCCTGAAACTACTTCTGGCAAGTATTATTTTCTACAGAGATTGCACGTTTCAGTGTAACTCTGGAGCAACTGAATCCATAATATAAATCACCTTCGATCATGAAAAAATAAATGAGAGAAGAAAAATATGGAAGTCGGGAGACTGTTAAAAGTTAGAGCTAAATGCAGGAGATCCCAGAAAATACGGGAGGGTTGGCAAGCCTAGTTTATTGTTCTCAGGGAGGAAGAGATTGTGAATTATAGTGCCCAAAAAGTTTGTTCCGACACGCGGCACAAAATGATGCGGCGTCATGTCCTGTGTGAAATTTTCCGCAGCAAAGGCGGTGTGATTTCCTTAAATGCCTCCCCTCCCTAACACCTTGCTACAAATCTTCAATTGTCTGGAATCGATGGTTCGAGACATGTTGCTTAATTATTTCTCACAGGGAAATCACACCGCCTTTGTTGCGGAAAATTTCACGTAGGACGTGGTGCCACATCATTTTGTGCCGCAACAATGATGGTGCCCATACTGATGTTCTGGATCACTAAACAAGCTGAAACTTAAAGTATCAACATTGTCACACATCAACTATGACATGTTCAAAATGGATGCACATCAACATACAAACAAGGAGGAGGGGTGATAAGACTTTCGGATCTTACTGTACTATTAACTACATAACCAATTGAGTTGATAGCTGAACAGGTGACATATGCCACTCTAGCACCGGCTGTGACATAAATCTTTACGCGAGGAAGCCACCAACTTGTATCATGGTGGTTGCGAGTTGAAGAAAAATATATATTGCAATAGTGCAAATTGCCAATTCGTGGGAAAGAGTGGGGTTGTTCAAACACACCCAACTGGAAAAAAACCTGACAATTGACATGCTCTCGGTTCTTTGAACTAACCCAACAGAAATGAAATAACCTCGGGTACTGAAACATTTTCGTGTATACGCCACCGATATTTAGCAGATGCCTTCAGCTATGTAGTAAATCCTTATATGGCAGGCACAAAATGAGCAGCATTCCAAATTATAGTACATGCAGTTTAAACGTTGAACCTACCTCTGTAAACCTCACAATTTTTTATGCTCCAAGAGGATTGCTAAACTATTTCTTAGGGCTGTTTAAAAATCGCAAAATGTTCTTCAGTCAGTTCTGGTTTCATATTATTAACAGCAAAGGTTAGGATTCCTTGCGAAAATCAGGATCCCTAGAGTTCCGATTTTAGCATACAATATTTGCTCGTTTTATTCCTTAGTTACAAATCATATGCTATCATCATATAAATGCGTTTCAAGTAATTTACAACTAAAAGTCATATTTGTTACTTTCTTTTTTAGCAATGTTGTGCTTAAATCAAGCTTAAGAATATGAAAAATAGGAAAAATAGAATACAGAAGAAACATAGACATTGAATGTCTTGAAAACTGAGAGCTTCAAATCATATATGATATAAGTCCTGCGCCTCAACTCCTGAACACGAAATATTCTTGGTGATGGTGGTGGTGGTGGTGGTGGTGGTGGTGGTGGTAGTGGTGGTTGTGGTGGTGATGGTGGTGGTGGTGGTGGTGATGATGATGACGACGAACGATTAGTATTTACTTAGGAATAGATATAAATATATTATATAAATGTATGAACACACAATATGCAGAAGTCACAAAAAATCCACTAAGTCCTGGTTACATAAAAATTCCTAAGTGGAATTACCTTCTATGTGACGATATTATTATAACATCGTAATAAAGATGTAGCCTATCGTTTGCTTGAATGTTAGGCCTACCGTATTGTAAGATGTAGCCTAATAAAGATATCGTTTGCTTGTATGTTACTATATTATAAATTAATAAAGATAATATGGTTTACTTGTTACGTTACATATCATAAGATCTTAATAAAAAGATATCGTTTACTTGCTATGTTACCACATATTATAAGATCTTAATGAAGATACCATTTCCTTGTATGTTACCATATTACAAGATCTCAATAAAGATACAGTTTGAGTGTATGTTACTATATTACAAGATCTTAATAAATATAACGTTTGCTTGTATGTTATCATACTGTAAGCTCTTTATAAAGATATCGTATATTTCTATGTATTGTGACAGCGACGTGAGATTCGAACTCACGACCAGCGTCCCGCAAGAAAGCAGATCGCGCGGGGACGGCGCGCGGCGGAGAGAAGTAAGGGGAAAGGGCCTACGCGGCGAGAGAGTGGAGAGAGAGTGCGCGCGCATCTGGTGCTGGTAGAGAGGAGAGGGCTCTGGATTTTTCTGGAGTGCCATCTCTAGAGACGCGTGGAACTTTCGAGGCTACGTCGCTGTGGTTATAAATTACGGACGCGAAGGAACGACAGCAGTTTTCAGTTGATTAGTCAGCCAGTCAGTGAGAAAGCCAGAGCAAGCAAGCCAGTCTTGTGTACCGGAGTTCGACTCGAGTGTGCGTCCGCAACTGTATCAGCATCCGAAGGCCTGAGTTCGAATGCAGTGGACCGCAGTTGGAGGGACCTGAGTTCGAGTGCAGTGGACCGCAGTTGGAGGGACCTGAGTTCGAGTACAGTGAACTGTCTCTGAAGGTCTGTGGTTCGAGATACTGTGAACTCGAGTGACTGAGCTAGAAGAACTGTGAACTGAGAACTGATAGTTCTGATTTGTAAATAGTGCTTTGTAAATATTAGTTAAGATTAACAGTTCATTGTTGTTCGTAATAGTCCAAGTAGATTGTCATTGTCGTCGGTGGAGTGCTATAACGAATATTGTGTTGAGTGAAAAATCCAATTGTTGACGAGAGCGTTTAAGGCGAATTGTAAAAAGGAATTAGTGTTGTGACGAATAAATTACATTGTTGTTACTAATAAAATTCACAGTATGTTGCAATATTATAAGACCTTAACAAAGATATCGTTTGGTTGTATGTTACCATATTGTGAGATCTCAATAAAGGTATCGTCTACTTGTATGTTACCATATTGTGAGATCTCAATAAAGGTATCGCTACTTGTATGTTACCATATTATAATTCTTAATAAACATAATTGTCTAATTCTATATATGTTACAATATTATATGATCTTAATAAATATATCGTGTGCTTGTATGTTACCATATTGTAAAATCTTCATTATATCAATAATTGTGCTTGTAAGTTACAATATTTTAAGATCTTAATAAAGGCTGCGTTTGCTTGTATGTCACCTCACTACTAATGACAAATGTGAGAAATGTACTGTACTTTTAAGATAAAGATATTCCACTTTTATAGAAGAAATAGAAGACGTCTTTGCTTAAATGAAACAAATTCATTATCCTTTGTTACATTAATAGCCGTTACCTATTGTAAATAAAATTATAATTTTTCTTAATTGAAATAAATCTTAATCAATAAAACTGTGTATTTGTTTGCACCTACAGGAGGTATATGTAAATTACTTATCGTATAAGTAGGATAAGAAGTTAAACACTAGGTCTGTGTGTAGAAATTTAAAATGTACGTAAAATGGAGTAAATTTGACCTTGTAAATTAAAGAGCCCTATTTCTGACTTAAAATAAATCATAGTCTACTTAAGAAATAAAGAAAATATAATTAACTTCAAAAATATGTTCAGTACATCTGATATCACGTTTAAATTCCTTTTCATTTGTGTTCAGGTTTACCCAGGCTGCCAAGTTTACCTCAGCTTACGGCATGAAAAATAGCTCAATTCAGAGGAAATATTAAGGAAGTACGCCAAGCGATATACTACCTTCATATAAATCCTTACCTAAAAACTCTTCCCCTAGCAAGCAAAATCTGAAATTACGCGCCTGTATTCATTTTCCTGCACATTTTCTTTTAAGTTGCAAGTTAGGGGTGGGGGGGGCTGCCGCGCAGTAACTGAAATGCTCCCGCGTGCAATGAACTGCAGTATTAGTTCCACGCAGCTGTATACAACAGAGCGAACATTGGTTTCCTGATTAATTTCCTAGGCATTTCATATCCTTGCCTCCCGTCTTCTACGAAAACAATTTAATTAGTTGTGTTTCCTTGGATTAATTAGCAGAGTATTAGTGGCAAGTGTCGGGGAGTTATTGTAGCGTCTCAACCCCAATCTGGAAGGACGGGTAGGCCTAAGTTTTCGCGTGCCCTGGATATTTGATTTTCTCAGTATCTTGTGAGTTTTTCTTAATTCCTTCCTCTGAACATTTCCAGGATTATTACTGTTATTGCTTTGTCTATGATGTGGTAAAGCTTTATATCAACTGCCATTAGCACAGTAACCCTAAGGCTAGCTAATCTTACCGGCAGGTCTCTTATAGCACCAGCGTGCATCCGTGGCTGCTAGCCGGGTATGCGCTTTCTACCTCTCCCTTCTACATATTTCGTTGCACCGCTTACCCGTTATCCATTTGAGCGATTGCTAACGACAACTACTTTATGTCACAGTATCACAGCATATAGTCCACGCTGTGGAGTAACGGTTAGCACGTCTGACCGTGAAAAGATAGGTCCGGGTTCAAATCCTGGTTGGGACAAGTCACATGGTTGGGTTTTTTTCCGAGGTTTTTCCTCAACCCTCTAGGTAACTCGGTGTTAGACCTCGGATACATTTCGCCATCATTAATTCACATTTCACCATCATCCTCCATATCATAGCCCGGGTTAAGTTCACGACTCGGCCGTTTGGCTACAAGTATCACTCACAGAACAGAAGTGGTACACACAATAAGCCTCAGGCTCCGGGAATGGTAAGTTGAGCAAAAATCTACCTGGGACCAACTTGAGATATGTACATGGAACAATAACAAAGGTATGTATATTCCAGAAAAACTCGTCCGGTAAATTAGGAATCTGAGTAAATGAAATAGCCTATGTAAACTGAGCAAAAGATATGATAAAACAACAAAAATTTCATTCCCACTTTCAAGGACTCCGGAGTGACAGTAGGCTATCAGACGTATTTTACCGAGAAATACCTCATATGGGTCTAAAAACGTGGTTAACAATTTTGTATTTTATTTGAAATAAAAACATTGATATTATATTAAAATAATATAGAAAAAGGACAGTAACTTTATAAAAGAAACAATTATATCTTCTTTATAAATCTCGTCATGATGTTTCGCCAATTCCTCATTTTTTGATACGTAATCCGTTTGACCTTACAAACCTGTGTCAGTTTAGTCTGGGGTTGTGCGTCAGTTTAGTCCGGGGTTATGCGTTAGTTTAGTCCCAAACCTGATGTGTCAGTTTAGTCGACAATCGCTGCTCCCACTGGGATGTTCAATGTTTAGCAATGAGAATATTGTCGATTTTGAGATGTCAATACACATTGCTGCACTCTCAGTAAGGAGTCAAGCTAAACTCGTTGGGTGCTGTTTCCATTTGCTAAATTTACCTAAACATTTTGCTTAATTTATGTGTTTTGTTTTTCAAACATTTCATTGATTTTACTCAATTTCCATATCTCAGATTAGACTCAGGTAAAATTTTGTTCAACTTACCTACATTCTCAGGCTGCAGCGTAAGACTTAGGGTCTCTCTTTCGTGGCAAGAAAAACAAATTATAGCATATAAGAAAAATAAATCCAGAAGCTTCTGCTAAGTAAGTCTAGCTCGGTCACTTTTTAAACGTGCAATTGTTCCGCAGTGTTGCGTTCTGAATCAAGATCGATAACACAACCGAAATTAATTTCACAAATACGAAAGTCAATTATACCATTTGAAGTATTGCATATTAAATATTTTCAAGTAGTTTATTTTATTAGTACAGTGTAATTAATATGTCAATTATACTATTGTTACAGGAGCGACTGAAACATACAGATGGTGTAGGGGAATGCAATATTGCGTTGAAGGTGAGTGGAAGGGGGAAGAGCTTGAAGAGCTGATGCAACCTTGAACTTACAGACGCAAAGAGAAACAGGAGGCCTTGCCATAATCACGTCACCCATTACGTATTTCTATAAAAAAAAAGAAACAAAAGACAGTTGGAATGCACAATGTAAACAGATTCTAAGTTTAATTGCAAAATAATATAAAAAAACTGTTACGTTAGTTACGAAATTTTAAGGTAGAGCTAAAAAAAAACCTTGCGGACATGTTTTGATAAACAACATTCCTAAGAAACAAAAACAAAAATTTTATGTAAATCTTGATAAACACGAGAATTTTGTGTGTAAAAGGTGCTTGACGACGTCGGATAAACTAGCCATGACAGTGCTTTCAGAAGATTGTGTCATTGGTGAGCTAAGAAAATGATAAAGATTTTAATAGGTTTGGAATCATAGATGCCGACAGCTTCAAATATTGAGAGGGAGCAGGACTATGCACAAAAATCCGAGAAAACTTTAATTGCTCTTTCTAAAAAAAATTCTCACATATTTCATAAAGAATAACATCGCCTGATTTTTCATGTAATATTAATGGAAATTGTTAAATCAGGCTGGCCGAAAAAACTATATCTTTTATACACTATTTTTCCCTTTCAGTGCTTTGCTCGCCCTTCGTTGATCCTCGCAGCGATGATGAACATGCGCTATTAGTATCATTGCCATTACTATAACTTAATTTATAATTTTGTTTCCGATCATTGTGCTTTTATTTTGGAGAGTTATCTTTATCTTCCTGAGACATTGTTGTTTTATTTTTGAAGTTCATTATAATTCTACACTTCAAAAAAAAAAGTCTTTCACCTGAGTAAAATGCTGAAAAATTTCTGCAGATAAGGCTACAGTTAGGGTCAAAATATAGGTGTATTATACTACACTTCGGATCTCTGCACATACATCTTACATCATAATCATGTATGAAGTATGGTATAGTATACTATACTCTCAGAACTCAGGAGTTATTGAGAATTTATCTATTATCAATTGTTACATTGCAATCCCTGACCACTTAACAAGCACACACCCGCGAGGAAGGTCATCACAAGAAAGATCACTAAAACTGAATGTTGGTAACAGTCACTTTTAAATTTCGTAATAAATTTAATTTTTATGAAAAAGGTTAAACATTAATACTGCTTTCCCAAATGATGCTACGCAAAAATACAGTCGCTTACACTGTAAATTTAACTGATAATTCCGTATTATTATTTTCGCTTGGTATTACAACAGACCGTTACTGTTCGGAGGGAGCATTGAGTTACGTCACTAATTCAATGCCACAGCTGAATTTCTCTATGGATTTTAAATAACCATTTTTGTCTTATGTCTTAGTCTATTAATTCATTTTGGGAGGACGACGCCTCTGCCTTTATAAGTTAAGGAGGCAGAAAGTGCCTTGCCCCCGTCCTACAGTCGACGCTTATTTATATAATAGGTAGGAATGTCATTTTTTTTAGATTTTATTCAACACTTTCTAACGCAAAGAAATAGTAAGTGTGTATGTATGTATGTGTGTATGTATGTATGTATGTATGTATGTATGTATGTATGTATGTATGTATGTATGTATGTATGTATGTATGTATGTATGTATGTATGTATGTATGTATGTATGTATGTATGTATGTATGTATGTATGTATGTGTGTATGTATGTACGTACGTGTGTCGATATGTGTTTGTAGCTTACATTATAAGGTATGTGGCGTGTACATTGTTTTATGTATGTGCTTATGTATCTGTACGTATTTTCATATATATGCGTACTGTACTGTATAATCTATGCGTGATATAGCCTACAGTATACTATTGTAACACGTATTCCATTTTGTTGGGATCTGACAAAAGGTTTGCCTTAGTGAAAACATAATTATCTTAATGTGAAATGTACAGGTATAGGCTTACATAACATAAGGAATAAATATTTTCAATAGTAGTCTATAAAGTGTTGTAAAATAAACCAATTAAAAAATAAACATTTTGTCGTTTTCGAAAACGGGGACGAATTCAGAAAAAAATTGCCACAACTATAACTACCACAAAATGAAAAGAAAATTGAAACACATTTCATCTTCGTAATGTTTGTTGTTTATCTTCAAGTAATTGTTCATACGCGTCGCTTAAGAGGGGTGATGGGTGAAATTTCTACAGAGTCTTTCCGAGGTGGTGTTACAAACTTTCAGGGATGGTGGCGAAGGGCTCATGTATCAATTTGCGATAAGGAACCCTGGTCCGGAAGTGACCGAGTCGAAAGTTACAAGCAAAAATAGTTGTGTGGAAATGGAATAATTTTATTCCTCTGTACACCTTATTTATGTATATTTATATGTACATCTTACACATAATGTATTCATCTGACGCTGTTTACCTTGTCTACTTACAGTATTCCATTCAGTGCGCTGTCTGAGGGATGGGGACAGGAAACTACAATAAAGCAATGCAGATAGCTTAATGTGTAACGGACATGGTCGGTCCTAATATGCACATCTGTAGACAGCAGTGTATGTCTACAAGTTGCAGTGTCCAGTCGATCAGTCCTAGTCAAATGGAGGAGCACACGAAAGCAGAATATGCAGACCTGATTTTTCGAATACGGATGAGCCAATAGGAACAGTAGACAAGCTCACAGATTGTATCGGGGCAAGTACCCACGTAGGAGACATCCGGTCCATACCATATTTCCACGACTGTTCCAAAGGTTAATGGTAGGAGGGCACGTGTTGCCAAATTACAATTCCATTTCCACACAACTATTTTTGCTTATAACTTTCGACTCAGTTATTTCCGGATCAAGGTTCCTTATCTCAAATTGATACATGTGCCCTTCGCCATCATCCCTGAAAGTTTGTAACACCACCTCGGAAACACCCTGTATAAGACTAGTGGTATGCATTTGTTTCCCTATATCTCTACTACAAAGGGTGGAAAAAGCTTTTATATCCACGGAATACCTAAAAATAGAAATTTTCCACTGCCACTATAAATATTTCATTTATTATTTTAAAAAGTATTAATTTAATCATAAAACTCATGCGCCACTATTTTGTTACCCACAGTATATAAAACATTCATTAAAATTTCATGTTCCTATCGTCAAATTAAAAGAGCCTTTACACTTCGAACCTGAGAAAATGTGCTGAGACACAAAGTGCGAGAAAACAGCTTGTAAAATTTGCATGCAATTGAAGTTCAAAGGTGCAGCTATTTAGGCCTACATATTGCGTAATTTTTATGCTTTCGAATGTCGCAGAACAACATGCTCAACATATAAATAAGAAATTGCCAATTCATTTTTACAAGAAAACTAAAATGTGATTTTTGACTGAACATGACCAAAATTTCACCCGTCACCTACCTTAAAGAGACATATTCCTAGGAGGTGACTCCAATTTTATGCCAGCCCTTTTTAAATTCGATATTACAGTCTGATCCGTTTGGGTATTGATAATATTAATTTATTATTATAAAGCTATTATGATAGCAGGAAAAAATTCTTGCTGATTATATTATAATTAAGAGATGGGAGTTTCCATATATGACAATCAACAATGCATAATCTTAAAGGACAAATGAAATCGTAGATGATTAAAATGGCTACTACAAATCAAAAGCAGGCATAATGTGTTCTTTGGTATTTGAGAGTGTTAAAAGAGTTCAAAGAGAATTTCGACATGAGTATGGTGTGCGGAATGTACCTAAATGCGATTCCATAATGTTGTGTTATCGAACACTTGTAACAGGTTCTGTGTTAAAAAAAAAAACATGCAGTAGGTCGCAGGCGAAACCCAGTACGAGAAGCAGCTATCTCTAGGCTTGGTCTCCAAACTCCCCAGATCTAACCCCTCCTGACTTCTTCGTGTGGGGTTTTGTTAAAGACATTGTCTATTCACAGAAACCCAGGAACATTGATGATCTGAGAGTAAAAACTACTCAAGCTTTTCGACAAATCATCCCTCTTATGTTACAACGGACATGGGCTGAATTGCATCATCGTTATGAGTTGTGCAGGGTGCGCAATGGAGATCATGTTGAACTCTAAGGAATCTTCCATCTTTCAATGTTGTATGCACAAAGTTTCAACAAATAAAGTTCAGTAGTAAATGTTTTTATTGTATCTATACCCAAACGTGTCGCCCTGTATTTTAACCCTTTTCTTTTCTTCTGAGGTTGAAATGTAGCCCGTCACATACAGCAGGTTTTCATGAAAGAAGTTCTGTAATCTCTTGCACAGGATGGGGATCGATGGCGGGCTTACGTGAGGGCGGGAATGAACCTCCAGATTCCTTAACAGCCCTAAGTAAGTAAATGTTGCCTGGGTTTTTTTTCGGGGTTTTTCCCTCACTCCTATGGATGAATATCAGGTAACTTTATCAGGCGATTGGAACCCCACTCATCTTCGCCACTTCCTTTCCTCCCCCATCATCCTTTCCTCATCATCCTGTTTCTGGTTTTTCAGATTACTCTATAGGCGGCCTCCCGGAACTACTGGCTCTCTCGGCCGGCCTCCGTGGAATGTAGCTAAGCGACGTTGGATGGCTTCTGCAACGAGCACCCGAGGCGGACCTACTCGGGGGAGCAGTTTCGCCTCGGACAGACAGGGAGGCCTTGGGGGAAGTTCCCGAAGCAGGAATGGTATATGGATTTCTGTCGGCTGTAGGGACCGGTCGTTAGGGAGTCATGTGGTTGGGTTGGTGCGGGTAGGGGATCTATGACACGCAACTCATTTCATATCGAGGGTTAGCGCAATAGATTTCAACAGGTAGCAGTGCTGGGCCATCCATGCCCCCCCCTCACTTAAATTCCATTCCATTCCAAGTAAGTATGTACTGCTCGTCCAATGTGGTCCTGCCTTCTTCTTGAAGAAATCTGCCCATCTGTCTGGCGTCCCACTCTTCTTCTGCCGATCCTGGGATCCCACAATGTCAGTCTGTGCGTCCATGGACCACAGACGATGGACGCACAGACTGACATTGTGGGATCCCAGGATCGGCAGAAGAAGAGTGGGACGCCAGACAACTAGATGGGCAGATTCCTTCAAGAAGAAGGCAGGACCACATTGGACGAGCAGTACAAGAGACAGACAGCTATGAAGAAATTTAGAAGCCACCGTCCTCAGTGTGTAGTGTGGTGCGAATCTTACAAGTGCATATAGTGTTTGTGTACATATAACACTCCTTAGGATCGGCTCACCTAACGAGTGAAGTCTACTGAGCCAAGCCCTGTCAATCAGGAGGCCCTTGCCCTTACGGGATCTAGTAGGCTAAATTTATTTATTATTTATTATAACTAAGTTAGTTCTGTAATCTCAAGTTTCATATTTCTTTTGTCTATCTCCGGCACTTTCCTCGCTTTAAACGTTTTCAGAGTTCCTTTCGTTTCATACATTGTAATGAAATCTACGTAATCTATCGTTTCTTAATGGTTTCTTTACAAAATAAACACTATACATATAATAAATTAACGAAACACCGTCCATTATTACTACATATGAAATATCGGAATAATTGAACATGCATATCAAACTGGTCTGCAACAACACTTGCACATAATTAACAACAATTTTGTTCTCTTTCCGTGGCTACAAGAAGCATAAAGCGGTTATTACAATGCTGATCAACGTGCTGTGATGACGTCATCCATTGTTTCGACCAGAAAGGTAGTCCATTATATTTTATGTACAGAAGAAAACACGCTTACTTCCGGGCCACCCTAAACATCATCGGCATGAGTCATAACTCCAGATAATTGACCGATTGCAGACAAGTTAAGCAGTTTGATGGAAGTGTTCTGTTTAGACAAGATACGGCTTTTGAACACCGTGAGATATCGTTTTGTTATGTGTTTGAGATTGGCACTCCTTCTTTCCCACAAGTGTCCTTCGCCGTATGTGAAACCTTGATTCGTCAACGGATGTGGAAAGGTTATGGGAACCGTGTTCGTACACCACGATCACTGTTTTGGAAAAAATAAACTTTTTGACGAGAAATGTATAATTAATTGCAGTATAAGGAAGCATAAATCAATGACAGTTGTTACTTATTCGTAATTATGAATGGTTGGTTCTTCATTACCTTCGAAAATGTGTATTATTTTGTTTCCGCCTTGGTAAATTTTCAGCTCTGTTGTCTCCGGAGATCTAGTGGCTAAGGCATTGCCTCTACGCACAACTATCGTTGATTCAAATCCAATGTAAACATTTTACTGAGGAAATCTTCTGATGAGGAGGTCAAGTCCTTGAAAACTCAGTATTCTACTGCATGTACGATATTTTCTCTAGGAAAATGAATTTATTGTTAAATATTAGACACTAAAAATTTACGTAGCCTACAGTACTTGTAGTGATCAGATGTGTAGTTCCGGAGGATTTGCCGAAGTGCTTACTAACAAAGAACCGGAACTTAAACGCAATGATGATATGATGGTTTAGCGTTGTATTTATGTTCTCAAACGTACAAATCTGAAAACCTAAGTCTTTCAGTATTAATTTCATTCATTCATAGTGTTCTGCCAAAGGGCAGGTCTTTCACTGCAAACCCAGCATTCTCCAGCCTTTCATTTCTTCTGCCTTACTCTTAAGGCTGGTTCACAATAAACCGGGAACGGAAACGACAACGAAAACGAGAACTGAAATATTGTTAAAATAAATGTATTTAAATGTGGACATTCTCAATTACCTATTGTGAATGCTCACATATAAATATATTTATTTTAACATTATTTCAGTTCTCGTTCTTGTTGTCGTTTCCGTTCCCGGTTTATTGTGAACCAGCCTTTAGTCTCCTCATATGATCCATTTATCTTAATGTCGGCTATCATCCAGTGCTTTAGTTGAGCCGGAGCTCACCGGAGCTGTGTTCCACCGGAGCTGTTTCAAATTTTTATTCAATATTCTTATAAATAATTTTCGGGACGCAGAATCACACTGGCTACATGGAAGAAGATACTGGAAGACCGCTTCTTACCAGAGAGTTTATTATACTCTCGGTTCTTTGGAATCTTTTTCTCGGATGTGTGTGATCGTGTTGCCAATACTGTTTTTCTGGCTTGTATGAATACGAAGTATGCCAATTATTTCCGAAGCGTCCCGGGTTGTATCTGTTGTATCTTGTACTGTTCGAATATTACTTCCTATAGTACGTGTTCAGTCATGAGCTTTGTTTTGTTAAAGAAGCAGTAATTATTTTTAGAATAGTAGCCTTACTGTTTCAATATGAATTGAACAATACAGATATTTTACTGCAGAAAATAGTTAGTCGTAGAAAATAAGCTACTAGATCAGGGCTGGGCGTCGGGAGCGGATCCTCTAAACTGGGACGCTTAATATTCAACCGTCACTGAATCAACGCTGCGCGGTGTTCGGCGGGGAAGAAAGGGGATGAAGAGAAATCATATGACTCCCCGTTAGAGAGTATAATGTACTCTTGCTGCCCAGCCCTGTACTAGATTGTAGTATTTGTCGTAAAATCAGCAAACTTGGAATGGGAACATTCAAAGGAGTGAGAATTAAATTTTCAAAAGCGTGAATCGAGGGTGATAATAAAATAAAGCAACAAAAGAGCCAGAGAAAAAACATTTGCTAACACAGAGTATTTATATCTCACAAAATTCTGAATTCATTAAATTTCAATCTCACGGACAAAAGCTAAAATAATAATGTTCTTCTTCTTCTTCTTCTTCTTCTTCTTCTTAGTTTAACCTCTCCCTTTTAGGTGCATTTACACGACCCACGCCACCCGGGCCTTACAGGGCCGCGATCTGTCGGGAGAGGAATTAATCTATGGATCACATACATACTTTTTTGACCACACAAGGACACGGACGGCCTCTCTGGATGAGGGATCAGCTCAGTGCCAGGGCCACCTCCGATATAACACAAACATTTAAGACTTACACATCTTTCACTCACACGTATGAAAGGATTAAGGGAAGGATCGCCGTCCATGGCCGGACTTTCAAGAGGTACAATGCCAGCATTTGCCAGGAAATAACTGAGGAAACCATGAAAAACCTCAGTTAGGATTGCCGGCTCCTGGATCGAACCCGGGACCTCCCGAATGCGAGGCCAGTCAGCCCTCTACCACGCCGCTAGCCCGCTCGGTCAAAAGCTAAAATCCACAGTAGATAATATGAATGCTAAACAATTAAACTCCACAGTGTATTTTTCGTACAGTATATAAGGTTGCAAAACATAAAAGACCATTCAATGATTTCCCTTACGATGTAGAACTTCAGGAAATCAATGGCTTAGATATGAGTAGAGTTTTGCTACAAATTTCAGTTGTGCAAATATAACTGACCATATATTGAAACAAATGAGGGTCAAAATTATTGAAACAATATTTTCACGGAAAAATTGTTCCGAGGCCGGGTATCGATCCCGGGACCCTTCGCTTAGCGCACGAATACTCCCCCGACTGAGTTACCCCAGGGACTATACACTACACCGTCACAATTCTTCCCTTATATCCACACAACTCAAATGCGCTGACAAGACCCAGAACCCATCTTTGAGTGCACACGTGACTTAAATTGTGGCTTTCTGTTAACGTACCTCCAGTAACGAATATATTTTGCAAATATGGCTTTCAGGTAGTAGCTCCCTGTAAAGCGAAGCGAAGAGTCCCGGGATCGATACCCGGCCTCGGAACAATTTTTCCGTGAAATTATTCAAACCTGCTTTACCTGCTACTACCTGAAAGCCAGAATTTGCATATTGAAACCATAGTCCAGAACAATATGAAAATTGGTATTCTCGTTGACGAAGCCACCATAGTTAGCAAGAAATCTGTGCGTGTGATCTGTCTAAGGTGTGCATTTTCGGAAGAGTCTGAACCGATATATTTTCTCTGGGATCTTGTGGAACTCAATAAAACTACAGCAGCAGCCACTAAAGATGCAATTCTGGCCAATTTAATATCGCAGGGAATGGATGAAGAATTCTTAAAAAAAACCTTGTTGCATTTGCTTCTGATGGGGCCTCAGTTATGTTGGGCAGAAAAATGGAGTTGCAGCTGAGCTAGTCAAGATATTTCCCAACCTAACAGTTTGGCACTGCTCAAATTATCGTATGGAATTAGCAGTGCATTATATGAGAAATGATATTCAAGGCATCGATCATTTCTACTCATTTTTTTTTTATAAACTCTACTCTCTGTACAATATATCCCCAAAGAATCAGAGGGAGTTGATGGAATGTGCAGCATCCTTAAAGAAACAAATAAAGAAAATTGGCAAAATATTTACCATAAGGTAGGTCTCATCGAGTCTACGCATTGTGAAAAGGATATCGTCGGCTTAGAGTGTAAACCTAGTAACCGCCAAAAAGAAAATTTTACAACGGAAGCAAAAAACTAAGTTTAAATTAACTCTGAAACTTTAGGACCAAAACCAAAGTACAGCTGCAAATGTTCTTTCTGGGTCTGTACTTTGTGCAGGAAAGTTAAATACAAATTAAGCTGTAAATACGATTTACAAGGGACAAAAAACCAAGTAGCTTAAAATAACACATGAATCGTCTTCGTGCTTTACTACTACAACTACAACAGCTGCTACAACAGCAGCAGCAGCTACTGCTACTACCACCACCACCACCGCCAAACCTGCTACTACTACTACTACTACTACTACCACCACCACCGTCAGACTTGCTACTACTACTACTATTATTACCAAACCTCTTACTGCTATTACTACTACTACCACCACCTCCGCGAGACCTGCTACTACTACTACCACCGCCAGACCTGTTACTACTACTACTACTACTACCACCAGACCTGCTACTGCTACTACTACTACTACTACTACTACTACTACTACTACTACTACTACTACTACCACCGACAGACCTGCTACTGCTACTACTACTACTACTACTACTACTACTACTACTACTAATACCACCGACAGACCTGCTACTGCTACTACTACTACTACTACCACCACTACCTCCGCCAGACCTGCTACTACTACTACTACTACTACTACTACCGCCAGACCTGCTACTACCACCACTACTACTACTACCGCCAGACCTACTACTACTACTACTACCACCGACAGACCTGCTACTGCTACTACTACTACTACTACTACTACCACCGACAGACCTGCTACTGCTGCTACTACTACTACTACTACTACTACCACCCCCGCCAGACCTACTACTACTACTACTACTACTACTACTACTACCACCACCACCACCACCACCACTACACCTGCTACTACTACTACCACCGCCAGACCTGCTACTACTACTACTACCACCACCACCACCACCACCACCACCACCACCACTACACCTGCTACTACTACTACCACCGCCAGACCTGCTACTGTTACTACTACTACTACTACTACTACTACTACTACCATCCCCGCCAGACCTACTACTACTACTACTACTACCACCACTATACCTACTACTACTACTACTACTACTACTACTACTGCTACCAAACCTGCTACTGCTACTACTACTATCACCACCACCGCCAGACCTGCCACTACTACTACTACTACTACTACCACCGTCAGACCTGCTACTACTACTACCACCTCCGACAGACCTGCTACTGCTACTACTACTACTACTACTACCACCACCACCAAACCTGTTACTGTTACTACTGATATTACTACTACTAATACCACCACCAAACCTGTTACTGCTACTACTACTACAACTACTACCACCACCAAACCTGTTACTACTACTACTACTACTACTACTACTACTACTACTACCACCGCCAGACTTCCTACTGCAACTACTACTACTACTACTACTATTACTACCACCACCGACAGACCTACTACTACTACTACCACCACCACCACTAGACCTGTTGCTACTACTACTACCACCGCCAGACCTGCTACTGCTATTACTACTACTACTACCACCACCAGACCTGCTACAACTACTACTACCACCACCACCGCCAGACCTGCTACTGCTACTACTACTACTACCACCACTACCTCCGCCAGACCTGCTACTACTACTACTACTACTACTACTACTACTACTACTACTACCACCACTACCTCCGCCAGACCTGCTACTGCTACTACTACTACTATTACTGCCACCACTACCTCCGCCAGACCTGCTACTACTACTACTACTACTACTAAAACCGCTAGACCTGCTACTACTACTACCACCAGACCTGCTACTATTACTACCACCACTACCACCGCCAGACCTGCTACTGCTATTACTACTACTACCACCACCAGACCTGCTACTGCTATTACCAAGACCACCACCACCAGACCTGCTACTGCTACTACTACTACTACTACTATTACTACCACCACCACCACCAGACCTACTACTGCCACCTCCATCACAAAGACCTGCTACTACTACTACTTCCAGACCTGCCACTGTTACTACTATTACTACTACTACTACCACCACCAGACCTGCTACTGCTACTACCAAGACCACCACCACCAGACCTGGTACTGCTACTACTACTACCACCGCCAGACCTGCTACTGCTACTGCTGCTACTACTACTACTACTACCACCACCACCACCAGACGTGCTACTGCCACTACTACTACCACCACCACCACCACCTATTACTGCCACCATCAGACCTACTACTACTACCACCACCTCCATCACCAGACCTGCTACTGCTCCTACACCACCAAACCTGATACTGCTACTACTAGTACTACCACCACCAACAGACCTACTACTGCTCCGTATTAGGACCACTACTTTTCTCTATCTACATTAATGACGTATCAAATAACTTACAGTATTGCCGATATCACCTCTATGCCGACGACCTACAACTTTACATACATTCCAGACCCAATACGATCAATGAATCGATTGACAAGTTAAATTGTGACCTAGCCACTGTCTCCACTTGGGCGGCCAATTTCGGACTCGCACTTAATCCAAGTAAGACTCAAGCCATAATTATTGGACATAAGCGTTTAGTTAACTCCCTTAATAACAGTAATCTTTCAGTTGTTACCCTTAACAACACGCTAATCCCTTATTCATCTGTCGTAAAAAATCGTGGCTTCTTTTTTGATAATAATCTAAGTTGGAATTTTCAAGTTAAAGAAACGATAAAAAAAATCTGTTCCTCCTTTCACTCTTTGAGTCGCTTGAGAAACTTCTTGCCCAGCAACTAAAACTTACCCTAGTACAAACCCTAGTAATGCCGCACTTCGATTATTGTGACGTTTTGTTAAGTGATCTAAGTTCTGAACTGTCAGTCAAGTTACAGCGAGCTCAGAATATGTGCGTCAGATACGTGTGCAACATCCGACGATATGATCATATATCACCGTCCTTCGCAAGTCTCTCGTGGCTCCGACTTAAAGAACGCAGAACTTTTCACTCTTTGTCTTTACTCTTTCGAATTCTGCACACCTCAACACCAAATTACCTTTCGTCTCGTTTCTCTTATCTATATTCTAACCACGACGTAAATACCAGATCACTTATCTGTGGCACGCTAAATATACCTCTTCATAGAACATCTTGTTATTCCTCATCTTTTACAATATCCACCTCGCGTCATTGGAATTCCTTGTCACAAAGTATTAGGGGCTGCAAGACAACAAACACCTTTAAGAACAGCTTAAAAGATAACCTTATTAGCATTTCACTCCAATCATACTGATTTAAAATATTACTGACTACACTGTTGCTTTTTTCTTTAGACATCATCCTGATTGTGCTGCATTTTCAAAATTGTCTCATAATAATCTCTTTCTATTATCTAATATCATTTGAAATATATTAACATTCTATGTATTTTAGTTTAATTCTGCTACACAGTTTATTTCAGTGTTTAATTAATAGTTCATAGTATTTTGTTGTTTAATTCGTAAATAACTCTTGTATACATGTAACTCTCATCTAAATCAAATTGTTGAATTCTTTGTAAGTTCATGCATATGTATATACACTTTCTGCTGGTTGAGTGGAAGAGAAGGCCTTACGGCCTTAACTCTGCCAGCTAAAATAAATCATTATTATTATTATTATTATTATTATTATTATTATTATGACTGCCACCACCAGACCTACTACTACCACCTCCATCACCAGATCTGCTACTGCTGCTACTACTACTACTACCACCATCACCAAACCTGCTACTGCTACTACTACTACTACTACTACTACTACTACTACTACTACTACTACTACTACTACTACTACTACTACTACTACTGTCACCGTCAGACCTACTACTACCACCTCCATCACCAGATCTGCTACTGCTGCTGCTGCTACTACTACTACTACCACCATCACCAAACCTGCTACTACTACTACTACTACTACTACTGTCACCGTCAGACCTACTACTACCACCTCCATCACCCGACCTGCTACTATACTACTACACCAGATCTGCTACTGCTGCTGCTGCTACTACTACTACTACCACCATCACCAAACCTGCTACTGCTACTACTACTACTACTGTCACCGTCAGACCTACTACTACCACCTCCATCACCAGATCTGCTACTGCTGCTGCTGCTACTACTACTACCACCATCACCAAACCTGCTACTGCTACTACTACTACTACTACTGTCACCGTCAGACCTACTACTACCACCTCCATCACCCGACCTGCTACTATACTACCACCACCACCAAACCTGCTACTACTACTACTACTACTACTACTACTACTACTACTACTACTACTACCACCGCCAGACTTGCTACTACTACTACCCCCATCACCACCAAACCTGCTACTTCTACTACCACTACCACACTTGCTACTGCTACTACCATTACCACCACCGGACCTGCTACTACTACCACCACCACCAGACCTGCTACTACTACCACCACCACCAGACCTGCTACTGTTACTACTACTACCACCACCACCAAACCTACTACTACCATCTCCATCACCAGACCTGCTACTACTACTACCACCGCCAGACTTGCTGCTACTACTACTACTACTACTACCAGACCTGCTACTGCTACTACTACTACCTCCACCACCACCAAACCTGCTACTACTACTACCACCACCACCACCACTAGACCTACTACTACCACCTGCATCACCAGACCTGCTACTGCTGCTACTACTACTATTACTACTGCTACTATTACTACTACCAAACCTGCTACTGCTGCTACTACTACTACTACTACCACTACCACCACTACTACTACTACTACCACCCACCACCAGACCTGCTACTGCTACTATCTCCACCACCACCAAACCTGCTACTACTACTACTACTACTACTACTACTACTACTACTACTACTACCACCACCACTAGACCTACTACTACCACCTGCATCATCAGACCTGCTACTGCTGCTACTACTACTATTACTACTGCTACTACTACTACTACTACCAAACCTGCTACTGCTACTACTGCTACTACTACTACTACTACTACTACTACTACTACTACTACTAATAATAATAATAATAATAATAATAATAATAATAATAATAATAATGGTTATGGCAATAAGTACAAAAAATATTGTTATTATTATTATTATTATTATTATTATTATTATTATTATTATTATTATTTCCCTCTATCTAATCTCATATTTATGTGCCTTACTCTATAAAATTTGGACAGGAAATGGCAAAGACGTAATTACAATCAGATCAGGAGGAACAGTGAATCATGTTTACGCGGAAATAAAACGTTTGCAGCTAATCTAAAAGTGATAATGAATTTCTCTCGACTGTTATTATACTAGTCATAGAACCGTTCTAATCATTAATCATACTTTCAGAAAAATTACTTTCAATTCTAAATGTTGCTAATTAACAAGAGCAGTTAAACATCGCATGGTGTTCTTCTCCGTTATAATTGTTTTGCTTTGGCGATAAGAATCTTACTTTAAGATTATGTTCCTACAAGTATACAGTTAGCGTTACCAACTTACTGCACTCTTCCATATCTTCAGTGTTGGCGAATATTACCTTCCATTTCGAGGCACCTCTTTCTGTCTCATTCTTTTTCATCCGTCTGCTTCTTTTTCTTTTTATGCTTGTGTCGTCCTTTTCGCTCGCTTTTCTCTTCCGTCACTCTCATTGCCAAACTAATGATGATTTCTCACGAAATAATGGGAACAAAGTTGGATTGCTGGCATAGCACGAGAGAATTTTAGTGGACATCAAGTCTACCTATAAGAAAGGGTCTGGGGTAGATATTTTCAGATTGAAAGGACTTTGGTAGATCTTATAATATTTGTGGTGTTTAAATTAAGAACATTTGGGATTCCTGAAGGTTATGGTGAAGAAATAATTAATTATTGTTACCTTACTAAAGGGACTCTGACAGTTCTCATAACATTTTGTAATGAACAAATTGAAAGTTTAGTTGCTAAAGGCACCTAGTAAACCTTATGACTACTATTGTTTATTATATACTTATACTAAAGATCTCTCGATCCCAGGCCAGGTCGATGGCATTTAAGTGTGTTTAAATGCGGCAGGCTCATGTCAGTAGATTTACTGGCATGTAAAAGAACTCCTGCGGGACAAAATTCCGGCACATCCGGCGACGCTGATATAACCTCTGCGTCGTTAAATAAAACATAACTAAAGATCTCAACTATGCACTAAAATATGCACTTATACATGCATTAATATTTAAAAATGTGTGGTATAGATTGCCGGAAAAATCAAAGCACCGGCTATATAATTGATAATATTCAAAATGTAGTTCCAAAAAGAAAACAATTATTGTAATTTCTTAGTACTAATTTAATTAAAACCAGTTTGTAGGCGAAACTTTCATTTATTATTATATATTTATACAACTGAAGCAAACTGTAAGGGAAAATTTTAATAGGCCATACGGATTCCTCACCGCCAACAATTATTTATCTTAGAAGACTAAAAGATATCCTCTAATTAAGGTTCTGGCTCATCTGTATATCTATTATCAGGCAGTACATCTCACTTGGTGATATGTGTCAGAGAAAGAACAATTATTGTTTGTATGCATCTGAAGTCTGACTAGTGTAATATGTAGCCAGTCGACGATGTATGCAATGGAGGGGAAAAGGAACTGGCCATCCAACCCCATTATCTCCTGGCATAGTTGCCTCGTAAGTGGTGCCTTCTTGGTTTTGGTTGTGAGGTTCAGACCTGTCTTCGGTGACTAAACAACGACAAGACTAAAAGAGCAGATTTGTCTGTATTTATCGAATGCGCATCACACTTACGGAAGGCATTTTTCAGTGCCAACAATTATTTATTTTGTGTGCACAAGTTAGGAATTTTTTAGGTAAAGAGGGAGTAAGGAATCCGAATTCTGAAGTTTAACCATCTATGATAACGTAATTGTTCTGTCAGAACATATTCCCGCATTGAAAAATAACTGCGTAACTATATCTTTATTTTATAATTATTATTTTATTAATTTTATATTATATTTAATTTTAATGTGGGGATTAAAATAATGATGCTAATATGAAACCTTGTTGTAGATTATTAATTACTAATTAGTAGGGTTCAGATAAAATAGTTGTATTAGGATAGACATCCTTGGTCCGTGCATTTTGTTTACAAACATTAACTACGCCTGTATTGTCCATTCACTGATGTTTTAGCTAGGGAGTGGGGAGCGCTTTTCTCAGCAGTTAATGTTTGTAAACAAAACGCACGGATCAAGGATACCTATTCTGATAATCCTAACCGTGCTCATTACTATATTACAATAATATTATACAGATAATATATGCAAAGTGTTTCGGGAGTAATAGTAAATATTTTAGAAGGTGATAGTATGGACCAACGTTTCTCAAACTTTTTTGAAGTGGGGACCACTTTTTAAAGACAGAACAGTTCCGCGGACCACCTTACTCTTGTTCCCTTCGAAAGCAAATTTATCATTATCGTAGCATATTTTAATACCAGTACAGCCTACTTACATTTTAAAATTGAATTAAAGTTCGGTGCTTTGGTCCTCTGTTATGAATTCGGGCGGTTCCTGGCTGGGTTACAGGCGCGGCGCCAGATGTGCAGGAAAAAGATGTCGACAAACACCAAGTGTATAGTGCTTTAAATCCCTCTTTTGTTGCTGAGAGTAGAGTGGGAAGTCGATAGACGGGAAGGATAATAATTTCATAAAATGTCAGTACTGGGAGAAAAAGTGAAATTCGATTGCCATGTGTCATTTCCAAACTCTGAGATTTTAAGCTATAATGAGTCATGCAATTCGTTTGAATTTTATTTCTTCTTCTGTCTTTTTTGAAGGACCACAAGGGCAGACCTCGAGGACCACAGGTGGTCCGCGGACCATAGTTTGAGAAATGCTGGTATGGACCATTCCGAGTAAAAGTTTCATATGAACACGTTTTCAATTTTCAATGGGTGTGGAGATACACCTGTTGGAATGTTAAGCATAACAAACCTTACAAAGGGCAGGGCCTATGACGGAAAGGCAAATGACTCATTGATAGTATTTATTGATTATTTAAGTGATTTTAATAATTTGCAACTGTTTTAATCGTTAAAAATATCTCAGCTCCGACTTCAATGCACTTTTAAACTTTGCAATAGTACGTATAGCTCTTCTTGGCGTTCTTTTATGAATGTAGCACTATTAATATTGTTTGCGACCATTTCATCTCTTACGTTTACTTTTGCTTTGTAGACTTCGTTTTTCCAACAATCTCCAGAGATTACAACGTAAAAGAGTAAGATCTGGGGACCAATGATTGCACTGAACAACAAGAATTTTGCTCCGACTTGAAACAATGTGTTCCTTATGGTTTAGTGTGCGCTGAATCCGAAAATGCATCTCTTTTCTTCGTATCACGTAAGGATTTTAAGATATACTACGATATCGCTTTTCGATAAGCGCTCCCCAAGGAAACATCTGATGCTGGTTAGGGGTCGTAAACCAAAACAAAAGCTAATGCATTTTATTAGTTTATGGCTTATTTCCGGTTTGTTATGGTTGTTGGCATGTTCTTTTGTACTTCTAATAAATAAACAGATATTGGTCCCTTCTATTTAGTAAATTTCCTTACAGTTCAAAGTGAGGTATACACAATGAACAAAAAACAAGGGTGTGGTTTTCAGTATTTAAAAGAAAAGTGCGGTGAGTGAAAGCAAATTAAAAGAGGGCATTTTCATCGGTCCACAAATTCACAGGGTTATGGCTGACTGTTTGTTTGAGGAAAAACGTTCCGTTACAGAAAAAATGGCATGGTGCGCTTTCAAAGATGTTTGCTCAAATTTCCTTGGAAATTATAGGGCAGACATAGAACTTGTTGTGGAAACTATGTCACGTGCATATGAGAAAATTGAGTGTAATATGTAACTCAAAATTCCCTTTTTACATTCTCATTTGGATTTATTTTCTCCTAACCTTGGAGCGCTAAGCGACGAGCATGGGGAAAGATTTCATAAATAAATATCCGAAATGGAAATGTGATATAAAGGAAGATCATCCAACATCCTTGCAGACTATTGTTGGGTTCTTGTAAAAGCCATTCCTGGATCTATTTATAAACAGAAGTCACACAGAAAATTATTCTAAATATAAGTTCAAATTCCGAGATTTTTCTCTTTATAGGCCTACGTATGAAATATTTTTATTGTTGTTTTTTAATCTATGTAACATCATTTTTGTATCCAGTACACATTTTGCAAGTATTATGAGGCATTTGAATCCCTAGTGTGTTGTAATTTTACCAGTAGCAATGAAAAATTAAAAAAAAGAGAAGTTTTTTCATAAAATAATTCAATTAATTTTTCCTGGAAAATAGTAAGTGATGGGGCAATTCGGATTTTAAATTCAGATTTAGGGCACACATATTAATAATATGCATCTATTTTTATTTCGGAGGAAAACAGAAAGTAAAAATTTGTTGATCAATATTATCGTAGGCTATCCATCATTAGGTGAATGTTATGTTTAGAGACTATAATCTCTTACATGATCTAATGAAATACTGTCTTAGTTCCTTAGAAAACCCTAAATGAACATATACAACGTCAATACTGACTATACTTTTGTAAGTTAGATAATGCATAGTAATCGCAAAAAAATCTGGCACGAGAACTATCCGAACTGTTTGACCTAAAACGTAGAACATATGGCGCATAGTAGAATAATCAAACTTGATGACATTGCACATTATCTCTGTGTACATACTTGAAAAGCCAGGGTTACGGTAAGTTCACGACTCACTAAACGCTATAAAAATCTAACACATTTCAAACCACTCAACGACATCGGAATCTTTATAGAACCGGTTCTTTCTTACGAGTATTAAATAATAAGTTAAAATATGTGGAACTTAGGGACATAAAAGGAGAATTTTACAGAAACGTTATACTATAATAACATTTTTTATTATAGGTGTACGAAAGTGGAGGAAGTATTGTGATGTTGAAAAATAATTATTTACGATTTTCCATAATGGGGCATTAATTTTCAGTAATTAATAATAATAAAATTATTGTTAATTTTCAAGATCTACATGGAGGATTTTATAAAGAACTGTTTTCAGAACATGGGAGCAGTGATAGTAGGAGGAAGAAGAATAAAATGCATAAGATGTACTGATGATATGGCGTTGTTAACAGAAGAGAAGACTATACTAGGGGATAAGCTACTGGAGTTAAATGATGGCTGTGTCCAGCATGGGATGAAGATAAGTACAAACAAGACGAAGACCATGGTCATACGAAGAAAAATAAAGAGGCAGTAGAGCAAGTGGACACTTCAAATACTTGGGATGTACTATAAACAGTAACATGAATTGCTGCCGGGAAGTCAAGAGGAGGATAGGAATGACAAAGGAAGCTTTTAATATAAAAAGTAGTACCTTCTGTGCACCTCTTGAAAAATAACTAAGTAAGAGACTAGTGGTCCACACCTGTGGAGTAACGGTCAGCGCGTCTGGCTGCGAAACCAGGTGGCCCGGGTTCGAATCCCGGTCGGGGAAAGTTACCTGGTTGAGGTTTTTTCCTCAACCCAATATGAGCAAATGCTGGGTAACTTTCGGTGCTGGACCCCGGACTCATTTCACCGGCATTATCACCTTCATATCATTCAGACGCTAAATAACCTAGATGTTGATACAGTGTCGTAAAATAACCCAATAAAATAAAAAAGAGACTAGTGAAGTGCTTTGTGTGGAGTGTAGCATTGTATGGGGTAGAAACATGGACATTACGACGAAGTGAAGAGAAGAGAATAGAAGCATTTCAAATGTGGATATGGAGAGGAATGGAGCGTGTGAAATGGACAGACAGAATAAGAAATGAAGTTGTGTTGGAAAGAGTGAGTGAAGAAAGAATGATGCTGAAACTGATCAGGAAGAGGAAAAGGAATTGGTTGGGTCACTGGCTGAGAAGAAACTGCCTGCTGAGGGAAGCAATGGAAGGAATGGTGAACGGGAGAAGAGTTGGGGACAGAAGAATATGTCAGATGATAGATGACATTAAGATGTATGGATAGTATGCGGAGACAAAGAGGAAGGCAGAAAATGGGAAAGATTGAAGAATGCTGGGTTTGAAGTGAAAGACCTGCCTTTCTATGTATATGTATTCAATTTTCGTAATAATACCATCATTACACCTCCTTAAGAGTTATGCAACAGTCCTCCGGTGTGACCAGAGCAGTTATTCGGTTACAAATGCGTACAGCAATTATGTTTTCATTTACAGGAATTTTTAAATAAGAAACTTAAACTTATTAGTACCCAAAATGGAGTTTAAAAAGTCTCTTGGTAGATCAAGACTCCAATGGACGGACCAAGTACACAGTGATCTGTATTTAATGAACAGTAGAACTGAGTTTTTACAAAAAATTGTCAAGAAATCAATTTTCGTTTCTTTTTACGAAAATGTTCTTTTGGGCAGTTAGGAAATTGATGGTAGGAGGTTGTTTCCTTCTACGTCTTCTTTGACGTCCAGGAGCAATTTTTTTATAGACCTGCACCATACATCAGTATTACATCCCCCTCTCACAAACTTGTTTTTTTTTTCTCAAAACTATATTTTTAGATGTTCAAAATAGCCCATGAGCATGCAGTTTCCACAAAATTGAATAAAAATATTAGTGCTTTTCCATACATATATTATCTGAGATCAAACAATTTGAAATATTAAGTTGAAAATTAAGAGCTAAAAATATGTAAATAAAAATATAAATATTTAAATGTTTGAGTTTCGAAAAATTATTGTGCCTAAACTAATCGAGATATAATGCATTTATCAACATTAAAATATTGTCAGTCAATCTGGGTCAATATGAAAAAAATATATATACAAATTTTTTATATTTAAAAGTATTGCATTTAGAAAATATTTATTTCATCACTGTTTGCATAATTAAAATAAATTTTAATTTCAAACTAGCAATCCGATAGAGCTGAAAATTTGCACACAGCTTATTCTTAGTACATGTAAAAAACCGTTAAAAATTAAGTAAGTCGAATTAAAATCATAAAAATTTCAAAACTCAGTTCTAGTGTCGCTTAGCAAGTGGTCAACAAGACAGAGCTGAAGACTAGAGTCTGTGGAGAGTTCTAGTGAATGAGGTGAAAAACCGCCTCCGGTTGGAGTAGCTTACAATTGATTGATTGTATACATATAGATTCATAAAAGGTCTTTCCATAATGATGTATAAATGTTAAACTGAACATGATTTAAAATTACACGCATAGCTTGTCCTTCTGGTCATGCGTGTCACTAATAGCAAACTCTTCAGCATAGCACCTTCACTAGACGTCATGGTTACAGGTTGGTACCGATTGCTCCTGCCGATACAATAAAACATTGCTTTTTACTAGGTCAAGGTCCATTAATTCTCTCGTCTGGTACTTAAAAGCGGTGACTTCAACGCACGGATACGAATGGAACTTTTTCTTCCTCAATATGTGCTTTTAAGTTCATAGTTTCTTTATTATTAAAACACAGATCTTAACGCTGATATTCCATTATTTCAAATTATAAGGATTATTTTAAGGAAAATAACTTACTCGCGAAGATAATGTGGATAGCTGTCAATTTTAACTTCCTTGCAAAATACAAGTTAATAATCTTATTCTGACCTTAGTAATGTCCAAGAGCAAACACGTAAATGTAGCTTTATCAGCGTGTGCAAGCCGTGATTGAGGGTTCTACCTATTTCTCCAAGGATACAGATGTTCTTACGTTGTCGGCGTGATGTTCTATGTTGTTTTTATATGGAGGTGCTGTAAGTATCAATCAGCCGTATCTGTGGCTACAGTGCTAGCGTGCTGGCCTTTCGTCAAGGCGACCCGGGTTCGATCCTCAGTCAGGTCGTGATGGAATTTGTAGTGGACAAAGCAGATGTTGCAGAGGGGTTTTCGCGGGGTACTCCCGTTTCCCTCCATCATGCCTCCAATACTCTCCACTTTCTCCCTAATTTCATCTTCATCCTCAATAGTAAAAATAAGCTGGGCGAAGTCTTGGAGGTTGTATGGGTTTCCGATGCTGATATAGGAAGGGCTTGGGGTTCTGGGCTCCTGGGGCTTATCAGTCCGCGAAGCGGGATCTGGCTCTATCAGAGGCTGAGGCAGGATGGTCCATCTGTCAGCGTCGGACTCACGAATGCCACCCAGGCCACCTGTCGAACGTGGACAATCATCGCATATGGGGGCGCACAATGAGCCAAACCATGTCTAAGTGTACGGACCATCCCGAATCCAGTCCACGTATAATTCAAGCCAAGGTATCAATCATTATGGCTTTCTCACTATGTGTTCATCTAGTTTCTAGGTCAAGTTCGGATATTAAGTCAAATACTATCTCCGTCCCTAGAACCATAATAATGGAGCAGAAGACGGAACACTGACTTTTCAAAAATACTTAAAAAATCAATGAACATTTAAAAACAAAACTGGAAACTAAATAAAAATTAAATTTAACATAGAAAAAGAAAAAGCTATGTCCATGTTATTGTTATCTGAATTCGCAAACAAAAAAGACAAAAAAATTAAAGCATCAGAAAGTAAATAAATAATAAATAAACAAATGATAAAAAATTAATAACTAAATAATTAAATGAATAAATAAATAATGAAGTAATAAATATAAATAAATCAGTAAATAAATAATAAATATACACATACACAACCAAATAAAATACGTAAATAAATAAATAATAATTATTGAAGTATATGTTTATGTCTCGTGACCAGAATATTCTGCGAAATGGAAAAATTCAAATATCTTGGAGCAACAGTAACAAATATTAATGACACTCGGGAGGAAATCAAACGCAGAATAAATATGGGAAATGCGTGTTATTATTCGGTTGAGAAGCTTTTATCATATAGTCTGCTGTCAAAAAATCTGAAAGTTAAAATTTATAAAACAGTTATATTATCAGTTATTCTGTATTATGTGAAACTTGGACTCTCACTTTGAGAAAGGAACTGAGATTAAGCGTGTTTGAGAATAAGGTTCTTAGGAAAATATTTGGGGCTAAAATGGATGACGTTACAGGAGAATGGAGAAAGTTACACAACGCAGAACTGCATGCATTGTATTCTTCACCTGACATAATTAGGAACATTAAATCCAGACGTTTGAGATGGGCAGAGCATGTAGCACGTATAGACGAATCCAGAAATGCATATAGAGTGTTAGTTGGGAGACCGGAGGGAAAAAGACCTTTGGGGAGGCCGAGACGTAGATGGAAAATGGATTTGAGGGAGGTGGGATTTGATGATTGAGACTGGGTTAATCTTGCACAGGACAGGGACAGATGGCGGGCTTATGTATGGACAGCAATGGACCTGCGGGTTCCTTAAAAGCCATTTGTAAGTAAGTAAGTAAGTAAGTATTATTGAATACAGAAATAAATACTGGAAATAGATAATTCAATAAATAACTCTCTTTGTAAGCTTATAATTTGCGAAATATCTTGTTAATGTATCATTCAGTTATTACCACTCCGAGAAATAGAGGACAAGATCAGCAATCATAATGGTGTGCCAAAAATGTTCAGTTTCTCCAGTAGAATTCGGACCTGTTTTAATGGAATTAATTTTTAATGTAGCCGTTATTATTATTATTAACAGTTCACAATAATACATGGAACAGTATATTTAAAACTACAAATATGAGCAAAACGTAGGTACACGTACTACCAAACTAGAAGTGTATTTTCATAAGTCTCTATATATCGCTGTATGCTGAATTATGACCAGGAATCTTCCCAGCTACCGAACATATTTCCTCACACCAGCTGCTGGAATTTTTATGTTGCACACTATGGTCACGTCCAAGGGGCACATGCAATATGGCAAGCTGCGACGCATCTAAATAGTTAACCTTAATAAAAAAAATTCCAGCATCATAGCGATACCTTGCTCCGGTGTCATGAGTTAAGACTTGCCTGAAGAAAATATTGTGTGATGGTGATAGGGGGCGCGAGGGGGGGAGGATTACAGGTAGTATCAGTGACAGGTGTGTATGAGGGGAGTATGAGGGACCTGTGGTATGGGGTCATTCGGAACTCCCAGTCAGTTGGCAGTATTTCAGGTAAGGAAAACGAGGTGGCAGAGAATGTAGGTAAGGTGAAGCCCGTTAAGGCTGAAGAGTACAGTTTTAATTTAAATATATTGAGGCCGATTAATAGCAGAAGAAAAAAATAATACTTTATCAGTAAGCATAATATACAATACCTTTGTGGAGTAACGATTAACATGTCTGACTGTGAAACAAGCGGACCCGGGTTCAAAGCCTGGTTGGGACAAGTTACTTCATTGGGAATTTTCCGAGGTTTCCCCCCCTCAAACCAATTGAAGCAGAATTCTGTGGCTTCATGGCGAAATGTGATTATGTAATTTCTTGAAGTTTTCCAGGTGCGAGAATTTAAAGTTTGAACGACAACATAAAATTATAGGGCAAACCCTGATAATGTCGCAATATTAAAATTTTACTCCTCTAAAATATAATATAAAACGTATTAAAATTTGCATTTTTAGGCAAAAGTCTTAATTATGATTATTTCTACACGATACAAGCAAATTTGATTTTATTTTTAAACTAAAATGTTAACGTACGACAGAAATTAAAAACGTGTTGCGAATTATAATCGTTTGGACAACTCGGTTAATTTCGCAGTACTACTCTGGTAGTAATATTTATAAAATAAATTTCTACATATTTGGTGCAAACATAACTTCAATTTTATTACCAAAACATATGCAATGATTTATTTGTCTTACAAGAATTTTCTCTCGCTCAGATTTATGTTCTCTGCAAGAATGACACAAGAAGTCCTTGAAGTATGTTACACGTCCCTGACATTTTGCATGGAGCCACTTTTGCACTGCAAACACTGTATCCAGGCCTCTCCGTTTGCATAATTTTCGTACCGCCTAGAGCATGTAGCACGTATTTTCATCAAACAAAGATTTCGCACATTTTTTATTTGGTTTTGGTACCATATTAAAATCTGTCCCATCTAGATTCCAAATACGGTTGGGCTTGTCCTTCAGTCCCGAGTTACCTAGAATCCTCTCTAGAGCATCATAGAAGTTATTGAGGTTTTCTCGTGTCGCAGCAGCAGCCCTGTTGTAGAACTGAATAAGAAAAGCTTCACCGGCAAAAGCACATTTCTGAGCAACAATTTGGTGGATATTTTTCACTTACCACTCAAAAAAATCTCCACATTTTAAAGAATATAATTACTGTAATAAAATACTTACATTTCTTCAATTAAAAATAATACGACAAAACTTCCGCAACGTTTCACAAGTACACTCTTTTCACAGAATCTGACAACAGAATGGTAAAATTAGTTTTCAGTCCTGCTGAAGCTCGACAGAGCCGATACTTGTATTGCAGACGGATCTAGGTAGTGCTGCCATGTGCTGGGATTTTTTACAACATCAAATTTCCTCGGCCAATTACGCAATGTTAAATATAAAAACTACTGCGAAATTGTACGTGTTGCGAAATTATCCGAGTTTGTCCTTTAATAATGTTTTATAACAAAAGGTTAAGCCGGCAGCATACTGCATCGGACATTCTCTCTCGGACAGGACAGTTTTGTCTCGAAACATTCGATGTGAAGGTTGTTAAGGTGATTACACGTATTCTTATGAGACTGCAGGATACTGCATCTAACATTCTTCCCAGGGCATTCGTACGACGCAATAGGCCTATGCTGCAGCCTCATAAGAAAGCTTGTAGTCACAGTCACATCGGACGGTCCAAGACAAAACCGCTTTGCCCAAGACAGAATGTCCGATGCGGTATGTTGTCGATCTTAGAGAGAAAAATAATAAAGACATGTATATAATCTTTAACTACAATGAATATACCATCAGGATGCATAACATAACGCAAAATCTAATTTTCATCAAAAACTTACATATTACCTTTTGCCTTGGAACCATAGAATTGTTGGGTAACTTTCGGCGTTGGATCTGGGACTCATTTCGCCAAAATTTCTTCACCTGTCATTGTCATCATTACCATAGCCCAAATCATCCAGGTTAAGTTTACGGCGATTCGTACAAGACAGCGACTGCTCGGCGACAGAAATCATTCACAGAACAACGGCGATAAACACAGTCTGCAATGTAAGACTTCTGGTCCCTCATTCGTAAAAAAAAGACAAAAAATTGAGTGTGTTAAGTATATTGTTTGATAATTTGTTTATATACGTACATACACGAACACAGAAACAGTCATTATCATTTATATTCTAAAAAATATTATTCGGCCTTCTATAACAAAATTTCGTACAACCGTCTTCTTACTGAATTTAATTTAATATCGTTTAACTGTCACAGATTACTTGCTGAGCAACATTTATTGTATAAAACAGCGGTCATCAACACAGAGCACCCTGGGGCTAGCGTCTCTTACCCGCGGAGAACACACTGCACTATGGTGCACTCGTAGCTGCTAGCGGGTATGCTCTCTACCTCTTCCTGCTGCACGACGAGCACACGGGACGGCTCCGCTCACCCGTTACCCATTTCAGCGAGTGCTGACGACCACTGGTATAAAATATTCAACTGATTATAACGAAATATTGCCACAAATCCAGCTTGACGCTTCGACAACAAATTTAAGAAATCGTCAGTTGGGACAATACGAAGAACCAAACATCTCATTACATAACAATTTACCACTATTAAAAATGTGTTCCAAATTCAATGAATTATGTAAAAAAATGGGATCCAGAGTTCAGCATTTCTTATATTAAATACAAACTTGTTTTTTAATAGATTATATTGAAGATGGTTGATTTAATAGTAATTTATGTAACTAGTGTATAATCTTGGTAATTACGGCTCGAATAATGTTTAGCGCGTGAGCATAAGGGAGCACGCTAATTTTCACAGTTGTCAATAATGAAGATTACACACGTGTTACATAAGTTTTATGCTATTCTAGCATAAAAATATATTAAAAACTGTTATAAATTTACAAAATGTAATGTTATGACGTAGTAGAGACATGAGTACTGGATATGACGTAATATATTGCATGGTTGCTAAGTAACCGTTTCTAAGACAATGTTACTTTGTTGTTGTTTTGAAACTTTTTCTTACAGGTACTGTACGTTGTATAAAATTGTGTTGTGAGGGCGATGATGACGTCATGAAATACTAGTTGCTAGGTAACCTTTCCTGGCACCAATTAGGCCAATTGTGCATGATTTAAAGCGTCATAACAAGCGTGTTTTAATGCTAGGAATGCATAAAATAATATTGCTATTCATTTATTACTCTAATTTTCATTTACAAGTTTTATTTCTTGTATTTATTTCAGTATTTATTCATTTTTATTTGTATTTTTCATTTATATTTATATGTGTCTTTTATATAGCCTACATCTGTAATAATCTCATTTTTCATTTGTATTTATATCTGTACTTACCTCTTTTTCATTTATTTTTATTTTTTCATATTTTTATGGCATGTAACCACAATTTTGTACTGTCTATTGCAATTGGGGCTTTGCCCTTTTACACACAAATAAAATAAACATACAGTATGCAGATAAATATGTTACAGTATAATTGAAAAGTGTGATTCCAAAACTCCTTCAGTCCATTTGGCCATTTTTATGATATAGGTATACAAATATATGGTTATGTTTGAGACCTCTATGATTATATTTTAAACTTTTTTCTTCCAAAACAACGCCAATCCTTGTCTAAAAGTTTGTGTTATTGTGCATGTCACTTTAAAACTAGTTCAGTCCGTAGACCGATGGAAGAAAAAAAAAAAAGAACTTAACGCGTTTTGGGATCACACTTTTCAAGATAATACAAGGAGCACAAGAGTAATACAAGGAGAACAAGAATACAAAGAGAACAAGCGTAATACAAGGAGAACAAGAGTAATACAAGGAGAACAAGAATACAAAGAGAACAAGAGTAATACAAGAAGAACAAGGGTAATACAAGGACAACAAGCGTAGTAAAAAAGAAAACAAGGGTAGTAAAAAGAGAACAAGCGTAATACAAGGAGAACAAGCGTAGTAAAAAGAGAACATACGTAATACAAGGAGAACAAGAGTAATACAAGGAGAACAAGCGTAGTAAAAAGAGAACAAGCGTAATACAAGGAGAACAAGAGTAATACAAGGAGAACAAGAATACAAAGAGAACAAGCGTAATACAAGGAGAACAAGCGTAATACAAGGAGAACAAGAGTAATACAAGGAGAACAAGAGTAATACAAGGAGAACAATAATACAAAGAGAACAAGAGTAATACAAGGAGAACAAGAATAATACAAAGAGAATAAGAGTAATACAAGGAGAACAAGAGTAATACAAGGAGAACAAGAATACAAAGAGAACAAGCGTAATACAAGGAGAACAAGAGTAATACAAGGATAACAATAATACAAAGAGAACAAGAGTAATACAAGGAGAACAAGGGTAATGCAAGGAGAACAAGGGTAATACAAGGAGAACAAGAATAATACAAAGAGAATAAGAGTAATACAAGGAGAAGAAGGGTAATACAAGGAGAATAAGGGTAATACAAGGATAACAAGGAAAATACAAGGATAATAAGGGAAATACAAGGATAATAAAGGAAATAAAAGGATAACAAGGGGATATAAAAAGAACAAGGGAATATAAGGATAACAAGGGAATACAAGTATAACACGTGAATGCAAGAAAAACAAGGGGGAGGTTGCATTTTTAAAGGGCAGTCAATTCCGAAGTTAGTCCAAGCCATACATAGTGGTGAGAAAATCGTAGTTCTAGTGAATATAAGGAGAACAAGAGAAATACAAGGGGAACAAGGAGAATTTAAGTGCGAGTAGAACAGTAAGAAGGCAAGGAAAACAAGGGGAATACAAGGAGAACAAAATAAATACAAGAAGAACAAGAGGAATGTAAGGAGAACACGAGGAATGAAAGGAGAACAAGAAGAATACAACAAAAACAAGGGTATTGAGTTTTTATGTGACAGTAAATTCTTAAGTTATCCCACATACTTATAGTCAGAAGAAAGACTTCGTTCTATTTCAAAAAATCCTACGGGGTCGAAACGCTAGTCAGTGCCACAAGGGACTGCAAGTGTTAGTGATGTTCCACTACCATATGTAGATCGACCCGGAAGAGACAACATCGAGAGGGGTAATGGGCATCTCTTTCTGGTCCAGATAAATAGCATATGGAAGCCGTTCTTAAGTTTGTAGAGTCTGATCGTTAATGGAATTGCAAAGAATGAAACGTCGAAGTCAGGACTGCATCTTCCAAACTTTATGTGCGACATTTTGAGAAAGGAATTAAGAATGCATAAAGTGTCGGCAAAGAGGGGGTTCTCTACTTGCAGAAATAGTAACAAATGGAAACACTGAGAATTCATCTTGAGGATTTTGAGTAAGAAGGTGAATATTTTCTTTATCGGATCGTTGAAACCGATTAAACGTAATCCAGATAGTCACATCATGCGGATCAGAAATGAAACGACAGCCAAACCAGTCAGCCTCATGCCCCAAGAATCTTAGATAAGAATTAAAGAATGTGAAGGTTCTAATTAATGTTAATCCTGTCCGTATTTTGTAGCACAGCAACAGTCAGTAAACGCTTCAACGTACCATCATATCGTGTACAGGTCTCTATCGCCTTAAGCACGGTTACTCGCTGTTGTAAAGACGATCCGGTATCTCCGGATGGTTTGGAGTTAGAGGCCCTCGGCAAGTTACCGCCATCTTGCGAGCAACCAGTATGTCTTGTCTTAAAGAAACGACTGCGCACGCGCAGAAGAAGAAAGTTGTTCGTCTTTTTTTTATTTTCTCTAAGAACTGTTTCAGCAGCAACAGACTCTACGTAGATTCTGGCTGTTAGTAGATGATAGTAATTTGTAGTGTCAACAACGAGTGACTGTTAGTTGTTCGATATTTGCTTGTTTTCTCATGTGTGTTTACGTTTTTCTCTTGAAACGATATTTCTTCCGCCTCACGGGACAAACTGTGATATTGTAAACAGATGTGAGAAGTGGATTATCGACTGTGTAAGTGAATTTAAGGATTATTAATTGTCGTTGGGTAAAAACCGGAGGATTTATTTTTACACGTGAAGTGCTTTGGTGATTGCATATAATTAATGTGGATTTATCATGTGGAAAAGGGTAAATATGTCACAGTGTGCTTACTTAATTAGTGGTGACATTTGTGTCATCATAAGAATAATCTTGTTATACATTTTGAAGTCTTTTTAATGAAAAGGAATATTTTGACAGGCATAAAAAAGATTAAAATTAATAATTACAATTTTTAAACTATATATAACAATTCATTAGGGTCTATACATCTAGTTTGACAATGTAAATTATACAATTATTTTCAGAAATACGACCTCATTTGAGAATTTAGTTTACTTTCTATAAAACAAACCGAGAATTTCTAATGCAGATTTTATTTACATATTTTTTTTTAAGATCTACCGGTACATATCTTGAAAGTGAATGTAATGGAATATTTCACAGTCTTTATTTAAATAAAACTGCTACTGTCACACGATTAGCATTTAATAACACAAGGCGATTTCAAATTATATTGAATTCAAGTTATAGCGCAAAATATCATACACTTTCAAGTACCGTAAAAGTTTTCTTTGTAATATTCAAGCGTTAGTCCCACTTGAACTTCCACATTCATATCAGAGGTACCTGATTATACAATATATATCATTAAGTTAACTAAATAAAATAACAGAAATAAAGAAATAAATAAATCGACAAACAAAAAATAACAAAATAAAAATGATTAAAATACGCAAATAAATAAATATATAAACGAACAAATAATAAATAAATAAATCCATAAATTGGTATAGGCCTTATATAAATAAATAGTAAATAAATAAATAAATAAATAAATAAATAAATAAATAAATAAATAAATAAATAAATAAACAAATAAACTCACAAATCTACAAATAAAAAATAAGAAAATAAAAATGAATAAAATGAATAAGTAAATAAATAATCCAATAAACAAATATTACTCAACATATAATTGTTTATTAATGCACAATATAGAAACATTTAATTTTTTTATCAATCATTCCAATTCAAAGAATTTTTTTCTCCTAACAACGTATGGTAAACTTATTACTGGAACCAAAGGGTGTTATAATATTGTAAAAAATACTTCAATTTAGTTATAAATATGCTGTAATAATTTTATACTGAAGGTAAATAGCCTATGAATTTATTTTTTAAATTAAATTCAACTTTTTATATAATAATAATAATAATAATAATAATAATAATAATAATAATAATAATAATAAAGAATACATCGTAAAATTAGTAAATTTTAAACTGCATTACGCTCAGACTACAAATCGTTAATAAGGAAGGGGGCTTACTAAGCAAAACCCAGATGTTATCGGGACATGAGCCCATTCTCTGACCTCCAAAGATGATTAGATACTCGTGAGACGTTAAGATCCTTGATTTAAAATAAGGAGTTCACATGAAAGAATAACATGGAGGTCAGCAGTGGGAATATGGTGATATAATCGGTGGTTAAAATTGTCTCGAACTCTACGTATCCAAATTGATGGCAACAACCGCAGGTGAAATGGCCACGACTGAGACATCACTTCCGGCGGAAACACCTCGTGACGTAATAAAGGGGAAGATAGCACGCTTCATATGCTTCTTAAATGCAATTAACAGCTGCAGAGCGATTTGTAAGGCTCACTCAACACCAGGAGGTCACTGCACCGTGAAGATGTGCATTCACTTGGCAGGGTTGGCATCTTTTCAAATTAATATTGTTCAAAAGGAAGGGTTGCCAACTTTCGAAAAGTAGAAAATATAATATTTTTAGGTGTGTTCGTTTAGATTATTTCAAAGACGTTTTATAGTCTAACCGGAATACTTCTATATCTGGATTTTTACAGTATTTTTTTTTTTATTTTAGGTTTTCCTTTATTTATTTTGTATTTATTTGAGTTCGATAAACAAGGCAGAATATTAACTTTATCTAGTTCCTTTTAAAATTTTAACAAAACATTTAAAAATAAGCATTAATAATTAATTACTAATTCCGTTTCAAATAATGAATTACGAGTCACTTTTCTGGTGCCGTAGTGGTAGTGTGTGCCAAGAGATCCGAATGTGGTCCTAGGTAATGGATATTTCCTTTCCTCCCACAAGGTTTAGGTGTGTGTCTCAGCCTGCTTAGTCTTGTGTTATTTGAAAACATATCTTGCTCCTTGAACACATTACAAGGAGATTTGCTTCCATTAGGTTCCTAGCTTTAATTCGTAGTTGTATGGGAATATAGAACGACGTAATGAGTTCAGTTGAAGTTCAGAATAATATAATATAACACAACACAACACAATATAATATAATATAATATAATATAATATAATATAATATAATATAATATAATATAATATAATATAATATAATATAATATAATATAATATAATATAATATAATATATTTATAACGCTGGTTTACAAGCAAAACACATTAAGTCAAAAATATTAATTCTGAAAAAAAAAAGACGTTTGAAAGTTCTTGACAAAACTGAACCCTCAAAATATTACTTTTAGTAAGTTGTTTCTCTTTATGTGTACACAATTCTCAAATTCTAAGTTCACATACATATTTTATGTACATTATATATGCTTTTTTCTAAGAAGTAATATGTTTGATTAATGTGTTTTGATTGTAAACCGTCGATAAAATAATACAACGTAATGCAACATAACACAACAGAACACAACAAAAATACAACACAACATAACACAAAACATATCATAATATAATACCATGTTGTGTTGTTATTAAGTAATAAATAGGCTATTATATTATATTATATTATTTAAAATTTTTTATATTTCAAATTTATTCATAATTTACATTTGAAATGGTACATTTGAATAGATACGCGAAATGAGCATGTGCTATATTATATTATGTTATGTTTCGTCGCTGTTATTTATACTCGCTTTAACATCTCTGGTCGTATCGCAAGTTAATCTTGAGTGAAATCCGAAGGCCTGTGTTGATACTTGTTCTATTGTTGTGAACTAGATGACGACTGTTTATTATGTAGGCTATTACTGATTTGTTATGAATATGATTTCGGTGATGAATGAGGCCAGTGATATTCAGGGATGTTGTGGCCCGAATTTCCTGCCATTTGCCTTACGGTTGAGGGAAAACCCTGAAAAAATCTCAACCAGGAAATTCAACCCGACCGGCAATCGAACCCGGGCCCTCTGCGTAAGAGACCAGCATGCTGACCCCTACACCACAGAGGTGGTCTATGTTATATATTATGTTATATTATATTATATTATATTACATTATGTTATATTATATTATATTATATTACATTATATTATAGTATATTACATTCTGCCAATGTATGGGATCAGTGCCCACCCAGCACCGTGGTGAATCTGGGGAGCTATGATAGGTAATGGAATCCGGTTTCGAAAATCAGCCATAACGGTTGGGGGGATTGGGGGGAACATCATGCTAACCACACGATTGTAGACATGTGGATGTGAGTCCAGCAGACGGTTGGTCGGCCTTGGTCCTTTAGGTATCAGTTCCGTAATTTGAGACTGGAAAATAGCGACTTAAGCGATTTTCAAGTGCGTATGTGGCGCCCTGATATATGGACTCCATCACGGCGTCATGAAATGTTCACTTTCCTTCTTCAGTTTTAGGCGCAAGCCATCAGCATACAGTAACGTGGGACGAACAGAAGTGCTTGTGTTTTCTCTCGGGAAATACTGTTCAATTTGTTTAACGGCTCCGTTTCATTTAGTTGTGCTCTCTACGGTTCTCCAAGTGACTGTTTTTATGTAAGAACTGTTAACTCCTAACCAGAAGTAAGGGCGTGAGTACGATAAACTTAATTCAATACCAGCACAGCTGCATTAAGCACTGTTGCATTGTGCTCTGTGGTTTCCTCATGAAGGCTCAGAATAATAACTATAATCGTACAAATTGCACATTATATTAACAAGAACGTTGCGCCATGTGAAATATTCTTAACAAACAACTAGCCAATATAGCTCACTAACTAAGAAGGAAGAAACTAGTTACTTATCAGATGACTCATTTAAATCACTCATTGCCCGTTTGGTGAAACAACGAAAATGGTTCAATGGCAAAATCATCATGGCAGGGGAAGCTAAAGTTGTCAATAAAAATCTATTCCACATCCTTTTTCTATGAAAAATTACAGAATTTGTAGAAAATCGCGCTGTTATTGCTTTTATGAAAAATATTCACTTTTTGAATTGAAGGGTTCAGAGCCACAGTGGGCCAAGCGCCATTTATTAAAAATGGAGAAAACAAGAGTTAAAATTAAGTGATTACCATAACTTAACGAAACATATAGCAAGTAAGATGAAGTATAAACATTAAAATTAAATGATATGTCAATCTTCATTAAATTATGATATTTAACTTTAACCTTTGCTTTCTCCGTTTTTAATAAATGGCGCTTGGCTCGCTAAATTACAGCTAAGCTCAAGAAGGGAATCGAGACTAAGGACTGATTTCACCAACATGTTACTAATTCACAATTAACTAATTGTAACTTGGCTTAAATACGAAATCTACGTAAAGATTAATTTTTGGTCCTACAGAATTTATCTGTTCTTTAATAATCATTGTTAAATACGGAAGTTGAATCATATTTGATTCATTTACATTTTATCACACTAATACGTATTTACTATAAAGTCAATTAATTTAATTCCCAATTAAGTCATCACGGTCTTCGGAATCATAATAAAATCACAGTCTAGTACATATAGTCACGAATGCTTGAGTTGTTGAGGGTACTAGAAACAACAGACTGTGCCGGTACTATTTTCATTGTCTGTGATGATGCGATAGTAGCAATCCTAGTGGTTAGCAACTATCTATGGATGCATATTCCCTACGTATTGAGTTTCGTGACTGTATATACTAGAGTATGGTAAAATCGTAATTTCGAAGGTCAAGTGTCTTGTTAAGAGGAGCAGGAAGTGATGGCTGTAAGATTACAGAATTTCAGTACAAATGTTTAGTTCAATATTTATAGGTGTTTAGTGTTCAGAGTGAAATAAAAATGCCCATGGTTATTCAGTAAGTCATTTTGAATTTAGTGGTAACAGCCAAATGATTAGTTTCTTATCCGAGTGCAAAGGAAAGACCCTAACTGACAAATAACTTGTTTTCCCACTTTGCTAAATGTAGCTCATTATTGAGGTGCTCATTAATTGCTACAATCTTCACTTATATACCTTGTATTTTTTAAAGTTGTCAGGTGATGTAAATTGTAAATTCTAAAGCAAAATTTAGTTAAATATTTCATGCTTAGTGAAACAGAAAAAAATATTGAACTTTTATTAACAATTTTTTAAATTTTCTTCAACGCATATATAATTTTTTCTCATGTTCTGTGTGTCGTAATCATAAACCCGTAGATCTACTTTGTAGTACACAGGCTGTAAAAATTTCATGCAAATACTTATTTAGTAGTTTCAGAGAAAAATGCACTTAAGTTTGAAAAATATTAACTTACGGAAAAGTTCATTTGAAAATATAAAGGATGTATGAATTACATGCGCCGCCAAATTTAAAGAGGCCATTTAAAGAGCTTATCTGTACAGATATCCCTACAAATGTCTCCCAAAAAAATATAGCTCCTAGTATCTCTGAAGTTTAAGAAGTTTTGACTAAGGTTCATACTGTACAATGTACATTATAATCAACATTTTTAACCATGTCTTAAGGAAGGGACAGGAAATTTTGTAGTTTGCTGTCTCGAGTCACGAATTTACCTGTCCCTGCCTTATGACAGTCCTAAGCCTGCATAGAATGGGAAGGAAAATGTTGATTTCCAACCATATTGCTCTATTTTCGATCCGGGACCGAACTACTGTAGTACTGTACTGTTAACTTAATGACCCTGGGACCGAATTATTCCTATATTTCTGATCATGGGACCGAACTAGTAAACTCCGTATAAATTGACTAAAGCTGAAGAAACAGCCAGGACCAGACAATATATTTACTGAATTTTTATAACATCTGTTGTTGTTGTTGTTTAGTCAACTGTCCGAAGACAGGTCTGAACCTCACAAGTGACACGAAAAAGCACCACTTATGAGGCAACTAGGCCAGGAGATAATAGGGTAGGGTGGCAAGTTTCTTTCCCCCCCCCCCATTGCATACATCGCCGATTAGCTATATGTAACATTAATCAGACTTCAGTTGCATACAAATAATTGTTCTTCCTCTGATACATATCGTCAAGTGAGATGTACTGCCTGATAATAGATGTACATATCAGCCAGAACCTCAGTCAGAGGTAAAAACCAATTCTGAAGCAAAAATCTAAGTATCCCAAATGAATGGGTAAGAGCCACAGTTATACCATTTACTAAATGAGGAAAGCCAACGGAAGATATTAAATCATGCCGACCAATTTCGATGGTACCCATAATATCCAAAATTTGCATTAGTAGCCCTACCTCATGTAATCTTTCTGTTATGAAATTGTAATTATATATAATGAGATACCAGGTAAGTAATGAATTGAGCTCCAATTAAAACTATATGTTACAACAATATTTGTTACGTACCATACCGTTATACAGGGTGTTAAAAAGTATGCAATATTTTAGGAGGTGCTAATATGCATCAAAACAAGAAAATAATGTCATAAACATGGGTCCTACAACACATACTTTCTGAGATCTGAACACTTGTTCATAGGAGGTGCTCAATATGACGTCCATTCATGGCAATGCATTCCTCTGCCCTTCGGCGTAAAGAATCACGCACTCTTTGAAATTTGTTTTAATACGTTAATAAGAAAGCCCTGATAACGACCCCCAGTTAATCTCTGTGGTAGCACGTATGGCCCTATTAATCTATCACAAAGAACGCCTCTCCATAAGTTAATTGAGAATCGGTGCTGATGCCTTGTTTCTTCAACTGCATGGGGATTTTCATCAGCCTACACATGCTGATTACGAAAATTCACAATACCATCTCTGCTGAACCCCGCTCATATCCGCAACCAGACTTATGTTTTCAGTATTCCTTGCGACGTATCATTATTCCATGCCAGGGATGTCAACTACAGTATGATTATCTCATAGACTGCTGTATTGTAGGGTAGAGAAATGCATTGCCATAAATGAATGTCACACTGAGCATCTCCTATGAACAAGTGTTCAGATCTCAGAAAGTATGTGTTGTAGGACCCATGTTTATTAGACATTATTTTCTTGTTTTGATGCATACTATCAACTCCTAAAATATTGGATACTTTTTTAACACCCTGTATTTCTATAGGTTAATAACATTATTGTTGTCGCCGGCATAGTTCAGACGGCTAAGGCTCTTGCCTGTCGTTCCGGAGTTGCGCTCGGGCGCAGATTCGATTCCCGCTTGGACTGATTCCTGATTGGGTTTTTCCGAGGCTTTCCCCAACCGTAAGACAAATGTCAGGTAATCTATGGCGAACCCTCGGCCTCATCTCACCAAATACCATCTTGCTATCACCAATCCCATAGATGCTAAATAACTTTATAGTTGATACAGAGTCATTAAATAATCAAGTAAAGAAAGAACACATTACTGTTGGAGAACATTTGATCCTCGGAACTTGAGCTGGATTCCTTCTCTACACTTACTGCTCAGCTTTCAGCCCAGGTTATAAAAGTCATAGGCCAGTAGTGAGTGTGCGCTCCTCGCACGTTGTTGAGGTTGTAGTCGAGGAGTGAAACTAACGTTCTTGAAGTAGTCACGTGGGCGAGGATGCTGAAAAATGGCGTTCTTAAGCATACTCCATGTTTTCTCGATGGAATTCATGTTGGATTGCTTTATGAATTATGCAAATACTTTCTTAATGTGTGTATTTCAATATTTAGGTAGGTTTTAGACTGTAATATGTTTTACACTTGGAAAACTTGAATATTGTGTTTTAATACTGGCGTCAAGAAATGACAGATTTATAGTGAGGATCACGTAAGTGTACAGTCAACTCTGGATATAGTGAACTCGGTTATAGTGAACCTTAAAAATTGAAGTTACAAGAGTTGTATCCTGGCAAATTCTTATTTGAAGCCAGACCTTCTTGTATAAATTGAAAGAATGTGTTGAGAATAACATTCTGTTTCTTACTCCTTTAGTCAAAGTACAAATATAGGATTAGTGATTCCTAGACAATGAGGTGTACTGTAAATTCAGGCAACGAGTAACGACCTTGTCTCAATCCATCGTCGAAGCGTTGGCATTTTGTTCTCAGGCACACTACTCTATTGTTATTTCTAATCCTCCACCGTCAAAGGATTGCCTTTTGTTATCAGAAACATTTCCATTATGATGGCTAGCATCGAAACAACGGAAAATGAAATTGCCTTCTTTTATTAAAAGGGGATGGAGATTATGTCCAGAGCATTAATGAAGGTAAGATTTCGATGGCTTTCAAAGCCCATCAACGCCGTCCTAGTTTCCATTAAGCGACCCGGGAAATTCCAAGGCTGAGTACGCAGTCACACTATAACAGCGTTTGTCACTTCTACCTGATCAGTCTGTTTCTAGTGTTCGAACAGTGAATGTACTGTATAAAAATGTCGAAGCGTAAAGTGTTTTCTTTGGAAGATAAGGCGAATATTACAAGTGACATTGAACTTGGTCTTTCGTAATCGGACATGGTTCGACAGCATTGTTTAAGTAAATAAACTGTGAATAATAGTATACAGTATACAGTGTAATCCATTCCAGAAAAATGAAATATTTTAATTACTGTTTAGTATTTTACTTTCTTGTTCACAATTACATTCATTCCTGTCATTTAAGGTTAGGGGAGAGATACTTCGGATTTAATGAACCTCGGATATAGTGAACGAAATATGCAAGTCTGCAGAGGTTCACTAGATCCTGAGTTGACTGTAGTTCCTAAAAGTATAATTTGGCCGTCTCTTGAGTGTTGTCAACTAATATCAGTTATCACCAAAGAGGGAAAAATCACAATGTTACGTACTGAAATAATAATAATAATAATAATAATAATAATAATAATAATAATAATAATAATAATAAACAATAACAAAATCGTACTTATTTACCACATCTCAGCTTTATGAAGCGAGGTGCTTTCTAAATGGTTCAATAAATTATGAAATAGTATATTTTCTTCCTGTACTTGTCGCATATTATGTTGGTAATTAGGATTATTATCTTCTAATATTAAAATTTATTTTGTCTGGCAACATGAAATTCATTGCTTTAACTAAACAGTTTACGATTAATGAGACCTAACCTAAAAATGTAGTTTGATCACGTGAAATGATTAGTACGAATTCCGAAAACAGAACACCATTTTAAAATGTACAGCATACTCAAAATACTTACAAAGCACTTTCTTTCTTGGAGAAATCGCTACCATGTTATTTTCTCTCTTGGACATTTTAATAAAAATGTAAACACGAAAGAATTTAATTAAAATATCAAATATATTTACGTGCATGTTTCATACGAAGTAGGTCTATAAGCTATTTATTATTTAATTACACTTACGTGAGTATAGAACTGAATTGGAATCACAACGCGACAGAACTGAATTGTATATTGATATTAATATTAATACCGGAATTACTAGTTAATTATTAATTCACAAGCCTAGGTACTTGCATTTTCAACAGTTTACCTTATTGTAAACCGAAGTTATTGCTGCCAACATAGCAGTTACAAAATAACTGCCAGTTGTACTTATCAGTACTCGAAATTCGAAACGAAGTTGGTAAAAGAAAATTCAACCTGAGAGCTAGAAAATCACTATAATCCAGAAACATACGAAGTAATAGGGGAAAAATGGGTAGGTTTCACCCTTAGGTTATTAAGTAAGTTGACCCCGACTGTAGTTATTATCCAATGCATCTTAATTTTTGTTGGATCTTTCTTTTGAACTTCTTTGTTTCCTATGAATGCTGTTGCACAATATGAAGAAGAAATGGCATTAAAAGAAGAATAACTACCGTAAATATTGACATATTTTATTTTTCCATAAAATTATTCAGTCCTACATGTTAGTAAGTTAATACTGAGATGATACCCCCATATTATACTTACGCTGCTCAATATCTACAAATGAGGGCCTTGTGAAACTTTCTCTATACACATATACGGACAATATTGCAGTAGATATCTCTGACATATTCTAGAAACTGTACTTTCGTTTAATTAATGTGAGCTGTATTTCAAAAATCAATATTGTGGGATCCTTAATCTGCCTCTATACTGTAGGCCTCCATGGCTTGTACTTGGAATGACTTTACACATCATATATTCATATGCAAGAAATAAAATCTTGAAATAGAAAACTTTTACAACGGGAGAAAATCTGATATTTCTCTTTTCATTTACGATGAACCAAATAAGACTTTCTGTGCGGAAATTTAAAGTGATAGGCGAGACGAAAACATGTGAACACAGGTGAAAAAGCTAGATGTTCTTTTAGTCTGTCTTCTCTGGTAGTCTTTCAGTTCAGAGCTCCTACACTCTCACAAAATTTCTCCTTTCATACATTTTGCTAGATTCATCGTGAATAACAAGTTGCGGAAGTGGGAATGAGTAGAAATCTGCAAAGAAATCAGTATTTGGACAGAGTAGAGTGGTGTTTATGTACCAGAAGAGGTAGTAACAAACGGATGTAAATGTTTGCCAACATAGAGTAGACCTATCTACACCGACACAATTTGGCTGCAAGTATCATACACTAGGTATTGGAAGCCAAACCTCGGCTTCTGAATGAAGAAGTATATCCTAGTATGTTCGATCCCTTACGCTTAGGGCAATAGTTAGGCCTAACTGTAGTGGACACGATCGGAGGATGTGGGTTTTTCTCGAGGATTTCTCAATGAGCAATCTTTATAAGAAACAACGAGTCAAAGTCAGAATAGGAAAAGAAATGTCATAAGGAAGTGAAATTAGGAGAGGAGTACGTCAAGGATGTTCTTTATCACCTACCCTGTTCAACATCTACTTGGAGGATTTAATAAAGAACTGTTTTTAGAACATGGGAGGAATGATAGAAGGAGGAAGAAGAATAAAGTGCATAAGATTCGCTGATGATAATGGCATTGCTAGCTGAAGAGACGATATTAAGGGATATGCAACTAGAGCTAAATGACAGTTATGAGCAGTATAGGATGAAAATAAATGCAAATAAGACGAAGACCATGGTTCTCAGAAGTAAAATAAAGAAGGTAAACGTGTGAATTCTAAATGAGACAATAGAGCAAATGGACAGCTTCAAATACTTGGAGTGTACTATAAGCAGTAACATGAGCTGCTGCCAGGAAGTCAAAAGGAGGATAGAAATGGCAGAGAAAACTTTTAATAGGAAAAGGAACATCAGCTACGGACCTCTGTAAAGAGAATTAAGGAAGAGATTAGTGAAGTGCTTTGTGTGGGATGGCATTTGTGGAGTAGAAACATGGACATTGCGACGAAGTGAAGAGAAATGACTGGAGGCATTTGAATTGTGAGTATTGAGAAGAATGAAGCGTGTGAAATGGGAAGACAAAATATGAAATTAAGCGGTGCTAGAAAAAGTGGGAGAAGAAAAAAATAATGCTGAAACTGATCAGAAAAAGAAAATTTCCTCTGTAAATACTAGTGGCTGGACTGTTAGGCTCTTTCCCGAAAATATTTTCTGTGCGGAATTGAAAGTGTACGTAATATTATATTTATTTTTTTACTTAATATGATAAAATTAAGGCCATAATGCCTTCTCTTACATCCTACCAGATAGCACACATAAATACAAAAATACAAACACTGATGAAAATAATATAAATTAAATTAAAACTGTACAGAGGGTCAACAGAGTCAAAAGAAAAAACAGATAGCAATGATGATAGTGACAACTGATGATGATGAGATGATGATGATGATGATGATGATAATAATAATAATAATAATAATAATAATAATAATAATAATAATACTAATAATAATAATACAGTATATATTAATTGCCAATTTTACAACAACATAATTTAGTTACAATGTTTTTTTATATTATGTTACGGGTTAATCCGAAAATGAGCAACGTGACAGGTGTTTAACAAGCAATTCCATGAATTAGAATGTGATTCTTTAATTTAAATTTGAATTTTGATATTGTCCAACAGTCTTTGACATGGTCAGGGAGAGAATTCCAAAGCCGTGGAATCGATATGCTGAAAGATGATGAGTAGAAAGGTGTTCTGTGCAGAGGAATAGAGAGGCAGTTTCGGGTTCGAGGTATTGATAGATAAACAATACGAGATGCTAGGTAAGAGTATGTGTAGGTGTGGATGATTTTAAATAGTAATAAGAGGGAGTTGAAGAGTCTTCTTTCTTTAAGTGGATTCCAAGACAACAATTCTAGTGACGGTGTTACATGATCGAATTTTCTAATGTTACAAACGAAACGAACCCAGATATTGTGAACTGTGTAAAATAATAATTTAAAGAAAAGGAGCCTTTTATGTAAATAGCTGTCACGTGATTTCCCCCGTTTCGACGACCATAAATATAACCACTCGGACGAACACTAATGAAGGATGCACTGGAAGGAATGGAAAACGACACAAGATTTCGTAGCAGAAGAAGATATCAGATTATAGACAATGTTAAGATATTACATGGATCATATACAGAGACTAAGAGAAATGCGGGAAGTACAGAAGATCGGAGAATACTGGGTTTGCAGTGAAAGACTTGCCCTTCGGCAAAAAACTACTAATGGATTTCGTTCCACCAACACTCTCCATTTCACGTTACTATTCCTTTTCTTTCTTTCTTTCTTTCTTTCTTTCTTTCTTTCTTTCTTTCTTTCTTTCTTTCTTTAGTTTTATAAAAATGGTTTCAATGTAAGGTGTATGAGTTTCAGTGACGGCCAACCAGTCACTGCATCTCATAACGTTCACGACTGTCTGTCTAGCTGGATGAGGACGCCCTATAGTCAGAACTGAAAAGGGCGTCAAGGGGAAATTCTATTCCGGAATGGGGTGATACTGGTGTCCTCCGACAAGGGACACTTAGTGGCGATGCTCGAAGCTTTCAACGAGGGAGCTTCAGCTTTCTTCGCTGGTACCCGTGCTTATCGTGGACCGCCTAGGTGGAGACTTACTGGCGTTTTTCATTCATTTATTCAACGACGATGTATCAACTACGTAGTTATGTACAACCCGTGAGATTTATTATAGCGAAATGGTATTTGGAGGGGCGATAAGACCAAGGTTTCATAGTGACATTATCCGACATTCGCCTTATACGCTTGGGAAAACCTCGGGAAATACCCAACTAGATAGCCAAAACCTTAGCAAAACAGCTTGAATCAGTATACAAACGTTCTACCGCGTGAGCTACGCCGATGGTTGCATCACCCTACCATTTTTGACCCGAGTACTGGTATTCTAGAAACCTCTCTTGTTATTCTGTCATGATGAGATTTAAAAGATAAAGTAACTTCATTTGTATAAGACGAACTTTATAAATATATATTACGTGGGAACAATAGTATGGAACAATGCGTACATCACTCACATAACATGAATGTCATGCTGGTGTCGTGAAAATTGTAGCCAGCTGGAATTGCAGGCTAGCATGAAGTCTTCAATAATAATGTTCTCACAATCTAGTAAAAGCTTTCAAATTCCACTGCGTATATAAAATCTAAAAGATTAGAAATGTTGTATAGGACTATATATAGACCTAAAGATGGCAAGGCTATGTACTTGGGATGCCAATTAGAAGGACAAGAAACTGAATTACAAAGGAAAAGACTAATCCTTCAAGTATAGCACAATAAGATAAGAATACTGTAATTAATATAGCCATAATAATAATAATAATAATAATAATAATAATAATAATAATAATAATAATTATTATTATTATTATTATTATTATTATTATTATGATCATCATCATCATTATCACAATCCTTGACGATTCTAGACTAAGTAGTTCGATTCATTACATAAAATGAAAGAAGCTTTTAAAAGTCTTCCTCGTCCCTTCTTTTCTTGTGGTTGGTATTTAAAAATTTGTAGAAGGATTCTGTTGCTATCAATTCTTAGTTTTCCTAAAATATTTCATCTTTGCAGTATTTAATACTGTTTCCGAAGTGTCCAAGTTTCGCTACCAAGTTTCGCTACCATAGAAATTGAACTGCTAAGGTGTTCTACGCTTCAGGTCTTCTTTTTTTAATATGATCAGATTTGAGCATTTAATTCCATATGCTAAACATTTGTTGGTATTTAATTAGTTTTGTTCGAAAATCTTTTCCACTTTGATATAGTTGGCATCCTATCTAGTTAAAGCATTTCATTTTTTTCTAATATTGTATTCTGTACTACTATCTTACTTCTTACACGCTGTTGAACAAAAAAACATATAATGGTTTTAAATTTCGTAATATCATTCAAAATATTGTTCAAATGAAAAACTACTCTTTACACACCATCTTCTGAGTTATACATGCCTATTGTATTTTCGGTGCAATAATGTGTTCAACTTTGTGTTCCAATTTATTATAATCAATGTCAATAGGTTTATAATTATTAATGTAATTCGATCAATTATTATATCAGTAACAGAAAGGGCCACGAAAATCTCTTATCCTATGCAATATTCCCTACATACAGCGTTATAGAATTCTTAGGACAAAATCAGTACCCCTGTATTACATTGGTACCCATTCCTGGAATCAGAAAATAAATTTCGAGAATAAAGAGAATCATTCATCCATAGTTTTCCACCCCAGAGTTGGTTTTTTAATGCAAACTCGACATTCTCCAATATTCTCTATTTTTTCCGCCTTCCTCTTAAGTCTCCGCATACTATCCATAATCTTAATACTGTGTATCATCTGATATCTTCTTCTCTCAAGAATTTTTTCCCGTTCAGCCTTCCTTCAAGCGCATCCTTCAGTAGGCAGTTTCTTCCTAGCTGATGACCAGTCAGTTTTTTTTTATCTTTTTTATCAGTTTCAGCATTACCCTTTTCTTTACTGACTCTTTCTAGCACAGCTTCATTTCTTATTTTATTTGTCCATATCACACGCTCCATTCTTCTCCATATCCGCTTTCGAATACTTTCAGTCGTTCCTCTTCACTTCGTCGTAATTCCGTGTTTCTTCCTCATACATTGCCACACTTCAATAGTCTCTTTCTTAGTTCTTTTTCCAAAGATTCGCAGAAAATGCTCCGTTTCCTATTGAAACTTTCCTTTGTCATTGTTATCTCCCTTTTGACCTCCTATCAGCAGCTCATGTTACTGTTTATAGTAGACTACACCCCAAGTATTTGAAGCTGCCCACTTCTTGTTCCACTGCGTTATTGCGAACTCGCACGTTTACCTTCTCTATTTTTCTTCCGATAACCATGGCGTTCGTCTTGTTTGCATTTATCTTCATCTCATACTGCTCACAGCTGTTATTTAGCTCCAGTAGCATATCCCTTAGTATCGTCTCGTCTTCTGCTAACAACGCCATATCATCAGCAGATCTTATTTATACTTCTTCCTCCCATATTCTAAAAACAGTTCTTCACTAAATCTTCCAAGTAGATGTTGAACTGGGTAGGCGATAAACGGCATCTTTGTCGTATTCCTATCCCTATTCCACTTCTCTTTGGCTTTTCTTCTCCTATAATAATAATAATAATAATAATAATAATAATAATAATAATAATAATAATAATAATAATTTATTTACTTTCTATTATAGACATGATGAATAAAATACAGGGTAATCCGTTTGGGTATGGATAAAATAAAAACACTGTAAAACATTTACTACTGAACTTCATTTGTTGAAACTTTGTGCATACAACACTCGAAGATGAGAGATTCCTCAAAGCTCAACATGACCCCCATTGCGCACCCTGCACAACTCATAACATAACGTTAATGCAATTCAGCCCATGTCCGTTGTAACATAAGAGGGGTGATTTGTTGGAAAGCTTGAGTAATTTTTACTCTCAGATCATCAATGTTCCTGGGTTTTTGTGAAGAGACAATTTATTTAACAACCCCCCCCCCCCACGAAGAAGTCGGGAGGGGTTAGATTTGGGGAGTTTGAGAGCCAAGCCAAGAGATAGCTGCTTCTCGTACTGGGTTTCGCCTGCGACTTCCTGCATGCTTTTTTTAAACACAGAACCTATTTCTACATATGTTCGATACCACAACATTATGGAGTAGTATTTAGGTACATTACGCACACCATACTCACGTCGAAATTCCCTTTGAACTCTTTTAACACTCTCAAATTTAGTATACCAAAGAACATATTGTGCCCGCTGTTGATTTGTAGTAGCAATTTTAATCATCTACGATTTTCATTTGTCCTTTCAGATTATGCACTATTGACTGTCATATATGGAAACTCCCATCTTTTAGTCATAATATAATCAGCAAGAAAGTTTTCCTACTATCACAATAGATTTATAATAATAAATTAATATTATTCATACCCAAACGGATCAGACTGTAATTACTCGTAGTACACCAGAAGGAGCAAAACCAGTAGTCGAATGCAGTTCAGTTATAATACTTACGTATATAATACTGACTTTGACTCGTTGATAAGAGGAATAAGAGAGTAAGAATTGAATAGACGACATAAAGAAAGTAAAGCAAAGAGGGAGAGGGAGAGAATAAAGCATAAGCTAGAAATAGGGGAAAAGTAAGGAAAGTAAGGAGAATGTAGAAGAGGCTGAATAGCAAGGGAAAAAGATGAAGAAGAGAAAAAGGATATGAAAATGAGGAAAGAACATAAATCATAATGGGAAGAGTAAGAGAAGAAAATAGGAAAAAGGTGGAAGAAATAGAGACGAAAATTGAGAAAGAAAACGAAATACAAGAAGAGAAGAAAACAGAGAACGAGGAAGAAGTGAAACAAGAAAAGAGGGGAAAAAACTTAGTTTTAAATTGTTCTCTTTAACTCTCCGTTTGTACAACAGGGTCTTCGTGACTCTACATCATTATCTATATATACTTACTGGCTTTTAAGGAACCCGGAGGTTCATTGCCGCCCTCACATAAGCCCGCCATTGGTCCCTATCCTGAGCAAGATTAATCCAGTCTCTACCATCATATCCCACCTCCCTCAAATCCATTTTAATATTATCTTCCCATCTACGTCTCGGCCTCCCCAAAGGTATTTTCCCCTCTGGCCTCCCAACTAACACTCTATATGCATTTCTGGATTCGCCCCTACGTGCTACATGCCCTGCCCATCTCAAACGTATGGATTTAATGTTCCTAATTATGTCAGGTGAAGGATGCAATGCGTGCAGCTCGGCGTTGTGCAACTTTCTCCATTCTCCTGTAACTTCATCCCTCTTAGCCCCAAATATTTTCCTAAGAATCTTATTCTCAAAACCCTCAATCTCTGTTCCTCTCTCAAAGTGAGAGTCCAAGTTTCACAGCCATACAGAAAACCGGTAATATAACTGTTTTATAAATTCTAACTTTCAGATTTTTTGACAGCAGACTAAATGACAAAAGCTTCCCAACCGAATAATAACAGACATTTCCCATATTTATTCTGCGTTTAATTACCTCCCGAGTGTATGTGTGTGTGTATATATAATATATATACAAATTTTTTTGTCACTTAGTAAGTCATGGCAACTATTTCTTTTTGCAGGTAAATGTGTAGTTAAATGAACATTTCATAATATACATATGAAAATGCACAATTACTTTACCAATAATGTCTGTTATATGGATTACTCAGGAAGTATTGTAGGCAAGGGAGAAGAGTAAAAATAAAACAAATTCATCTTGTGTAATAATGTTGAGCACAATAGTCTGCACGCACATTAACACCAAGGCAATCAACCGTTCGCTGCCAACGATGTGGAGGGCGACGAATACCATCAGCTGCTCCATTGTCGAATCTGGTAATCTCACAATGCAGTGCGTTGGCGATGTCTTCTCATTTAGGGAAGCATCTCCCACGCAATGGAGCTTTCAATTTCGGTATCAAATCGAAATCACATGGTGACTGATTGGGTGAGTAGGGGATGGTCTAGTTCTTCCCATCTCCAGCGACATAAACAGGTCTTAACAACGTCTGCTGTATGGGCTGTTGCATTATCGTGAAGGATGATTGCATTGTTCAACAACTCGGGAAGTTTATTCCTGATAGCATGACGTAGGTTATTCTGCAGATAAACGACACAGTAAGCTGCATTAACAATCTGACCATGAGGAACAAAATGACACAAAATAATTCCTCGAAAGTCATACGCTATTTTTATGTACGTATGTTGTTCTAGCCGACTGACATCCATACTTGTTGAAAACCAAGAGAACTTTCGCGCATCCCTTCCTCTTCCATCCTTGAATATCTACACCATCTAGTGGCAGCAATAAGTACGATACGTCTCAATGTCATTGCTGGATATCGAAAAATTTGGATCGTGGTCTAGGATTCCGCTGAAAGAAATAGTTGCCATGAATTTGTAAGAGACTTTGTATCTTCCTGTACATGCGTAATAAACAATGCACGTCATGTGTAAATTCAGTTTGGAGGCAGAAGTGTTAACAGACGGAAGTGCAGCGATCTGCAGCTTGAAACCGAACCAGTGCGATTAATTTAACTTTCTGCTGCATCTAACAGGGTCACTGAGACCCTGGTGTACAGAGTAAGTTACTGTTTTAAGTTTACTAAAATTTATATCTATGTTGTTTAATTATTATTTATGAATAAAAAGTAATTAATATTTTATTTTCAACATACTGTTGTCATCTTAGCATTTTTTCTTCCCCTACAGTTATAACTGCTAAAATCATGACAGCTAAAATGAATATTGCACTTGACGAGGCAGATAGAACCTTGCTCTTGATGAGGAGGTTCAAGATCGTGAATTGAATGAGTTTCCTGGTGAAATGCCCTCTGAAGATGAAGAAGTACACAACAGTGATGCTGACGAAAGTCAACTTTCATCGTAGAGTAGTAGTTATATATATTTCTTTGTGTTCAATTGTTTTGCTATGGGGCAAGTAATTTTGTTAGGAATTCAATACATATCCTCAACAATTTTATAAATAACCCAGCATATTCAATTTGCCTACATTAAAGAATAATTACTTACTTACAAATGGATTTTACGGAACCCGCAGAATCATTGCCGCCCTCACATAAGCCCGCCATCGGTCACTAACTGTACAAGATTAATCCAGTCTCTATCATTATACCCCATCTCCCTCAAATTCATTTTAACATCCTCCCATCTACGTCTCGGCCTCCCCAAAGGTCCTTTTGCCTCCGGCCTCTCAACTGACACTCTATATGCATTTCTGGATTCACCCATATGTGCTACATGCCATCTGCATTTAATGTTCCTAATTATGTCAAGAATACAATGCTTGCAGTTCTGCGTTGAGTAACTTTCTCCATTCTCCTGTAACTTCATCCTTCTTAGCGCCAAATATTTTCCTAAGAATCTTATTCTCAAACACCCTTAATCTCTCTTCCTCTCTCAAAGTAAGAGTCCAAGTTTCACAACCATACAGAAGAACCGGTAGTATAACTGTTTTATAAATTCTAACTTTCAGATTTTTTGACAGCAGACTAGATGACAAAAGCTTCTCAACCGAACAATAACAGGCATTTTCCATATTTATTCTGTGTTTAATTTCCTCCCGAGTGTCACTTATATTTGTCACTGTTGCTCCAAGATATTTGAATTTTTCCACCTCTTCGAAAGGATAAATCTCCAATTTTTATATTTCGATTTCGTAAAATATTCTGGTCACGAGACATAATCATATACTTTGTCTTTTCGGGATTTACTTCGAAACCTATCACTTTACTTACTTGAAGTAAAATTTCCGTGTTTTCCCTAATCGTTTCTGGATTTTCTCCTAACATATTCACGTCATCCGCATAGACAAGAAGCTGATGTAACCAGTTCAATTCCAAACAATGTCTATTATCCTGGACTTTCCTAATGGCATATTCTAGAGCGAAGTTAAAAAGTAAAGGTGATAGTGCATCTCCTTGCTTGAGCCCGCAGTGAATTGGAAAATCATCAGATAGAAACTGGCCTATAAGGACTCCACTGTAAGTTTCACTGAAACACATTTTAATAATTAATTAATTATTAATCGAACTAGTTTCTTGGGAATACAAATTTCAATAAGAATATCATATAAAACTTCTTCCTTAACCGAGTCATATGCCTTTTTGAAATGTGTGAATAACTGATGTACTTTATCCTTCTTCTTCTTATTTGGTATTACAGCCCAGGTGGGCCTTAACCTCCTCTATGGCTCTCTTCCATCCTTCTCTATCCATTGCCAACTCCCTCCAATTCCTTATTCCTAATCTATTCACATCCACTCGTACACAGTTCCATCATCTTGTTCTCGGTCTTCCTCTTAATCTGGTTCCATCTGGATTGTTATTGAAGACAATCTTCACTTTCCTTGTTGTTTCCATCCTTGTGACGTGTCCCAACCATCTCAGTCTTTGACATCTTATGTGCGCCTCCAAATCCGATTCCTTGTACAGTTCGTATATCTCATTATTATATCTGGCTCTCCATCCATCCACTGTTTCAATTGCTCCGAATATCCTTCTTAAGATTTTCCTCTCAAATACTGCTAGTTATTTGCATGTATTTTTATTCAGAACCCATGTTTCTGTACCATATGTTATAATGGGTCTTATTAGGGTTTTGTAAATCTTGATTTTGATTTCTCTAGATATTATTTTATTTTTAACAATTGGTGAAAGTGAATAATATGCCCTGTTAGCCAGATTTATTCTTCTTTGTACCTCATTCCTTAGGTCATTATTTGCTGTCAATATTGATCCGAGATATGTAAATTCTTTTACTTTTTCAAACTTATATGTTCCCATTTTAACTTCCTTCACTTGATCACTTTGTCTTTTGGTGACTGACATAAATTTAGATTTCTTTGTATTTATTTTAAATCCCAGCTTCTGAGTTTCCTTATCCAATGCTATCAAGGCTTCTTCAACATCTTGTATCCTTCTTCCGGTGATGATGACATCATCCGCATAGCCTAAAATCTGTTGTGTCTTATTAAAAATAGTTCCATTAATTTGGACTTCTGATTTTATTATTGCAGTACTTTATCCTTATACTCCCATTTTTTCTCCAATATCCGTCGAATACAAAAAATCTGATCAATAGTCGATCTATTATGCCTAAAAGCGCACTGATGATCCCCAATAATTCCATCTACGTACGGAGTTCATCTTTTCTGTACGACGTCAACAAAAGTGAAATTCCTCGAAAGTTACCAGAGTTAGTCTTGCCCCCTTGTTAAAAATTGGTACAATTGTGGACTCCTTCCATTGTTCTGGTACGATTTTCTTTTCCAAAATAGCAAGTATAAGTTTATAAATTTCGCTACATAAAGCGCTTCCGCCCTATTGTATTAATTATGTTCGAATTTCATCAATACCTGGGGACATTAAAGTATAATTAAAGTAAATATATAATTCTAGATCAATTTCCAAATGGTTGTTGCATTTTATATTAATTTATAATACTCCAAAATCGGGAAAGTATAGACAGGTGTACAAACTATGCAACAAAAATGTAGGTGTACCGACGGAGGAATAAGAATCTCTGAACAGATTTTATTTATTTAGATTATTTAAATATTTTTCCATAGTTCTGATAGCACTGCAATGTTATTCGGCGTCGAAATCCGAATCTGCCGACACAAGGGCAAATAAGCAAGCAAATCGATCGAATAAAGCTACTGATTCGGATAACTATCGGTGAGCTAGGGCCGCCTCCTAATTAAAGGGACTTGAATATAAGGAAATGATTGTTTCGCGGTGCCGGCAGGTAAGTTCGACCTGGTGGACCAGTCTGGCTGCCAGAGGTCTTTGCTCTCGACGTGACACCTGTTCAAGTCCGGGTATCCTATTGCTATGCCGCGCCACGCCTTGCTGATCACCGTTATCAGGGTGACACCAGGGATGGCCAAACTGCTTACACGTCGCGCAACACCCTGTAATTGCGTTCTGACAGTTTGAGATTTCAAATACATTGGATAGTTGTTTTTTATTCTTCGCCGTGCTGAAACACGTTGCTCTCAAAACATAAAACATACACTTAAGGGACCAAGGAAAGAATATGCTAACTCACTTTACTTAAATTTTACAGGAGCGCATTTCTTAACTTTAATACATTGCTAGGGCGTTATTAACATACATCTCATTTAGTTTAAGTTACCATGTTACAATGTAAGTTTTTTGCTATTCTCATTTACTAGAAATATAGTTCAGTTTATAGCTAAAGATGGGACCAAAAAAAAAAAAAAACTAAACAAAAAGTGACTTAACTTGTTCTTACCGTGGACTCTTCACTTGTTTTGGCGGGATAAGTAATTTAAATTCCACGATATATTTGTCCGACTCTGGATCATTTAGTTAATTCTGCAGGTCCTTTAAGTCACTCGAACCAGTCCAGTTACTTGGGCTAGTTTTATTTATTTATTTACATAACAGTCTTTAGACACTGAAATAGTACAATAGATCTTGTCAAATATAATTAAAAGTTAGAGTTAAATAATTCTCGTACATCGTAAAAAGATGAGCCAAGTACAGGTAAAGTTTCTAAATTCGCCATCGCTTAAAGGAAATAAATATGTAGGCTGTTTGTTAGATACTTTTATTGCCATTGTTTCAACATTTTTGCTGGTTTTTGTTAGTCAACATTTCAGTTGATAAAACATATTTAATTTCCTAGTATCATGACTATGAAAAACTTTTCTAGAATTGTAATTATTAAAATTTTGTTTGACGTATATTAATACCCTATAGCAGTGTGTTTGTATGTAATAATCTCAAAAGCTACTTAACCGATCTGTATAATTATTATTTTACCATTGGAATGTGTAGTTTCTCTAGATGGTATAAAGGTATCCCTGTAACATGCCATGAAGGCACTTTGGGGGCATGGAGGTAGAGCCCCATGCTTTCCATGACTCGGCTCTAGAATGAGGTGGTGTGGTCGGCACCACACTCTGATAGCCTTTTAACCCCGGGAAAGGCCCGGTACTCAATTTTATAGGAGGCTGAGTGAACCTTGGGACCGTTCTCTAGATGGCCGTAATGATATATGCTATTACGGTAACTCCTGAATGAATCGAGGACAGGTAAGATTAAAATAGATTCTTACGTACAGAAAACTTTAAATATGAACAATATTATATTACTTGATTATTTAAAGTGTATTTGGTCCACATAAAATACTTTAATTTTGTACACTTCAGCTTCTTTTTGTTCACAGAACATAATACCATTTTTAAGAGTTTTGTCGTAAAGATGAGTATTTTTCCAGAACCAAATATACAGCACATATGGAATAAACATTAGTATTTTATCTTTGAGTTTAATGGAGCTGAGTAATTTTACAAAATGTCACGAAATAGTGTTTCTGCGCTCACAATTTACTCATATTCGTTTCGTGTATTTCTTAAAACAATGTTTATGTACCACATTCATTTTCATCTCAGAGAATTAACAAACAATGGAACAACAAGAATGACTGATTTAGTACTCAGCATTCCATTATTCTATATTCCAAATATTAACTTTCTCATTTGAATTGTGTTAAAATAGATAAAATGAATAAACTATGAAATAAATGCAATGCAAAACATTGGATTATGAGACAAGCGGATTATGTTGCGCTGTAGTAAAAGTTGTTCCTCCTGAGATTCAAGAGCCCCAACAACCAATTGAAAACTTACTTATCGCAGTACATCCGTTTTCAACACAGTTTTTAAACAATATAAGACAGTACAACACCTTATTTCAAGTGGCATCGTTTGGTGCAAACGAAATATTTAAAGTCAATTCTAGCCATCATTTAAAAGTTCAAGGAAAGGCTTACTATTTCACTGAAACTCTTCCAGCTGAGACCAAGAGCCTTCAGTTCTTACAAGTATATTTCATTTCAGACGCTGACCAATTGTCTATTAAGTCTTATATAGTATCAATCTTAAAAGTAGAATTGACTGAACAATCCAGGAAGTATTGCATGATAGGGCTAATAACAGTTAAATTCATAGTTTTAAATACAACTTTCAAAATGATTCAGGAGCAAACGACTTACAACACACAAAAAGCTATTATTCTCCAAGTAATTAGACTACAAAACTGTATTTAGATTTAAGTCAATATTTATTTCTAACAAGTGCAGCGAAGCGCACGGGTATGCTAGTTAACAATAAAATTCTTCACTGATGTAACAGATTTCATATGCCTAATTGAATTTATAGATTTATTTTATTATAATTTTCGGTAAATAACGAACAATGTGATAAAGTATTGTATACAACTCGTACAAAAGTAGCTTTTTTAACTCTATCCGGTCATGATCTAACTTGACTCACTCGGTAATAAAGCTCCACTTCTGTACGTCGTTAGGCTATATAATATACTATTATTGTTATTACTACTATTTTAATTGCTGTCCCTCATTGTTCATTGGTACCCCCATAGTTTGAGAATCACTGATTTAGGCAGTGATTTCGCTTAGGTCATTCAAGTTACCAGAGTAATTTTAATGTAGTCAGACTTTGAACTTTTTACGTTAATATGAAACAAATATTTTCTTGCTTTCTTAGGCCTACATGAGGAGCTTGGTATCAAAGTTGGACAACTTTTGCTTTTTTTACAGGAGAGACGAAAAACTAGATGCTTGGAAACCAATGTCAGCGTTATGCGTACATTTTTTTTAAACATTCTCATGGGTCATAGAAATATTTTTTCAGTCTCAAAATGTGATTAAAATTAATATTCAGGTCGAAATTTAAGTTTAAAAAGTGGAGTTGTCCACCTCTGAAACTAAGTCATGGAGTTGTCTGTTTTTGAAACCAAACGAAGCCATATTTAATGTGAAATGGTCTACTTTTGAATCGAAGTCTCTTCTAACTCGGATTCAAAGCAAATTTACGTAAAACAGTACTTATTCATCTACAAACCGATTATATAAACAATCAGCCATGTTGGATTCGCGATGCGTGATGGGAAAAGGTGGTACGCATGTGGGCTTCCTATTGGCTATTGAAGGAATTGTCCAATTTGAAACCAAGCCACAGTGAAGTTGTCTACATTTTGATTCTAAAGCGCACAATTAAGTGCTATTTTCGCTCTGTTCTGTTCGTTTTTGAACCTAAAAGTTCCAGAATTGCATTCAGCACACAAAATTTTATGGGAAACAATCAATATATCAAAATCTAAAAAAATGGAGTTGTCTAACTTGGTCCTATGCTCCTCATATTACTCTGCGTCTCTGAATTCCTGCAGTTCAGAGCTGCTTTAGAATGTCTGATGACACAAATTTGCCTTAAAAATGAGAAATGGACACTCATTCAGTTAACAGTTTCCTTGTTCGAGTTAATCTCAGTTCAGTCTTACCGAGTGCTACAAAATCCCAAAAGAGTTTCGGGACGTCACGTGGTCTGCGAGGACGAGCTTTCTTGTTATCTCTGAGAACATTTCCGATCCTCATCAACGAAGAGTTACAGAGCCTTAAGAGGAAGAAAAAATGCTTCACGGTGATTGACACAAGGACCTACGTCTCACGTTGGGTCGGTGGTTCTCAATTACCGCTATGAAATCGCCAATTAACACTTCCGCGTAAGAGGTGGCATATGCATCGCTGGCACGCTTCCGCTACTCGTTGAACGGTTCCTACGCACACACTGTGAACTGCAAGGTGCATGCATGCAGCTCGCGAGGTACGCCCACTCGCTTCTCGGTTCACTTATTTGTTCTTAATTATTTCATTTGTAGTGTTTTACTTAATTGAATTGTTCAACGTATCCTGATTATGAATAAAATCTCTCCACTAAATTAAGAAAATTAGCTGTACAGGTCTACAGACAGTAAAGTAGATATATTTATATTTATATACATCTTCGTCGTCTTTGCTGTGGAAACAATAGGATCCTGGTGTAAAGAAGCAAAAGATCTCGTTTCCGAAATTGGTAGAAGTTTGGTGACTGTTACTGGAGATCCTCACTGCACCAACTACCTACGGCAACGAATAGGGATAGCCATCCAACTTGGGAACGCAGCCAGCATTTTGGGAACCTTTCCAGACGCCAATTCTCTCGATGAGATTTTCTTCATTTGAATATCTGAAAGCAAGACACGGGTGAAGTACGAAGCCCCGTAGAATTGAAGGACAAGGGATTTCTGCTATTTCCACTTCAGTAGAGTGTACAGGAAGTGGTCATGGATTATCATGATTTAAGACAATTATTTCAGTATCAGAAGTGGCTGTCTCTTCTTGGCCTACATTAAACAATACCGTAATGTAATGGTTATAATAGTTGTAATATGTCAATTGTTACATGGAATTTTTTATTATGTATAACTACTTTTGTATATGTTGCAAAATAATTCAAAATTATTTTGATTTTTATCTATAAATATTAAAAATTAATCACATTTTTTTGTAATAGCAATAATTGTGTTAAAATTACAGAAAATTGTTGTTATATGCAAATAATTAAAATAGGATCGCCCAGAAAAAATATTTATATTTATTTATTTATTTACTCATTTATTTATTTATTTATTTACAGTCAACTCTGAATATAGTGAACTCGGTTATAGTGAACATTTGGCTATAGTTAACCTAAATCGTTGGTCCCGACCCACATACATTAAAAAGTACATTAATATTTCCGTTTATAACTTCGGTTATAGTGAACCTAAAACTAGAACTTCCCTTAGAAAGTGTAATTTTAAAATGGCCAAAATGGTAATTTACGAAACCCTTTCTCCTATAACCTTCCAAGAATATGTTCAGAACAAAATCTCAAACCTTCTAGTCCTTAAGTGCATCGAAAGACAAAGGATTCATTCAGATTCCTGGACAGTTTGAACCATGTTAAAGAGAATAGTGTACGCAGTGAGGGATAAAGGAAGGATTAGTTCCGATTCCTTTAAAAAAGGCTATTAGAAGAATAGGAAGAGAAAATGTTTGCTTTTGTATAAGGGAGTAGAGTGATGACCAAAGGGTATATACAAGAAGGTTACAGTATAATGGTCCTCAACCCTTCCTCCCGCATCTTTGTAAAAGTGATTCCGGGGAAATTCCAAGGCCGAGTACGCAGTAGCATACCTCTAGTGGGAAGAGGTGCGAAGTCGGTCAGTGTCTACTACCTACATGGCCAGATTAGATTCAAGTTTTGAACTGTGAACATCAGGATGTCGAAGCGTAAAGTGTTTAAGTTGGAAGATAAAGAGAAAATCAGTACTGATATTGAACGTGGTTTGACCCAAACGGGCATTAACTATATGTATAGCAACGTCAGTAGTATAAGAACAGACACTTCGGTTTTAGTGAACCTCGGATATAGTGAACGAAATATGCTGGTCCGCAGAGATTCACTATATCCGAAGATGACTGTATTTATTTACTCTTGTGGAGTTAAGGCCATCAGGCCTTCTCTTCCACACCACTATAAATACAAGAAAAATTATAGCCTACATCAATGCAATTAATCTACAGTAATAACGAGTGAAGAATGAATATGACATGAACAACTGAAAATGTAAATACAAATTGAAAATAATAAAAATTGGTCTAATATATTAAGGCCCAATTGTATAAAACTCCCTGACTAAAGATCAACTTTGATCGAAGATCTAAAAGTGAACCGAGTTCAGACACTTCTTCTATTGTATAAAACTTTTCTGCGATCAAATTACCTTGGTTCAAATGCAATCTAGGTTCACGTGAAAAGGATTTGGCAATATCGCATAAACAGGTGAAATACGTGATGCGCGGACCATGTTGCCAATCTAACGACTTTAACTCGTTTTCAACAACAATTTCTTTTAACTTTTATATTGCTTAAATAGCGATTTAGTGACCTTTTTAGCACCCCATAGTGACAAAATTTAATCTTTCTTTGTTGATAATGAGAAATCTAGCGACTTTACAACTACTTTTTGGCGACTTTCCGTACACTCTGTTCGAGACCCTGTTTTTTTTTTGCAATGTAAATAATGGCGGACAATAAGAAGAAGGTTGACTGTTCTCCAAGTTGTTATCATGTTATGGTGTTTGGTACTGCTAAACATAATAAAGCTTTATAAAACGACAATTTTCGTTTAGTAATACAGTTAATTGAAAATTTATGAATGTACCTATCATATCCATTAATAATTAATGGTTTTTATAAACATAATATAATTATAGGTTATGTTATTTGATACTGCTGAACACGATAGAGCCTTATAAAATATAAGATTGTTTGTGTATTAAGGCAAGAAATTGAAAGAAATATACGTAAATGTACCTACCATATCTATTAATATTAATAATAATGGATATTTTATTTGCACAATCTGTCACTCGTATATTTCAAACAGAAAAGAAATAACTGAACTTGGATCATCTAACTTAATCGGAGAAATTTCTTCAGTCAAAGTTGACTTTAGTTTGAGCCAAATTAATCTCAGATTAGACTTTATACAACATAAAATTCCAAGTTCAGCTAAAACAAGGATCAATTTAACCTCTGATCTAAGATTAATGGTTTGTACAATCGGGCCTAAGTGATGCAAAAAAAAAAAAGAACCCGCAAGGAGTGAAAACATATACAACAAATACGGACACAAAGTAACAGTGTCACTCAGCATCATTGTTATTAACTAAGGGACAATAAGCTGTTCTAGTATCCTGGCACAAAGACAAAAGAAAGGGTTAATCTAACAAAAGGAAATTATTGCCAAAATACTAAAGATAAAAACTTCGGCATAAATTTAGCAACTTCTCAGACACGAATTTCGTGAGATAAAACTTACTTTTCTAATTTACTTTTAAACTGTGACAGTGTCCGGCAATCCCTGATGTCACTAGGTAACGTATTCCAGATATAAGGCATAATAAAAATTAACCCGCTAGTAACATACGATTCTTTTAAAAATTTACATGGGATGTAATAAAGTTCAAATTACTGCATGGAATATGTATATTGGAACTGAAGTAATAAAATATTATATGTAGACTTTATGTTAGCAGAAAATCCACGAACTATTAGAGAAAGCACAAGAATTTTACTTAAAGCAAGTGGTCTAGTGAGATAGGTTTGGAAGTAAATCCCGAAAAAACAAAGATATATGATTATGTCTCGTGACCAGAACATAGTACGAGATGGAGATAAAAAATTTGGAAATTTATCCTTTGAACAGAAGAAAAAAATTCAAATATAACAACAATAACAAATATAAATGACACTAGAGAGGAAAGTAAACGCAAAATAAATATTGGAAATGCCTGATATTATTCGGTTGAGAAGCTTTTGTCATCCAGTCTGCTTAAAAAAACTTAAAGTTAGAATTTATAAAACTATTATATTACCGGTTGTTCTATATACAGTAGTTGTGAAACTTGGACTCTCACTTTGAGAGAGGAACAGAGGTCAAGGTTGTTTGAGAATGAGGTGCTTAAGAAAATATTTGGGGCTAAGAGGGATGAAGTTATAGGAGAATGGAGAAAGTTACACAGCGCAGAACTACACCCATTGTATTCTTCACCTAACATATATTAGGAATATTAAATCCAGATGTTTGAGATGGGCAGGGCATATAGCACGTATGGGTGAATCCAGAAATGTGTATAGAGTGTTAATTAAGAGAGCTGAAGGAAAAAAATCTTTGGGGAATCCCAGACACAGTTGGTAGGATAATGTTAAAATGGATTTGAGGGAGGTATGATATGATGGGGTAGGGACTGGATTAATTTTGTTCAGGATAGGGACCGATGGCGGGCTTATGTGATCTCCGCAATGAACCTGCGGGTTCCTTAAAACTCATTTGTAAGTGAGTTGTAAGGTATCTAATGTTCTTGATTTAACAATCGAATTATTTTGTCTTTTGTCTTGAGCAAGTTACAGCTGCTTTTCTTTATATTATTAATAGTATGTTCCCAAAAGTCTTTTTCCGTCCGGTCTCCCAACTAACACTCTATATATATTTCTGGATTCGCCCATACGTGCTACATGCCCTTCCCATCTCTAATGTCTGGATTTAATGTTCCTAATTATGTCAGGTGAAGAATACAATGCGTGGAGTTCTGTGTTTTGTAACTTTCTCCATTCTTCTTTAACTTCATCCCCCTTAGCCCCAAATATTTTCCTAAGAAACACCCTTAACATCTGTTCCTCTCTCAAAGTGAGAGTCCAAATTTCACAGCCATACAGAACCGGTAATATAACTGTTTTATAAATTCTAACTTTCAGATTTTTTGACAGAAGACTAGATGACAAAAACTTCTCAACCGACTAATAACAGGAATTTCCCATATTTATTTTCCGTTTAAAATCCTCCCGAGTGTCATTTATATTTGATACTGTTGCTCCAAGAAATTTGAATTTTTCCACCTCTTCGAAGCATAAATCTCCAATTTTTGTTTCTATTTCGTAAAATATTCTGGTCACGAGACATAATCATATATCTTTTCGGGATTTACTTCCAAACTTATCGCTTTACTTGCTTCAAGTAACATTAGATACCTACTTACTATTAACAATAATTAACTGATATACTGTATACAAACACTCCAGAATATCCCGTCAATATTGTTATTGTTATTTATACAACTGCATCTGGGTAATGCTAAGCTTGTATTAACTTTCTATAGTTACGCATGTATTCTCAGTTTCGCGTCTTAGTCAAAGAACAAGTGAATAACATTATTTTTTTATGAATAATTTCGAGGGAAAAATTGTTCCGGAGCCGGGTATCGAACCCTGGACCTTTGGTTTAACGTACCAACGCTCTACCACTGAGCTACTCGGGAACTCTAACCGACACCCATCCAGTGGTAGAGCGTTGGTACGTTAAACCAAAGGTCCCGGGTTCGATACCCGGCTCCGGAACAATTTTTCCCTCGAAATTATTCAAATCAACTTTACAGGGAGTTATACCTGAAATCTTGATTTGCATTATTTTTTTATATTTTGCAGGTCCACTCGTATCGATTATAATAAGCATATCCCATGTATATTATATGTATATATGCGGATTCCCCTAGTGTGTAGGAATGGACCCGTTCACATTGTTCAGTTTATCGGATTCCAAGGTGACCCATGACCGAAGTCGAAAGATCTTTCCTTTTTCCTATCAGTGTACGTCGAATATACATGTTACACGCGAAAAATAAGAGAGAAAAAAAAGAAGAAACGTATAAATAATAAATAATGAAATGGAAGAGAAAAAAGAACTAAGGGATGAAATTACTTGACTTATTTACAGCACGTATTACTAAACAGTAATAAAAGGAACATCTTACTCTTCAGCAGCGTTGGTTCGACGTTCTGTAGAATGAGGAATCGAGTAATCACTATACAGATAATAGACAGACATAGAAAAACGTTGCATCGTACTTACAGAATAAAGCTGAGGGAATTGACAACAGTGAATTTGCAGTACCGTCTTTTGAACAAGCTTTTTGCACGGTACCATCAAAGAAAGATTCTTCACGTTAAGGCCGGTGGCCGATTTTTTCCCCTCCCCTCCGCCGATGTAAAGACTCTTGTTACAGTGCATACGTGATGGGCTACCAACAAACGAGAGTAGTTATTTTTTTACACGTCCAACAATAAGAATGCTTGCACGATGCCTCAAAGCCACAAAACCACAGGATCGAATTCTTTATTGTAGGCTCTCAGGATCCAGCAAGAGAGAAGTCTGCGGAGTTCGGCGACCGAAACAAAATTTCTTGACATTTTGCGTCACACTTTTTCTATGGCGATGCAGACTTCGGAGAAAAAAATTGCTATGTATATTATTGAATACGGATATCTCTGTGGTTGCATGTCTGTGCGGGATGGTTTCATGGTACGGTATTGTTGAGTCTGAATGTGCAGACAGATTTGTTCTTCGCTTGTCTTAATTGCTGATAAAAAAATCTGATTTTCAAACTGTTATGTTTTAATTTACAACTATTGTAACAGAATTAATATAAAATGGAATTTAATACGGACATTTCTTAAGTTTAGTTACTGGAAAAGTAAATTTAATGTAAATGTTTTAACATAGTGAAAATTACATATGTTCAGAGTTAAAGATTACAAATTCGGGTAAAAGCAGTGGTGATATAAATGAGGGAAACTCGGAATATGTTACATCTAAATAAATTAGATTATTGCGACGCTCTATCAACTGTGATGGTTATCTAGAGTCTGAGCGAAATTAAGGTAATAATGACAGCAAAATGAGTTCAGGGTTCAGCGTCGAAAGTTACCCAGCATTTGCTATTGATAGATTAAGGGGAAAAATCTCAACCAGGTAACTTGTACCAACCAAGATTTGAACCCGGGCCCATAGTTTCGCACTCTGACATGCAGTCCAATACTCCACGCGGTGGACCAGTTACGTTCATAGGCTGAATAAAAAAATCGATAACGATTTGAAAGTACTCCAATTTTTAAGCAGTTCATAGAACGCTAATGATTAAGCTTCGGATAAAGTAGCTGTATCAGGATAGGCTGTATAACTGTATAGGATAGGTCCTTGACTTGCTTCAGACTAAGTAAACACTACCCTCCTCCACTAACTAAAACTCTACATGCTGGGGAGAGCGTTCCCCACCCCTAGCTAAAACATGAGTGAATGGACAGTACAGCCGAAGGAACTGAATATACGTCGTCACTACTGTCGGTTGGGGGTGGGGACACGCGAAAACTAGTTAATGTTTGTAAACAAAACGCATGGACCAAGGATGCCTATCCTGATACAGCTACTTTATCGGAATCTTACTAATGATATAGTTTTGTTCATAAAGTTTCTGATATGGTCACCATTTTTTTCCTCCGTAACTATAGTCGTCTCCGTTCTAGGGATTGAACAGCTTTCAGAATAGAATTTTGCGAATATCTAACTTTTTTACAAGCTTCCACAATGGCGACAAATTGCATGGTTTATATCTCAATCCATCTAAAGTTCTGAATGTTCTCAGTGCGCTGAGACAAATTTGCATTTGTAGACGCAAAACCATTATTTTTTGGTATGAATTTTCAAATATATACACTTGCACTCATTTATGAATACTTTGAATTGTTGTTTCTTTATTTAATTTGCTACAGCAAGAACAGCAAAGAAAATGAAACATATTTATGTGAAAATAAAATTATCTTCCCTGACTTTTGAATAACTAACCCTATACAGATAACGGCATGTTACTATACAGACAGGTTAGGCTTACTAAAGAACTTAAATCTACCATATAGGAGTGTGAACGATATAAGCTGCCAGAATTATGTAGGCAGTGCCTATCGGCCTACTGAACAAAATGTCTAGCGAAATTTCATTATTTCTTATAATTTTACTTTTAATTTGTAAAATATTTGATTATTGTAAAACCCACTGACATTATTTTCTATCTAAAAATATATAGCACCTATTCACGTGGATAGGGCTATATTGGCCCAGGCCGAAGTAATCCCTAGCGTTAAATTTTCTTTCGTTGTAATTGTTTGCAGGCCATGTCAGACCATTGAAATTAAAATACCCAATCACTGGCTGTTGGAAACTTCGTGTAACTTGGAAAAGGCAGTTATATTCAAATGTTTTCACGAAAATGAAAGAAAATAGAAGTCCACACGTGTGGAGTAACGGTTAGCACGTCTGGCCGCGAAACCAGGTGGCCCGGGTTCGATTCCTGGTCGGGACAAGTTACCTGGTTGAGGTTTTTTCCGGGGTTTTCCCTCAACCCAATAAGAGCAAATGCTGGGTAACTTTTGGTGCTGGACCCCGAACTCATTTCACCGGCATTATCACCTTCATCTCATTCAGACGCTAAATAACCTAAGCTGTTGATAAAGCGTCGTAAAAAATAACCTACTAAAAAAAAGAAAATAGAATTTATGCTAACTAGCCTATATGCATTCAAGTCCTACTGGTCGGAATTGGTATGGCCCCAACAGAAGAACATTTTATTTTACCAGTGGAAAAGAAAATCCCCTCCCCAAAACAACTGAAGTGAGGTTTTCTCAGTCTTCAAGGCGTCAACTGAATATAAAATATCTGTAGTTTTGTTTTGTTTATTTTGTTTTGCAGCCTTATCAATATAATTCATCTTTGTGTATCTCTTGCCACACCATTTTAGACATTTTATTGCAAACATTATTTGTAAAGAAGAATGTGTAGCATAAAACAATGGAAAGGTTTAAATATTTATCTCAAAATAAACATCTTTCATATTTCAGACAGACTTACTTTTAAGAATATTATTGCCAGTTTGTAGTTTAATTTCCCAGGTGCTGTATTACATTGACCCAGTTTAATTTTACTATAGTTATACATGAGAAAACATAGGTGGATCAAAGTAACCCCATGTGCCAGGTAACTCTGGCCCACATCTTTGAACTAAGTTTTATCAAATGCTCTATTATCAGTGACTATTATGATTCTTGAAATGCTTTTAGGAAATTTTCCCACACTTGCATATGAAATTTGGAGCTTTTTCTCCGAAATTTCTACAAGACACCAGCAAAAGAACATTAAAAATTGTATTTCAGTGGGTCAAAGTAACCCTGGTTTACGGTAGTAATAATAATAATAATAATAATAATAATAATAATAATAATAATAATAATAATAATAATAATAATAATAATAAAAATAATACTTAGTGAAGCGGCAGCCCATGGAGGACCAAGGCCAACCTGCCAGTTGCTGGCCTCATGTTCACTTGCCTCAGCAGAGGTGAACGATCATCCAACCAGAATGAAGGTATTGTGGGATTAGCACGATGATCTTCCCAGCCGAAGCTACTTTCGTAACTGAATTTTCCAAAATTTGTCACGATTCTGGGAGGGCACCGGTCCCATACACTGCACTGGCCGAAATTTCATGAAAACATTCACATGACTCGAACCAGTGCACATTCCGTAACGAAAGTTCTAGGCATGATACCTACCTTAGACCACGACGCTATGGCGCGGGATAGTATTTATACAATATAAAATTTGAAATATTATTACTGAACAAACGATAGGAAGAACTATGGATTATATTTTCAACTGAAAGAAATGACTCTGTTTGGAATGTTACAAAAATATCGGAAGATAGAATACAAAGAAGAGCTTTGGAATAAAACACCGAAAGAAAAAAGGAAATAAAGAACTATATCGAGTCTGTAAATACGAAATACAATGCATTAGAGGCGTACAAAGTAAGGATAATAGGTTCACATGAGAGAATGGACAAACTTGGAAAATAAATAATTTTGCGGGTAAAATATTCGACATATAAATTTATGAACGCAGTGTAGTGCCAGAATGTACACACATAATAATTTAGTAATTCTTTATTTGCCAATCGTGTGTAGCGAACGACTACGGTTGTAGTTTTAAACCTCCGTGGAAATCCGGTTGTGTGCTCCAATACCTGCTAGGACAAAGACGTTTGTCCTTTGTCTATGTAATGTCCTCCGATGTCTTAGATTGAGGCCGCCAAGGCTTTTCTCCTTATTTTTAATTTTCTCATCGTGTATTTATATTTCTCTTCTTGCTTTTCTCCCTTCCCCTTACTTTAACATGCATTAGATATTTGATCAGTAGCACCCATTTCTTTCAATATTTTTATTTGCCCTATACATCTACATTGTTTTCACCTATAATATAGTGCTAGTTTGTTTTTGTACACACACTCCTAATTAATTTTTGTACTCTCTTGGTGTATCACTGTTATGCTATATTAAATTCTGCTCTAAATTCTTCGTTGAACTTCTTATTTATTACTCGATATTCAGAAACTCAGCTGGGAAATGTTACCATATTTCAGTCTACTTTATTTTATAGGGCTTATAATTCATAAGTGTTTTTTTACTACTGTTATCTAGCTGTAGATAGTCATCTGATAATTATACTACCCTAAAAGACTTCACCCTAGCCTGTTTTTACTATTGCACATGATAGGTGAAGTAAGAGGGAAACGGAAGTAACCGAGAAAAATACTCTACAATGTCTGCTTTGTCTTTGTTGGGGATCGCACCCGGGTCGCCTGGATGTAAAACCAGTGCGTTAACACTGAGTTACAGACGAGGCAGGCATACAGATTAGAAGGCTAGAGAGGAATGCGTAGTGTGACAGATGGTGGAGCCGGTTGAGCCGCGTAGCAAAATCGGCACGCAACTCATTCCTTCACTGGTGCACAAAATAATTTTTTTAAGACTGCATCAGTGCAAAGGCATATTGCATATTGCATATCCTGCCCGATAAGTACCTCTATACCTCAAATCCATTGAATGAGGACTCTGGTAGGTTGGCTTGTGGTTAACACCTGCAGGTATGTCGATAAAGACCATTTTGAACTCTTCTCTTACAGCAAGGGTAATTTTTTATTGTTCAAGTGAAAGAATCTGCAAGGTTGAATATGTTTAACGATGGTAGGATTATAGGCGAAAGTGGTGACTAGCAGAAATTAATTATGACGTACCGGTAATAGAGAAATGTCCCGTCAATTTTTCCGACTGGCTTTGGCCTTTGAACTTACTTTTCATCAGAAGAAAGCTATTCTAAGATTTTATTGCCGCCAGAAACTCATCGCTGTTTATCGAATTTGAGCTCGAGTGATAATTACTCAACCATTGTTGACGACTGTTGAACAAACTGCTCCTCTATTCTGAGACAGTGGTTCCTAGTGGGTCGCGAGATTATTTAAAAAAAAAAGCCTTATTGATAATTATTTTACATTTAGAATTGGAGAACAGATTTGCATATTCCGATTTCTCAACTTGTAGATACGGTTCCAGTACAATAAAAGTTCTGCTTTTAACTGGAAAATACTTTTCAACACACTACCCTAAAAAAGCCATTTTACTTCCATCATATTTTTCATACAGGGTTTTCATTTCAAAACTTCCAACTCTAAATAACTAATTATTTCAATTAAATTCAATTTAAACAAAAAACACGGCAATTTAGGGCCGTATTCATAGACATTTTTAGCGCGGGCTTCCGGTGGATGATCAGCGAAACTAACGGTTTTCATATTCATAAACCAGTGTTAGCGATATGAATAATTCGTCCCTCCTCTGGCAAAGTCGGGGCTAGTTTAGCACGCTCGTAGCGGCGCTAGCGAAATGTCTATGAATAGCACCCTTAGATATTGAGGGGGGAGTCTGAAACCAGGCTTATTTGCATTTTAGATTTCACCCCCATCCCCAGTCTCCCCACTTTGAAATTTCAAATGGCACCTCTATATTTTTATACTTAAATATGAAAGAGTGTTCAATTGTTTATACACCTAATTAATATGTTTTTGCGGCTTTTATTTTCTATCGTCGCCTGGCAACCTGGATTGTTGTTATTATTGATTAGAGCTGAAGAGAATAAAGCTACAAAAATGAATTGAGCATTTCATGTAATAGTTATGTTTGTGTATTAAATTATTTTTAAATGGTGTATACCCTTCAAGAGAGAACATAAATCATCCTTATTGATTAAATTTAGAAAATTACACAAAATAAGTTGTGTTTTCATCCTACAATCAACTGGTAACAACAAACATACAGGTTGCCAGGCGACGATAGAAAACAAAAGATGCGAAAATAAATGAATGAGATGTATAAACAATTGAATGCTCTTTCATATTAAGTATAAAAATATAGGAGTGCCATTTGAAATTTCAAAGTGGGGGTGGCTGGGGGTGGGGGTGAAATCTAAAATGTAATTAAGCCTTCTCCCTCAATGTCTAAATTAATTCAATTTAAATAATTAGTTATTTAGACTGGGAAGTTTTGAAATGAAAGTCCTGTATAAGGAACCCATATGTTCGAAACTTTTGTTGAAAGTACGAATTTGTAATGAACTTCCTTTGATAGAATTTACCACTTTAATCATACATCTTAAAATGCAGTCCACTTGAGATGGTAATGAATATAATGATTTTGATTCAAGAGCTGGGTATAAAAACAGTGTAGCCATTTGGCAATTGGTATTACATCTTGTAATCCGACAATGCATTTCGTCCAATCAATATCGTGCTTAATAGTATTTCGAATGAAATTGTCCAATAGACATTTTGCGATAGTTTTGACTTGTAGTATCTTACAAAATAAAATATATTCCCTAACACCATTCTCTGTATCACGTATTTTCAAGAACTTTCATTCAATTACCTTCAGCCATGTCGCTTATTCTTCTTTGAGTAGTGTTACTGGAGACATAGGAAGGGTTCAGAGCCATAGTGGGCCAAGCGCCATTTATTAAAAAGGGAGAAAGCAAGTATTGAAGTTAAGTGAATATCATAGTTTAATGAAGATTGACATATCATTTAGTTTCAATGTGTATACTTTATATTACTTGCTATATGTTTTCATTGAATTATGGTAATAACTTCATTTTTAACCCTTGTTTTCTACGGTTTTAGTAAATGGCTCTTGGCCCACTATGGTTCTGAACACTTCATATATTTGCATGAGCTTATCATCTTCTTTTTCTTTAGTGTCATATAATTCTATTTTGGTCCTTTTTTGGGTGATATCCGCTCAGTTGAGTAAATTTATCGTTTTTTTCTATATTACAGGGATTTGTGTTTTCGAATGGGGTTAAATACCGGTACGGTAGTGAGAGGGGAACCACTGCTCCAAGGGAATGTTTCAGAATATTGATGTAATAATAATAATAATAATAATAATAATAATAATAATAATAATAATAATAACAACAACAACAACACGGATTAGAAGAAATTCTCGGAGTTCGAACCCTGGACGTTAGAAACATTAAGCCCCACGGCTATGACTTTCTGTGGGGCCTCATTAAAACAAGTTGGAGAGCTATTAGGTCAAACCTTGATGAGCATGTTTATTTACATTTTCTGCTCCAGATAATTTGAACAAATTTTTAAGTAGTGCTTTCAATCACTCTTGTATGTATGCATGCACATCGTGATTGAATTCGTTCGCTAAATTACTGTGATGTGTTCCGTGAATCGTAAACTAAATTAGAGATGAACCATAAATGAAGATGACTAACTGGACCAGCGTTCATATCCGGCATTCTATCAACTCGCACTGTGCCACACAAAGCTGCAAGCTGATTAAAACACATTCACATCTGAATCAAGTGCACCGCGAGTTTCTTCCTTTGTGGTTCTCGTTTACCGTTACAGAACCTTTACAGTTTTTGTTAAGAAGAATGTTTGAGATGCACTACGAAATGAACCATGAAAAGAGCGTAACTAGTATTGTGTCGGTCTGCGGAGACAACTGAACTGTTTACCATGTGCTTAACAGGAACACAGGACTACAATCTGCACCCGATTGCACAAGAATGGATAGATCCTACTTGTTGATCGTAGAATATTGTCATGTCATATAAGACTTAATTTTCTTGACTAATTGATCTTTCGGTAAAAGAACGCATATCCAAGATTTTCTGACCGTTATATTAAACATTTAAGTTGGATTATAGCGATGTACCGAAGTACATATGATGTTTCCATGCAGGAATTCTGCAATATCATATGATGAAGGACCGGTAGAGCGGAGAAGAATTCTCTCCGTCACCGGGTTTCGAACTCGGATTTTCAGCTCTACGTGCTGACGCTCTATCCACTAAGCCACACCGGATTCCAATTCCGATGCCGGATTGAATCCTCTCAATTTAAGGAGAGAATGTAGGTATGTTTATTTCTAACATTATAATCTAAAAATCCAAGGATGATTGAAAACATTCTTTTCTACTAGTGTGAAAAATTGCATGATTCTACTTTAAAACACATTCAGAGAAAAAGGTACATAAAGTGCACCAATGGCGGACATAGGGACCTACCGACACCTACATTCTCCCCTTAAGCTCCATCTCTTAGTTTCCCTTTAATGACCAACCCTCATGCATGGGAATATCATATGTACGGAACATTGTTATAATACAATATGCGTATATAATTACTTAGTGATTTAAGACGGCGCTCATTCCGTCGGATCCCGGCCACTTAGTCACTCGTAATGAGTGCCCTCTGCACATTAGTGTGTTGGACATTGTGCCACTGTCACACATCTGTGACACAGTGCATGAGGGTTGGCCACTGAAAGGAATGTAAGGGGTGGAGCTTAAACTGAGAGGATTCAATCCGGCATCGGAAATGGAATCCGGTGTGGCTTAGTGGATAGAGCGTCAGCACGTAGAGCTGAAAACCCAGGTTCGAATCCCGGTACCAGAGAGAATTTTTCTCCGCTCCATCGGTCTTTCATTTAATTTGGAAATGTTTCTTTTAAAAGATTGAGCATTTGTTATTGACATTGCAAAAGAATGTCAACACTACACACAAACTTCATCGTTATCAGTATAACTTCAATAATTAGTTTCAGTTTTATTAGAAAAATCATTATTATAAATTAAAAACTATGAATAGGGCCCGGCAGTTGATGCCTTAAGAACTGCATGACATGGCTGCCCGGAGATCGAAACTTTAGCACATGTCTTGGGATTTTGTGAAGAGGGATTGCTCTTGAGGAACTCTTAGACATCATATTATAGCATACGATCCAAAATTGCTGCCGCATTAAGAAATAAGGACTGGATAGTAGAAGAAGAATTCTCCCGTCTAGCTGAAAATGGGTCAACGAGATGATCGATGTTTTAGCGTACAATGCTGACACTGAACAGGGCATCATTGTGGATCCCACGATTCGTTTTGAGGTAGGATGTCATCAGTCAGCTGAGATCCACCATGAGAAAAAGCCGATCTATGAACATAACTGTCAACTATTTCAAGCTGAAATATTCCTTAATTCACGTTGGGGTATTCGGCTTGCTCATAGGTGCTCGAGGGACTATACCAGCTTTTTTTCGAAGAATTTCGACGGAAATTTGCTCTGCCAACATCTCTGAGGGATGATATTGTGATAACAGCGTTAAAGCAATCCTATCAAATACTGATTTATCACATGGCGCCACATTAATAGTAATTGTAATTTTTCATGCCCTTTCTTTGTGCTTTTTTTCTTTTATTTCATTACCTATGTTTACATATGCATATTTAGTCTATTTTTTTTAGGATATACTGAGTGCGTAAGGGCTACCCTCAATGGGGACAGTTTGTAAATAAAAATGATCCAAATATGCCCTTAAGAAGAGCAAAATAGGCCAATAAATGTGCACTAATAAATGAAGAGAAATTAAGTTTCCTATAACAGTACGAGTTCTAATAAGTATGGATTTAAATTAATCACTGATCAACAATAACTTCTTTATTGTGTTAATATTATATATTACATTATTTCTTAGCATATTCCTGTTGAAACAGAAGTCGTTCCGTTATCTAAAATCACCAAATAGTTGCAATAGTACATGAATGAAAGTTTAAATTGAGAAACTTTGTCTGAAAGTGAAAACTTATTTACGCTTCACTTATGAACTTACATTATTCCTTATGTTGAAACTGAGGTGGTTCCGTTGTCTAAAATCACCAAATAGTTGCAGTTCAGAACCAATACATGACTGAGTGTTTAAATTGAGAAAAAAAGCGGCTAGTGACACATGTAAGAGAGTGCCTATGGTTTCTAGTTTAATACAAGACTTACTTCCAATTTCATGATTTAGCACTATATTTTGAGCTGTATCAATAGATGCAGCATTACTCGAGTCCAACGAATTAAAAATGTCTGTAAGTGCTTCTACGTGCTAGACATAATAAATATAAAGCCGCATCGAGCCACTTTGCCCATCGGATTAGCACTAGTGCAGGTGAAAGTGAAATATTAGGTGCTATTAATCTAAATAACTGAACTCTTCGATGGCCATTTAACAAAACAAAATATATATATATATATATATATATATATATATATATATATATATATATATATATATATTCATGGGGACATGCAGGTCAGTGACCTAGCACGTGATGTTTGAGTGTTCGTATTTCGTCACGGTAACTCACACATTCTATGTCTCACGCAGCTCCATGATTTTTACGTTCACGAGGAAAAAATGTTGTAAATTTTATTAATATGCAATATAGGTCTTGAAGTGCACTGATTTGTAAAAATGACGGAAAACTTCACTTATATGCAACATAAAATCACACTTAATAAACTCAAAACTTGATCATTCATATAGACAATGTGTAAGCGTAAAGTTAACTCCCCCCCCCCCCCCCCCAGAAAAAGTTACGCAAATGCATGAACTTCCGGACCAGACTTCGTTGTTGTTTTTTGTTGCTCATTTTTCAATCACGATCTTAAAACTCGTAGGTACATTTCTTTTTTCCTCCCTTTGCTTGTAAACAAATAGGGATCCAATCGTAACAAAACAGCAGCGATGTTAACAAGCGCTAGCAATGCACCAGATGGTTCGTAATTTATAACACGTACAGATCAAGTATGACGAATTGCCGCACCAAAAGGGGTAGTCATGCCTGTTAAGGACAGAGAAATTTATTTCTTTACTATGATTGCCATACACAAGTCAACCATATGCTCAAAACTCCTTATACTCGTATACAGAGTTAACCGTAAGTAATGTCAACAATTTTAAGGGGTTATTCTTTGAGATAAATTTCAAACAAAAAAGGTTTAATACAATTTTGCTAGTTTTTGCTTCCTTTTCGAAATAGAAATTGTTTTATATTAAACATTTCATAGCGTGTTTTGGAAAAACCATTGATTTAATTCCCAATATGCTCAGTCAATTTAAGAGAGTAGTGTACTATGATTATAAATGATTGATAGAATTTTAGTTTAGTCCTTTGAATGCACATTTGATCTGAACAAATGTCACTTTTCGTTCATAAAAGGAATTTTAAAATGCTATATTTGTTCGGATAAAATTTCTGCACATTTCAAGGACAAAACTAAATTCCTTTCAATCATTTATTATCATAATACACTGCTCTCTTAAAGTGACCGAGCATATTGGGAATTAAATCAATGGCTTTCCCAAAACACGCTATGAAATATTCCATATAAAATAATTTTTATCTCGAAAAGGAAGCAAAAACGAGCAAAATTGTATTAAATCTTTTTTGTTGAAATATCTCAAATAAGAATCCTCTGAAATTAATTATCTTACTTATGGTTCACTCTTTATCATGAACATACAAACACTTTTAAATTTATTTGTTTGCAAATCTGAAAGAATGAGAAATTCAATTTTGCTAGTGAATGAATGAATGGAGTGGGGAAACATTTAAAAGGTACGCGAAAACACGTCTTTGCAAGGAAAATTTAGGCTGAGAGGAAGTGCCCTTCTTCTTCTTCTTCTTCTTTGTAGTTAGCATATTTGTGTTGAATAACTTACAAATTCACTGAATGGATATATCACCATCATCACCACTTTATTTTTGTTCATTCTATTCTTATCATTCGCTTCTTTCTTCTATTCCTTCTGCTTCTTCTTCTTCTTCATTATTATTATTATTACCTTCTTCTTCTTCTTTGTCACCATTATCACCGCTTTTCACGTCCTCATCCCCATGCTCATCATTTTATTCTGATTTATTTCTTCCATTTCCATTGTTGGATAATAAATTATTTTTGCTCCTTTTCTTCTTCGTAACCATAAAAATTAACAATTCCTTATAATGTCCTACAGCCTCTTTTTCCTATTATCATTATTGCTATCGGCTTCTTTTTATACCTCATGCCTGTCCTTTATCTTATCATCACTGCTTTCGTCACCAAATAAATTATCTTCATCGTCCTCATTTCTAGTCAAACCCGAGATCATTAACGTTACAGTCAAATAAACTAGTCAGTCTATGATTCTTTCGGGGCAACTGACGTAGAGTTACAGTGTCTTAATTAGTCCACTGACCTGAACTGTTAATTTCTTAAAGTCGGTTTCAACCACAGTCGGAGATATCTCCCACTGCCGCTAAAGGAAAGGCCAACTTCGATCTGCTGACCTCTGAATCAGCCCAGATTCACGACTGTCCATAAGAATTACGAGAGAAATCGTCGTACTTTATTCTTCTCAGCAACGGGAACTGGCAAGCGCTTCGTAGCGAAAATGACCCAGTAGAAAAATGTTCCAAGGCGTTTATTATTCTGAACTGGTAGAGAAGAAATCACTTGAATTAACTACTGATTACGAAATTACTTTTAATACATTGATTAGTTACGGAAGACTGCAGAGAAACGATTATTATACTGCATATTACATGAAACAAGTCTACAATCCACACACTATTCTTTAAAGGTGATCATATAATCTAAAGCAAATACCGAAAACAATACGCAACAGCTGTACGTTCTCTGATTAATATTTATAAACAATATGCAGTGGACTAAAATTACTCTTTTTTTAAATCTTAAACCTCAGAATTTCGTAGGTTTATTTTTGTAACATGATATGTACTATTAATCAAACTTACAGCAATCAGGAAGAAGCCGGAACATACCTTGAAGTACATTTCATAATACTGTATTAGTTACCTTCAAAAATAACTTCTTAATTTCGTTAAAATGTGCAGTGAATGAAGTTCTTTTGTACTGTACAATCTATAGCAATCTTGTTTTGCAATTCCTTCTTGAAGAAGTTAAGCACACTAACATTTGGAATAAAGCGTTGAAACGTCCGTTGTCGCTGCATTAACACCTTCAATCAATCAATCAATCAATGGGGTTAAAATAAAATAACGTATCTAAAAGATTGTAAACAAATTATCAAAATAATACGAAAAATTAGTTGACCTCAGGTTCGAACCAAAGTCATTCACCTTACCACTACGCTACAGAAAGCTGGTTAAATTTACGTGTTATGAATGCTTTCATATTTGCTGCCTATTATGTTTGATTTAGAACTCTTAAATATTAAACAAAAATGTGTTTTATGCCATATTATATTGTATATTCATGCCACATGACACATTCAATCAAGAGATCGTGCCTCATTTACGTAATTTTAATTTAATGTTATTTATTTAATATTTCAGTAACAATATGGCCGCATTTACAACGGAAGAAGAGGTGACTGGATGACGTCAATAAAAAACAATTGACTGCAAATGTCGGTCAAAGAGTGTAGATTTGTATAGAATGCACATACATACATACATACATACATACATACATACATACATGCATACATACATACATACATACATACATAGGCTACATAAATAGCCACATTGACGTTTATATTGGCCTATAAGATTCCTGTTCCACTGAATTATTTTTGGGACGGAGAAATGGCAAATGAGAATACAAAAATAAATATAAATAAACAAAAATTGTAAAATTATTTCGCAATCCTTGAATTTGTTTTTAGAATAGTGACAACAATGGAAGCGAAAGGTCCCTTTATATTATTATTATTATTATTATTATTATTATTATTATTATTATTATTATGTACTTACTTACAAATGGCTTATAAGAAACCCGGTGGTTCATTGCCGCCCTCACATAAGTTCGCCTTCGGTCCTTATCCTGAGCAAGATGAATCCAGTCCCTACCATCGCATCCCATCTCCCTCAAACCCATTATTATTATTATTATTATTATTATTATTATTATTATTATTATTATTATTATTGTCTTATTAGCTTCTGAAAATTTTTGCTGCTGAATAGGTGCAAATTTTTGACAAATATCATATGGCGCAATGACAAGATAAGAAAAAGTCCACCGCTGAGACTATAAAACCAGCGGGCCCGGGTTCAAATCCTGGTTGGAACAAGTTAACTAGATGAGGTTTATTCCGGGATTTTCCCTCAACCTCCTAAGAGCAAATGCTGGGTAACTCTCGGCGCCGTACCCTCCTAGACTCATTTCGCTGGCATTATTACTTTCATCTTACTCAGACACTTGATAACCATAGGAGTTGACAAAGCGTAGTAAAATGAACAAATGAAAAAAAGACAAGGAGACATAACGTAAGGGATGTAGACTCAATCCCCATGGAACATAAATCACTATTTTCCTGTCGTGTTGAAACTTGAAGCTATTAGTTTGTAGGAAACGCAACTAGTACTTCAGCTATGGTATTTTTTATCCTGAAGAGGAAGGGCGAACCCTAGTTAGACGTCCAACTGAGAGAACTATTACATTGACCTCCAGCCAGAGCATTCCCAACTCAAATCAGCTGACTATACTAAGGTACACTGAGTATCCAGTTTCAAGCAGGCGATCCCACTCGTCCCAGACCAGCCACCTCCGTGCGTCGAATTTAAATCGGATAGAATGATGTTTATGCTTAACTTGAGGAAATGAGAGAACATCGAGAAAACCAGAAATGCGACCTTGTCCGCCGCAAATGTTACTAGCGTATTTTTCAATTAAAAATAACAGACCTGAACGGGACTCAAACCGTGACCGCCTGATGTCTAAACCACTCAAGCTAACGCAGATTTAAAGCTAGGCCTATAGTAGCTTTACAATACCCAAAATTCTTGTTTTAGGAACAGAAGTCACAGACAGCTTCCGTCTTCATCTTGTCTGCAACCAAGCTTGCGGTCAAACAAAAGCAATAAAACTCCGTCAGAATGTTTTGTGTGTTCTCGTGTTACACCCTGAAAACGTAGGCAATTTTCTCTTTAAAACTGTAAGAGAGACATGTTCATCGCAACAGACCCCACCAATTATTGCCAAGTCAGTGCCTTACCAAACCTTATTTTCACGGTAAACAGAATACAATAGGACTCGAAGCGAGACGGTTTTGACAGAGTACAGAAGTTTTAACAACACAGACAGAAAAAAAAACAATCACTGTACTCTAAGAAACGAAATGAAAATAAAAGCAGCAATGAAAGTGTCTTCTCTAGAGCCTTAAAGGTACTTACTGGTGTTCAGCAAAGGTTAGACAAAGAGAGATATACACGACTCCGAAGACAAGAAGAAGAAAAAATAATATATATATATACGCCGAAAACTTTCTCCTGATGGAAAGTTAGCAGGTGAAGTTTGGCTGTTAAGGTTTAAGGCTGCCTGCTGGCAGGTATGTAGTGGGATCCTTTGGGAAGACTAAAAACATGGTTGTAGCATCTCCGTTAATAGCCTTTCTGAGAGGCATTTGATGGAAGATAAAGTAGTTTTAACCTTTTAAAGTGTTTGTTTTTACAGAAAACGAAGTTCGTGTTCTATGAAGGACTAGCACGACAAAGTATTCGCACTAGTGCAATTATTTAAAAAAATAAGTAAAGAATTGTATTGACGTACACCAGTCGCTTTAAAACATCGTAAACACGAACTAAACCGTTTTGTGTTTGTCACTGCTTTTCAGCACTCACTTCTCTGGCTCGCGCAGACACAATTTTACCATTATTGGGACCTGCCTCATAGAGTGCAGAAAACTTTGCATTCCGTCCGAGGGGGGCTCAATTACAAAATACTGAAAAATTATGAAAGCGAAAATAATGAAATAGTTGTAATATCGCTTTACCGGGAATTTTCAATAGGGGTTTTCCCCTAAAATGTTTTCTGCCTATACCATTTTCCCCTATAACAATTTATTATTCCCTAATACTTTCTTTCCCCAGCAATTTGTTTCCCAAAACCCTTTTTTCCTTATGCCATTTATTCCCTCAAGTAATTTATAAAATTTTATAACAATTACATTTCCTTCCTTGGAACAGTTGTAAGCAGCTATAACGCTCTTACAAATTATGAAATAGAATATCTAACGTTCCTCAAATTATAACCTCATCTCGGGGTGGAAAAAAAACTATTCTTATACATCCATCGCTTATGCATGGTTTATTAGTAACGTTTTCTGTCCCAACTCTGCATAAGTCTTGTATAAAAACTATACACGTTTTATTAGTAAGACGGATAGTGTACAGTAGGCAACAATTGGGTTTATACATGATACAAGGGAAACAGTTTATATCTACGTACGTATAACTCAAATAACATAAATTTATTTAATTCTGTACTTAACTTTATATTGTCGAAAATGAAATGCGATATCGTACTTAAAATTATTCAGGGTTTTTCAAAAGTAGCGCATAATTGCAATTAAAACATAATGACTTCTATAATTATGACGGCATAACTTGTGCCATAAACTTAACATTATGAACCGATTTGCCAAACTATAATATTTAATAAACGATTGTTTTCATTTTATTTCATTATTTTAATTTTTATTGTCATTGAATGAAAACCTTCACTATAGATATTGTCAATGTTACAATCTTGAATATACAAAATATAAAAATTTAATTATTAAAATAATATAGACATTTACAAATTATATAATATAAAGTTTTTTTATTTTATTGGTTTATTTTACGACGCTGTATCAACATTTAGGTTATTTAGCGTCTGAATGAGATGAAAGTGATAATGCCGGTGAAACGAGTCCGGGGTCCAGCACCGAAAGCTACCCAGCATTTGCTCGTATTGGGTTGAGGGAAAAGCCCGGAAAAAACCTCAACCAGGTAACTTGCCCCGACCGGGATTCGAACCCGAGCCACCTGGTTTCGCGGCCAGACACAGTGGCCGTTACTCCAAAGGTGTGGAGAATATAAAGTTAAAAGTACTATATTTACTAGATAAAAGACAGTATCAAGTACTAATTGCCATATGTTTAATAATTAATTAAGAATACAACAGAGGTTAATAATAAACTTTAAAAATGCATATAAAATAGTGCAATTTGCTCTGTTCATTATTATATTTAAATTTAAATATTAATTGATTCACCATTAAGTTTCATTCAAAATCTCACTACTAAAAATACATTAAGAAACAACAACCATAACATTTAAAACTGCATTATTTCAAAATGTATGTCAATTTCAAAGAACTCATTGATTGAGTAAAGTGGGTTTTTAATTAACCAACTATACAATTTTGTTTTATAACTTTAATCAGGAAGAAGATGAATGTTTATAAGGAGGTTATTAAACAATTTGATTCAAATCAACTTATAATATTTTTTGTCACACTAAGTCTACAAAATGGATAGTCTAATATCTATTGCCTATTTCTCGTTGTATGATTGTGTATCTCACTTCTCATGTTAAAATCCTGCAAATGTTCTTTCATAAAAACTAGAACATCATGTTATATGTACAGATTTATGACAGTCTGAATACCTGCCTGTATGAACAGGGATCTACAGTGTGTTGTAACTGTCAGTATTCTAATAAACTTGTTTTGAATTAATAAAATGTCTGTTGTCATAGCAACCTCTTTCTTCATAGATCATGATATAAAACTACTCATCATTATAAATCTGATGTTATTTCTTTATTACAGTAATGCTGTCGTTCAAAAAATTATATATGAAACTCGTTTATAAAGTTATACAGTTATTGCGCTCGTCAATATTAGGAAGCTCGTTTCCTAAACATTGACTCATACCATAACCTTGTTACGTATTATCGCCGCGGCCTCATGCTTAACACGTCGGCATCATACAATAACGTGCGGTGTGCTTTTAAAACATAATTTTGCCGTCCGATTGTTGCTCTGTAGGTTTCACTCTAAGCGTCACGTTGTCACGTCTATTTCCTCGATAAGAATAAGCACTAGTTTGTTATATCGTTAAATGGCTATTATTATTATTATTATTATTATTATTATTACTATTATTATTATTATTATTATTATTATTATTATTATTATTATTATTATTATTGTTATTTCATATACGAGTACGTTGAAATTCTTAACTCTTAATAATAATTTTTAATCACATACCTTGATGTTCGTCCTCAGCACAAGACATTGCAACCTCGGTTTTAGTCCACGTGGATTAGACAAGTAGGTGTCATTTAATAATGGAAGCAGCTTATTGGTTGCAATATTGAAATTGAGGCGAGTGATTGGAGCGGCGACATAAGAAATTGGAAACAATAATGCAATTAAATTTTAAAAATCTGCCAAATGTTATGCACGAGGCCGTTCAAAGACCTGCCAAATGTTAACCATGAGAGCGCGGCGATAATAATATACTATTTTTATGTCTGACATGTCCATGTTCCTTTAATTTCGCTTTTATTCTGCTCGCAGTTGTCCAGAGAATTCCGGGGCCAGGTATCGACGAAACTGCTTTGCATCACTCGAAACTCTTGTGGCAGAACTTGGTTTAAAATACGGAGTTATGTGATCAAATCGATTGTTGACTTCCAGCCACTTTTGAAACATCACATTCCCCATTTTTAAGCAATGTATTTTGTTGGCTCTCCGGTTAAGCGAAGTCCGAATTATCGGTTCGGATTAACGAGATTTTATTGTATCCACTATTGTCCCGAAGTGACTTCGATTAATTGGTATATCAACGCGTCAATAATGTAAACCTATTTTCTGGATAGCAGTGAAGAAAAGGGAAAATGTATTTTATAATTTTAAAAGCAATTAATTTATATCCCAATTTATTAGACTTAAATTAATGGTGACTAACTATATTTGTTGATCGTTGACAGTAATTTTTCCGTTTCTACTTATAATTTAACATTGACAGTTCATAAAACATTTGTAAAATTCTCAATTTTTGTATTATAAAATAGGAATGTATAGATTGTATCAAGTTAGGCCCATGTCAAATTTAACCCCAAAAATTCAACTTTACGTACTAGCGTACAGACTATTTGAAATTGTACAAAATGCGTACAATTGTACCAAAAGTGGTGACTTTGAAACGAATACTTCATTACTTATACAGTGCGTTCGCTTCCCCCTGCGGCCGGGCGATGAACAGCAAGCACGCGGAGCAGCAATAATATAGCCTACCAACGTGCTGCCACCCGTGCTTAAGAATCACTCAACAGCTGTCCATCATTTTGCAGTCAGCTGACCTAATTGCGTTCTGTTTCAACAATCAGTTTGCTTTACTGAAGCGCTTTAAAAACGCCTCAAGGCTTGAGCAGTCAGTTTACGCTTTTCAGTGTAGAAGACACAGTCAAGAATGCATCAATGCAGATGGACACCACTTTCAGCATCTTTTGTAACAAGTGATAACAATAAATGAGTGGGATAAGTTTGAGGATTGATACACGTCGCTAACTAATGCTCCGCGCTTGCTGGCCGGCCGCAGGGGAAAGCGAACGCACTGTATTTGGCTCTGTACACTCCTACCGTGAAGAGAATTTTTTTCATATGCCATGAGTCTTTGAAAAATTAGGGTACGCCATAGTTGGTGAAGGCTGCCTTGTGTCATGAATTAAGACATCGAAGTTGTTACGAAAGAATGAGGAACACACATACGAAACAGTTATAGTAAAACAAATAATTGTATGCGTGCGTATTTTCCTTCCATCACATATCTCAGAAAGGTTTTGAGCAGGTGGGTAATTTGCAGAACCTACAAAAGGAAAAGAAAACATCAACGTACTGTTTCATTATCTATTTTAGATTTACTGAGCGTATTTATATTTTAAACGTGTAATAGAGAAACCAGTCCTATTACTCGTATTTGTAAAGAAGCGACTGTGCACTTAAGAAAGTGGAGTACTGCCTAGCAAGACTCCTGGTTCATATCCGGTCAAGTTTTTTAGAGGAAAAAAATTGATGTACGAGTTAGGTTCATTCCTCTCCAGCGACTTCTACTCCGTCAGCTTCCTTCTGCGTTTATTCTCAACAATACTGCAGCATACGAAAGTCTTCATACTTTTCGTTATATTTTAGTAGGTTATTTAACGACGCTGTATCAACAACTAGGTTATTTAGAGTCGCTAGAATTGGTGATATCGAAATGGTATTTAGCGAGATGAGCCTGTGCATTCGCCATAGATTACCTAACATTCATCTTACGTTTGAGAAAGTTGTCGGAAGAAATCCATCCCGACAACCTATCCAAGCGGGAATCGAACCCACGACGGATCAGCACGCAAACGCGCTACCGCCGGAGTTACACCGGTGGCTAGTTTCGTTATTTTTGTCATCACAATAATCATCAAAATCATGAATAACGTACACAATTATAGATCAGATAATTTTGTCACGGTTTCTTTTCTCATTTAATCTCGCCGCAGTTTTAGTAGAATTCAAACGGGAGTGATCTGAAAGATTTTCTTAAAACTTACAGGTCGTGTATAGCCTTCCGAGTCCTGAGACATTTGTTGTTCTATTTTTAAAGTGGAATATAATTCTATACAAAAAAAAAATCACTGACATATGGAAAAGTGCTGAAAAAATTCTTCAGGTTACAGTTAGAGCTAAAATGCAAGTATATTGTACTATAATAATTTCAAGAAAAAAATATGTTCCGGGGCAATGTATCGATCCCGGGACCCTTCACTTAGCACACGAATGCTCTACCGACTGAGCTACCTAGGAACTACACCCAACACCGTCCCAATTTTTCCCTTTATATCCACACAACTCAAGTGGGCTGACAAGGCGTTAGAAACCGAACTTTGAGTGAACACAAACTCTGTGTGACTTGAATTGTGGTTTTCTGTTAACGTACAGTTTCCCTGGAAAAGAATGAGACGATTGAATATTCCTAAGTCTCAGATGTAAGACACTGCGCATGATCGGAGACCAGAGCACTGATACACAAGAAAACGAATATTGAGTTACTTAAATTCAGGTTATTTGGTTTGTTACTAGCATCGTACCGAAATTCACTTCAAAAACTGCAAAAAATATTATAATATTACGTAAATAAAAGATAAATATATACATAAATCGTGTAGTTAAATCGACAATGGATCTTCATGACTAGATCGACACTCCGCACAGAAAGCAAAACTTTCGTGCCGTTTCAATAGCTCAGACGCTAAGACTTCTGCATGTTGTGTAGAAGAGAGCGAGTTCGATTCTTAGTCTACAGCAACTATTTTCTTTTTTGTTTAAATAACGTTAAAATAGTTAAGTAACGTTGAAATAGAGTTTTACAAAGTCCTCAGATTAAGTGTTATTGATCACAGACAATACAAAATGACAAGTTATTATATTATAAACGTTAATCTAATGAATGCATTTATATACACATATATATACAATGTAAATGTATATACAGTATATTAAAAACTAGCAATTAAAATGAAATTTAAAAATATTCCTAACCCACACAGACAAACTTTTACAAAGGTTTAGAGTCCTTAGGCGGATTTCTTCATTTGAAGAGGATGCTCTCTTTTTCGAGACAGTTCGACAGGACCCCTTTCGGACTGCTAACGAAATAAGAGCAGCATCTAACTTTCTCGGTTCTTCACAGACTGTGATCAGCAGGTTGAGGAACTGCGGTATTAGGAGCCGAAGGGCTGCGCAAATGTAAATATTGGGGGAAGCACAAGCTGGCGACCGTCTTGCCTTCGCTACCAATCGAGTGGATTTCGATTGGAGAAATGTAATTTTCTCCGAGGAAATAACCATCTCGAGTGATTACGAAGGTCCAGTCCGTGCCTATCGTGAGGATGGTCTCCGACATGATCAGCGCTCTGTGCACCGACGTGAAAGATCGGGGAGCTTTAGCATATCGTGTTGGGGGTGGATGTCTTACGATGGACCTGGCGTTATAGAACATATCGATGGCCGGTTTAATGCGGGAACTTACGAGCACATTCTTTAGTTTTGATGTGACAGGGTCCAAGGTCTCTAGTTCCGATTTTTATTCCATTATCATTGCGTTCCTATTCAAAAGTCCTACTTTGAATTATAGCCTCCTGAGTCCTCGGAGTATAGTATAAGTTACTATACTATACTTCATACACCTCTTTGTGAACTCAGTAATATTTTCATAACTAATGTGCTACTGAAAAATTCTGCTTCCCTCAATCAGGGGGTGCTATTTACAAAGCATATCAAAAGTAAAAGGTACAGAAATTGTAAAGATTTGATGTGTGCAATTTTAAACGATTTGCGGGCCTTTTGTCCACTATCTTTTGTCCACAATTTGTTTTGTCCATTACTTTTTGTCCACGCACTTTCGTCCACGTTCTCTTGTCCACAAGCGATTGGTCCATATAATTTACGTCAATCCATACGTTATGTCGATAACCTTTCGTCCATTTTAGAATACATATTTGTGTTTCCCACCTACAATTACAACATCGGAAACATGGTTATGGAATGTGTACGAAGCAGTCTTGAGTGGGGAACAGATGATTAACAATGCCGTCGAAGAATGGAATAGTAGATTGAAAAAACTCATGGTTGTTCATCATCCCAGCATTTGGAAGTTTTTGGAAGTCTTGTTGGATGAACAGGAATCAAATGAGCAGGTGACTACTTAACTGTTGGGAGAACACACTCTAGTGTGCACCATTAAGTCAAAAATGATGAACGCATCAGGGAAACAAGTTATACGGTATAAAGACTACAAGAACGACGACCGGCTAGAAACATATCTGTGAGAAATTTCATGTAGTTTAAAAATTTACCCTGCTGAATTTCTTCAGGAAGAAGAAAATTATGATAAATCAATCATGTTTATAACACAAACAGTACGTATACATTCAACAACGCATTTAAATTTAAATAAATTACTTTACCACCAAATGAATTATGTTTCATTTCATCATTTTTTTTCCATAGTGGACAAAATGTTCAGTGGACGAAAACATAATGGACGAAGCATGAAAATGAACTAAATGGTCAATGGACAAAACTTAATGGATGAATCATGAAATGGACAAATATGTCAGTGGACAAAAAAAAAGTGGACGAAACGTAGTGGAGCAAAGGCCCTACAACGTGTTAAGCTAGTTTAAAAAATAAGTTCCACACTTTCAAATAAGCCAAAATGATATAGTGATACGATATCGAGTTACACAAAAGTTAAGTGCCATGCAGATGGTTTTTAAATTTAGTAATGACCCTTTTTTACACAGAGGGCCACTTTCTTAATAAAGGTGTTACGCAGTTTGAAGTGACTACAAAATTTAACGAAGAAATGAAGGTTAGTTACCCGCGCTCGCTCATACCATAAGTCAAACAACATCAACTGTATTTTGTGCTATTCTACAGGCTGATTTATGAGTTACCGCCACTTACGAAGCTTATTTCCGAAGACATTTTGAGCAGAAAATATCACATACACATGGATCCTACTTTCAATATTTTCAGAATCACGATAATTTGAAATTATTTGTAAAATATCTTTTCTTCTTTAGTGTCAAGGGTAAAAGAATATTACGACTGGAGAATGAACTATTCAGAAGTATCATTTCTTTACCTGACTAGCAGACATCGGATTCTAGGGCAAATGTCTATTTTGTTTCTTTAGGAGAAAAGTAAAAATAATTATTAATATTTGTGTTTCATGGAAATTGAAAGGTATTCAAAGAGTTTTATAGTGCCCTAAAATGCATTAAAACGGTTATTAGAGCCTAATTTGTTAATATTCGCCTAAAAATGCCTAACTCACTTAAAGTTTCGCATTTTACTCTTACTTTTTATAATTTATACATGCATTCACTGCGAAATTTAAGGCATTTAAAAAGTGGAAAGTTTGCTTCACACCGGCCATGAAACCATTGATAGAGGAAACAAAATGTTTTGAATCTCACGACACTCGCAATAGATTTCACCGAATTTAACATGTTTGGAGGCATAAATGCCGACAAAGAACCAACCTTAGTTTTGAAGCAGGCAACAATCACAACATGTGCTGCTACCGATTCAGAGATATACTATACTATAAAAATGACTGTTTTCGGTCTGAAACCGATTAGCTGTACTGCCCTTCAGAGTGTCATAAAATCACAATTTTTGGAGAAAGAGTGTTTTTGAAATATTTATGAAAAGTCGTAAAACTGCGAATTAGTAGGGTAAACCGTTACAAAATATTTAAAAGAATGGTCCTCCTAGTGTTAACACTACCAGGAAATGCAACAATAAGTGGAACTTTGTATTTTTGTCCAACTGAATCTCAATAACAACGGTTCATTTGAATGCTCGTTAACAGTTGCTCTTTCCCTCACCTTATTTGTGTTGAGAAGTTTTGAGCGGTAGGACGTTTTCCTGTGAAGTTTAACGCGATAATGCCGAAAAATATAAGTGCAAAATCTACATTGATCCGGCAATGGCTAACAGAATATTCAGAATTCACTTATGATGGAAAAATAATATTCTGCAAGATTTGTAGCAAACAGGTATGTAACAATAGTTGAAATATATAAATTCTATTAATTTTAATGAGTAGGCCTATAATATTTATACATTGACTGAGCTATCCTGAGGTATAATTCTTTTTAAGACCACTACACTTTAACCTTTTAAATTCCGATAGTTAAAGTATTTGCAGGTCATTAAAATTTTGATTGTTCGAACCCACTAAGTTTGTGATAGAAATACGGGAATACAACAATTAGGATTTTATTTTAATTCAGTTTACTTTACATTTTTAGATTTCGCAAGAAAAGAAGTGCCACCTAAAGCAGCATGTGCAAGGAGCGGCTCATAAGGCTAAAGCTCAGCAGAAAAATCAACTGCAACAAACTTTACTAACACAGCCTACTTCATCCAATCTCAGCAGCAATTTCTATGCTGATTTAACCAGAGCGTTTGTTGCTGCTAACATTCCCTGGAATGCAATTGGAAATCCGGTTTTAAGACAGTTTTTACAAAAAATACTGCAAACAAAATATCCCATCTGAGTCGACCCTAAGAAAAAATTACTTAGACAGAATATACAATGAAACTTTAGCTTCCATTCGGGAGGATATAGGTGATTCTTACATATGGGTCTCTGTGGATGAAACCTCAGATCCTATGAATAGGTATATAGCAAATATGGTAGTAGGAAAACTTAGTCCTGATGGACCTTCGATTCCACACCTCGTATGTGTTAAGGAACTTTCGAAAGTGAATAGCCAAGCCATTGCTTATTTTGTAAATAAAGGCCTACAGTCTTCATACTCAGGTAATATAGACGATTCTAAAGTTCTGTTGTTTTGTACTGATGCTGCCTTATACATGGTTGCTACAGCTCCACTTCTTAAAACATTTTATCCTAACCTCACGCATGTAACCTGTCTAGCACATGGCCTTCACAGGGTTTCTGAAACAATCCGGAATGAATTCCCTCTTGTCAATTCGTTTATTTCTAACACAAAAAAATGTTTTTGTAAAGCCCCATCCAGGATTTCAATATTCAGAGAGAACTTTACAGATATCCCACTCGCACCTCAGCCGGTTGTTACACGATGGGGAACCTGGATTCAGTCAGTGGTGTATTATTCTAAGTATTTTAAAGAAGTGGTCACAGTTATTGATAAATTACCTGAAACTGATAGTGCAGCGTGTGTGAAAGCAGTGAAAGATTGTCTGAATGACTCACGAGTGAAAAACGATATTGCCTACATAACATCAAACTTTTCTTTCATACCTGCAAGCATTGAACAACTAGAACGTGAAAAACAATCTCTTTGTAGCCAAATAGCAATAGTAAAGGAAGCTCAAGTGAACATGCATTCTGCTTTGGGCGAAACTGGGAAAAAAGTTAAAAATAAGTGGGACAACATATTAAATAAGAATGTAGGATTTTCATTGTTGGAAAAAGTATCAAGAGTGATATCGGGGGAAAGTGTAAATGTTCCAGTAAGTATTGATGTTTCTATTGTACCTAATTTAAAATTTGCGCCTCTCACATCAGTTTCGGTTGAAAGAAGTTTTTCTGCTTTCAAAATGATTCTCAGTGACAAAAGGCAAAGGTTAACTGTGGAGAATTTAGAAAAAATTCTGGTGGTGTACTTTTCAGATAATTATAATAAAGTCTGAGCATGGAACTGAATTTCAATAACTTAAAATGAGTAATCTTGATATCAATAATCATTATTTCACTAGTTTCAATATATTAAATTTGTGCAGCTCTGTTTATAAATGTAATATAGTAGTCTTTTTTAATGTTTAAACATACTTTTTTGTGCGTATTTTAATGTATAACTAAAAATTTCAGTGAAAGAAATAAGTATGATACCTTGATGTGCCTAAAATGCACATTAAAATAGAGCCTAATTTTACAAATTTTGAGCTTATTTTAGGCGCCTAAAACTGCAATTTTTAGTGCCTACAAATCCGATGTCTACTGACTAGTATTCTGAAGTTAAACATTTGTTGTGAATTCCATAGTTACTTCATACTCTTGTAAACTCTTTAAGACGGTACATTAGAATGCAAAATTGAACTATAAATAATCAAATTGTTAGAAGTCGTGCGATTTGTAACAATTGTTGTGATAAGTGCGTAAGAATAATGTAATTTTAGTTTAAAAATTAAGAAAAAATCTGTACAAAGCAACTAAGGAATTAACAATACATTTTTAACTTCAGAATATATATTAACCAGTTAAAGAAATTATACTTCTGAATAGTTCATTCTCTATTTGTAATATTATTTTACCCTTAAAACTGAAGAAAACAGCTATTTTAGAAACAACTTCAAATTAGTCAATCTCTAAAAATATTGAGAATGTTTATTTTATTTTATTTGCTCAAAATCTCTTCGGAAATAAGCTCTGTAAGTGGTGGTAACTCCTCATGAATCACACTGTATAATAAGGTATAATCGGCTCATATGTGTTACATTTCTCCTTACAATAATAATAATAATAATAATAATAATAATAATAATAATAATAATAATAATAATAATAATAATAATAATAATGATAATAATTAGTAATAAAACCTATCTAGGAAGATGTAATGATTTTGGCGTTGCGAGCCATCAAAGCGACCTATAGTACCTCAGGTTAAATCCTGCGGACATGGGTTGCTATTCAAAAGTTACATATTCTGCGTTTAGTTTTAGTGCTGTTGTCTAAATTTTGGTCAAATTCATTGTAATATATTTTATAGTGCCTGTACTATTAGCTGGACGACATAGAAGTATAGACGCACTCTGTACAATTCCCCTTTCATGACCATCACTGTTTCAAAAAAATATGACACCACCTGTGTTTGCACGACGTCAGAGCCGCCGTCCACCACAACAGATATTCCTCGCGGTTTGTCCAATGGTAGATGGCAATGGTGGTGAGTTCTAGACGACTTATAGTTCAGTATAAGCGGCACCGAAGCCTCCACGGGTAAGAAAAATATCACATAATCTATGGCGAATTCTCGGCATCATCTCGCCAAATTTAATACCAATCTCAACCATTTTATTTCATCAATGCTAAATAACTTACGTGATACTGCATCGTTAAATAACCGACCAAAAAATTACTACCAGATGGTGTTAACAAGACCATTGGTGTTGAGAAGTTAAAGGAATTACCTGGTAAGAGAAAAGAAGCAGAAAATGAAAGAATAAGATAGAGTACTGATATTGGTATTGATATTTATTGTCAACACATTTTTCATAAATGGCAGCCTCATATAAGATAGAGCAGGCATGCCAAAACCCTGCACATTGTGGAGTCGCGCACATTGTGCAGTTGACTCTGTGCGATGTGCAGTTCCTACTCCCCTACCTGGAGGGAGTGAATCGCCTTGGAGGGGAGCGCGACAGGGCTATACAGTACCTGCAGTAACAGATCAGCTTTTGTTTCAATAACTCATATCAGTACGGGTGCTCACTGAGCTGTGACTGTGAATGCGTTATGAAAAATAAAGTGACGAGTCCACAGATATAACGAAGAAGAGGGGTCAGGAATCATATAACATAATTGTTATGTTTTCCTCAGCCAACAATAATTATTTTAAAACGAAAGGTTTTCATCAGCCCATGTCGAGGTAATAGTTTTGTGACAGTTTAGATCAGATTAGTAAAGTTCTCAAAATATTATTTTCGCCAGCGCTTATTTCTTAATCAGTATCTCACGGCAAAACGAACTTGACAATGACGTTGTTTTGGAGTCTGCACTAACACAGCCATCAAAGATTAGACGACTTACGACTTTCATTTCATAAGCTGATAAGTGATGAGAATATAGTGAGGAATACATGTGAGACTATTCTGGTTGTAAGGAGCGAAGAAAGCGGAAATATTTTCTGCAAAAATTTACAATGGTAAATTTTCCATCTCACGTCACTATATTATGTTAATATACTTACATTAATAAATCTTTAAACCTGACATAAAGAGAATGTCTTCGCTTCACAGCTTGTGAACTACACTTTTAATTTCTTTCAGTAACACTCCCAACTTGTCGATACTTGCTCTCAAAGTTTTCCAAATAAACTAAATGTGAATTTAAATTCTAGGCTTAATTTATATTATTTATGAATATTAATGTTAATTTATATTGAAATACAGCAAGGAAATGATTTCAGTGTAAAAACTTCACAATGTCCTACTGCTTGTAATTAATTGGGAGTATAATATTTTCTTGAACAATTGTGTACCATGGTCCCAATAAATAATAATGCTCTACGAACAATGAAAGAATGGGGTCTATTACTTTAAAATAATTAGTATCTATTACGTAAAATGAAATACATGTTCGTTTTTTGTTGTTTCGAAATTACTGCAATATTTTTTTATTATTTATGTACAATGGCTGGAGAGGGCATCCTGCGCGTATAAGACCCTAAAACGGCCTCTGGCTCAAAGCCAGTAAAGTCAATAAACTACTACTCTTCAAATACTATATAAAAATCATATTAATAAATTAGGCCTATGCTTTACAAACCACTACTTTGTGAAGTATAACTGAGTAAGCCTAAAGTTTCTTGTATTACAATTATCAAATATAGACACTGGTAGTAACTGTATTTTTTTTTCTTTCTGCTAAGTGTGTTTGTAATGTCCAAATGCCTATTTAATCCAACACTAGAAGCGCAGAGTAGATTATTGTACATTCCTCCAGCTAAGAACTGGTAAAAGCAATGCTTGAATGATGCAGTCCGCACAGACCAGCGATCCGCGCACATAACTGCACATTAAGTGTCTAATTTCCGGCATGCCTGAGATAGAGTATACCAAAATACGTCTTTTCAATTTATAAAACTGTTAATTTTCAGCAAGATTAGATGATTTCTTCGACAAGCTAGCATTGAAGTTAAAAATTACTTAGAAGATATTCCTGCTTAAATTTTAATATAAGTTAATCACTTTTTCATTTCGAGATTGTATTCAAAATTGATTTATAATACCATGATTAGCCTATGTGACACGACGAAATCAGAATGACAGTGAAAACAGAATTATTAGAAGCAAAACTGTCGTAACATATACTATATTGAATTTAAATAATTTCCCGTAATTGAACTCTAACACCTTTGCAGAAATGTCGGTAGGTGACCGATTTATGGCTGCGCCCAAACTATTCTATCGCACATTAAAAATTCAGTAATTATTTCATGGCGCTTTTGAGAGAAATGCAGCTGCTAAATGCTCCACGTACCGCAGTCACGCTTATTGTTATATGAAAGTTTAATTACTTCATAGATTCGATCTGATGATAATGCTAGAGTAATTCATAAAATTCTTTGTATAGAAGGCGTACCTATATTATCGTACACACGGATCTCATTTGCTTGCCCAACATTCATTGCATATAACTCAGCAACAAAACGGTTTACGCGGTGTGATAATCACGTGGGTACGGAAATGTGATTGCCTGGGTGGTCCAGTCTAGACTTGGATCAACCACACAGTCTGATCGGTTTACTCTATTTGGAAAGTGACCTGGCGGAGCATGATCTGGTTTACATAATGTAGCTGTCATTTCACCATTATCCGTGTAGCGGTTACATTTGTTCCACACATTTCATTCATCTCTATAATTATTATGCCTTACGACAATAATAATAATAATAATAATAATAATAATAATAATAATAATAATAATAATAATAATAATAATAATATTTCGATTTTGACATTGCCTAATAATGCATTAATTCGACCAGTGCTTCGTACTCTAAATTAACCTCATTTTCATTACACTTGAAACTGTTCATGGTTTTATTTTAGCAGGTTATTTTGTCGCTTTACCAACACCTAGGTTATTTAGCGTCTGAATGAGATGAAGATGATAATGCCGGTGAAATGAGTCCGGGGTCCAGTACCGAAAGTTACCCAGCATTTGCTCATACTGGGTTGAGGGAAAATCCCGGAAAAACCTCAATCAGGTAATTTGCCTCGACCGGGAATCGAACCCGGGCCACCTGGTTTCGCGGCCAGGCGCGCTAACCGTTACTCCACAGGTGTGGACTTGTTCATGGTTCTTAGGTACTGCTATACGTATTGATTTGTATTTTTTACTCTAGATTAAAACTGCAAATTTCTTGTTTATGCTCATTAATTCATTAGAATATAATTATGATAATCACTCATCTAAAGTTTGTGTGACTGCAACCTGTGTATAGTTTTATGTGGCTTTATTTTGTTTACAGTGTGATTTTTTTTTTACTTCTATTATTGTATATGTATTTCTAGTGATGTGGAAGAAAAGGCCTGATGGCCTTAACTACAACAGAATAAATAATAATAATAATAATAATAATAATAATAATAATAATAATAATAATAATAATAATAATAACAATAACAACAACAACAGATCAAAATTAGCTGTACCCGGTCACTTTTCCGAATGCGATTTTCCGAACGGACAATTTTTTGAAATTCTAAATGGAGTTAATTCTAAAAGGCAAATTTCCGAACGGGACACTTTCTGATTGATGATTTATCCGAATGCAGTGTTTTTCGATCTCTTTATCGGAGGTATAACTGACTTACTACTGGGATTTTGGAACTCATGGCAATCCTTTCCTCAAAATTTGTGCGGGCTGGACTACACATTGAATTGAACCTTCTCAACCTCTTCCTCTTCCCTATTGGGAGGCTGGGAATGGCGTGTCTGTTCGTCTCCTCTCAGCACTCGCACCACTTCTGGTCCCCCGACAGTTATAGCTCCATTTCTTATATCATACTTTCTTCCATCTCGGCTATGCTTGCTCTTGTGTCAAAAAACAAAATGTAACTGATTAATATTAATTTTAACCCACTCCGTGCAAAATGTATTAGCAAATACCTTACTATAATAATACGGGACAGCTGTATGCTAGCAGCATTGACGTGAGTGCGAAATATCGCGGATTTGACATCTAGCGGAGCGGTGTGAAATTACGTCCACAAATACAAATATTAACATAGCGGAAATCGGACTATTGTATAAAACGTGAGGTACTAATGTGGAATAATATACGAGACATTTAAGAAATGTTGAAGAGTATTTAATGTAACATTATTTTATATCAAAGCTGCATATTATTTTCCGTAATTAATTGTTGCGTATTTTTTCTTTGCTTTAGTGAGACAAAATTAATTCTGACATTAAGAATGAATTTACAATAACGTTTTATATACCCATTACTGACAACTGCAAAGATAAAAATGGTAGTCATTTGATGCTTGTAATAATTAGTAAAGGCATGTGGACAACAATAAAACTAAATTTGCTAAAACCTTAAAATGCCCAATATACTTTAAATTCTATTCATTTATTAGGCCTAAATAAAAAAGCTCATTTTTATTGTTCTATCAACACAGAGACAAAGGCATTAGGCCTAATAATGAATGTTGTTGACTCAGTTTTACGATCCCTCGGGTCCACACCTGTGGAGTAACGGTTAGCACGTCTGGCCGCGAAACCAGGTGGCCCGGGTTCGATTCCTGGTCGGGACAAGTTACCTGGTTGAGGTTTTTTCCGGGGTTTTCCCTCAACCCAACATGAGCAAATGCTGGGTAACTTTCGGTGCTGGACCCCCGGGACTCATTTCACCGGCATTATCACCTTCATCTCATTCAGACGCTAAATAACCTAAGCTGTTGATAAAGCGTCGTAAAATAACCTAATAAAATAAAAAATGATCCCTCGGAAATCGAAAGTATGATTTGGAACAAATTATAATGCTGTAATTGTAGCAATTTCTTATAAACAGCACATATACACCCTGATATTTTAACACAGCACTAATTAATAGAACTATTAACTAGCCCAGCAACAATGTACATTGCAGTTGATTACAGCTTGTTTCGCGAGTATCTCCACACCGGCCGCCTAGGTAGCTGCACCAGCGTCGTTCACGCGTAGAACAGTTAGCTGTCCGGTATTATTATAGTAAGGTATTTGGTATTATGCCTATCTGAGATTCGCTCACCAGTATAGAAGTAAAAGTTTAACCCTTAAATTGGCAAAACTTCATTTCTCACACTAGTTTATTAAACCGTGTCGGACTGTAAAGAAAACAACTATCGCAATGTCCATATTTTATATGTTGTACAGTATTATAGTATTCTGAAATTTTAATTTTTCTAGCAATTTTTTTTCTATTGTTCTATTAAAATTACAGCATATAGCCTATTAACCTGTCATATCCACTAGGATACTCTGCGAATTTAAGGGTTAACAGTTAACAATAATTTCAACCTTACCGAAGTTAGTCCCTTCTCCATCTTGGTGAAACTTTATACTTAAGAAACGTTTCATTATGGCTATCCCATTACTATATGCTGCACTAATTAATTATAACTGCTACGTATTTTCCGGAATGTGCAATTGAAAACATGGCATCGAAAAAATTATATTTAGGGAAAATGTCCTTTCGGAAAATTTGCGTAGGAAAAATGGATTCGGGAAAACTGTCATTCGGAAAAGTCAATGCAGAAAAATAGGTGGGAAAGAAAATTAGGATTAAAAATTAAAATCACTAAGTAACAGTAATGAAGCCGAAGTATGTTCAAAGACCTAAAAGAAACAAATGACATCAATGGAGACCTAAAGTGCATTGTATGAAATCCAGTTTTAACAGCATAGTGAACAATATTCATTTCTTACTCTTTGTAGATTCTATATCTTCTCTTACCTTGTTTTACGTTCAATATTTGGTCAGATATGAAATATTTATTATTAACCGAAGGGTCGTCATAAGGCCAACTGGTAAAATAGGACACTGTCTTATGTGGAACAAGTGTTGAAATAAAAGCTAGGAAGGAAAACTATACTGTATCAAGCAAATAAAGCTTTCAGGTATAATACTCGTCACTGTTCGTTAACAGAAAACCACAATTTAAGTCGCACAGAGTTAGTGTGCACTCAATGTTGGTTGCTTGACTGTTGTCACCCCACTTTGAGGTCTGTGGATATAGAGGGAAAAGTTGGATCGGTGTCTGGTAGAGTTCCCGGGTAGCTCAGTTGGTAGAGCGTTGGTACGTTTAACCAATTCAGAGAAATGTTTTAGTTTTGTATGAATCACTCTGTATTTCCCTCCAACAAACACAACGCCCCACAGAAACATTTGAACGTCGTTGTCCTCAATGCTGTTATACGTGATCCAAAATGTTTGAAGCTCTGTATCTGAAATTCAAGATTTTGCAGCTTAGTTCTTCAGAGAACACCTCAATTTAATTTGTGTTTGCCAAGATTTAATTTTATGTACTAGGCACGAAAGCCATTTCACTAAGCTTTCAAGAAAATTATTAATGGTGCACCTGACGTATTCATCACTATCGTTATTGACTGGCTCGCAGAAAGCTGATCACAAGAAGAGACGTAGACAAAAAGTTGCAATGTGACTGCGCCAATGAGGTCAGGGGACGTCTCACACAAGATTCAATGAAAAACCACCGTTATCTAATTACTGTTCACAGATCAATGATACAACACATCGTCTCTAAACTAATTGGTTTTCATGTATTAAAATCAGTAAATGGATTAACTGTCAATAGACGTGTTGTTAGCTGAACTTTTTTCTTGTGTCCTGTGCTCCGAATGTAGGCCACACTTAACATTGACTTCGTAGACACTTAGTCTGAAGGTTGCCATTTACAAGGTCTGTTGAAGTACCTTTTCGTGTACAGCCGCAATTTTTATTGCCAAAAATCCCCCTATTTAGGTTTCACTTTGAATAGGAACATCAATTTTGGATGTCTTATACTTATTCTAGCACGTGTGTAAATAATTGCTTAAGAAAACAATGTAAAGCGAGCCATTTCAAATTGGAATGCAGGAAACGCAGACTTGTAAAAGCATTTCTATATTAGTACGAGCAAAGCTTGACAAAAAACCTACACTCCAGGTTACATAAACATGAAACCTGAAGTTATTTCATGCAACATCGTGGAGGAACAGAAAAAGATAACACGAATGATCTGAAAGTGTGCGTTAAATTTAAACATTGTGTTTAAAGCCTTCCTCTTTTTTACTTTTATAATCACGATATATGTTTTATTACAGCAGATACACGCAAGGTTTAATATAGGGATTCATTTTCAGTCAGCCTTCGTTAGGAGTAATCGAAGACTCTCATCTTTCATCGAAAGCTTTCGTAACATGTCTGTACGTATCATAGACTCAAATTTTGTGTTAATTTCTATACACGTATTTGGACACATGGTGGGACTCTGTTTTTAAGCGTAAAATGTGCGCCTTAAATTTGCATTTATTATGACTAGCAGCAATAAGTCTAGCCACGGTTTTGCACATGAGGAAGTTGTACGAATTATATCTTACGAATACGAAATCTTTAGCTTCAAGTTGTTGTTATTATTATTATTATTATTATTATTATTATTATTATTATTATTATTATTATTACTCGTATTATCATCACTAGACAGCGGAAAAAAGTCATTTGGATGTGAAGGTAACTACAACACGACTATTTTGTCTCGTCAGAGGGTTGTTGTTTACGTAAGCACGGTAGGTACACTAGAGGCGCGTACAGGTATAGGCCGGGGGAAATGTAAATTGACACACGGAATAATCACTGAATATTGGTTGTACGTTGATATAACTATTGTAATGGCATATTTTGTGTACTTTTTTTATAAATCCTTTAAAGTGAAGATTGTTCAACGTTTTGGAATATTGCAATTTGTCATCATTCGACACAAATTCTGGCAAAAGTCATATTTCAGGATTTGAGGCGGAATTTGAACTTGAACACTTATTTTCTTCTAACATACGAGCAACATTTTTCATGTGTTTCTGTGTACCACAGTGATGTTCTATCGATTGTTTTGTTATCTTTTTCAATCCTCACATACATAACCGACACTTAATCGTTTCACCAGTATCACTACTAAAATTGTGGACACCATATTCTTGTATTAAAGAATACACCGTATGTTTTTAACAGCTGTCTTCAGCATTATGATCACTCCACTGAACATAAATGAATAATATGTTTACGTATCTCAATGTTCTCTGTTCACGTACGGATGAGAACTGACTGGGAACGCAGAGTGGCAGTTGTTTCCGGTGTTCGCGTGGTGCTCACTGCGGACGGTACCGTGTTGTACCTACTTGGGATGCGTGCACACCTCATGCCATAGTCTATACGTACAATACTTGTAAACCGTAAGCATGACTCTTATTTGACTTTTTTCTGCTGTCTAATCATCACACTGAAAAGCGATGAGAGGGAGTAATTGTGAACCAATATTGAAAAGGAAAATTACTTTATGTCGTATATATTATGTTAAAACATAATCTGAAAACCTATTTCTGAGGTTCTTATGAGAATTCGGCGCCTAAACTATTAAGGAACGACCGATAGTTTTGTTTGTTTTGTGCTGCACTTGACGAAGGAAGAATTTGAGACTTGTGTTAGGAATTTTCTAAATATTTAATATTATGAATTTTGACACTTATCAGTTATCACCTATGCAAACTAATGTCCCATTTCTGAAGAGAAAACGCATAACTTTCACCTTTTCATGTACGTTATGGCATACCCTGACAGTGACCTTGAACTTCTCATAGGCGACTAGATTAAGAAATGAAAAGTTCCAAGCACATCGCAGCACTTTCTCATTATTACATTCCACGTGCAATTTCTTTTAGAGTTGTTCGTGGATGTGATGTTTTTATGTCTTGCTTACGCGGCTTTCCCATATAAAGAGGGATATTTTATTACTACATGGGAAGCTGTTCATTTTAATGGTTTCTAGCAATGCGTGTTTTACCGATGATTTATAACTCACAAAGCATTTGAAGATATCTGGAATTCTGAGAAGTAATTCTTTCAGTCATATATATAACTGGCGTAAATTTACACATAAAGTTATATTACTGAGTCATTTACTACTGATAATACGATGACTACAATTACCTCCTATGAAATTATAGTGTTGCTTATGGTTACAAATTTAACATTGTTTTAGAAATTCTGGGGTAGAAAAAATATATTTACATTAATATGCGTGCGCAGTATATTATATTACTTGGGACTTCAAGGTAATTCGTAACGTTGGTTCCAAACTGCCATGTTATGAACTTCGTGATATTGGTCCAATTAAAAAATATTTTGCAATAAATTCATTATAAGGCAATCTCTCTTCAATCAAATAGTGTAAGTTTTTACAGTCAATTACTTAACAATATTACATGCATTAAACCTTTATGTTATTACATAAAGTAACATTTACAAATTATGACAAACGTTTTCGCCAATAAATTTGGCATCTTCAGGTCACATTAAAAACATATTAACATAAAATGAACACTTAAGATATTCCAGTTAAACACAATCGTTAAAAATTAAAAACTGGTATAATAGGCAGTCTGAGCAATATGCCATTAAAATACGTTAGCAGGATGATGTTACCAAGATATCGTGGAATATGCTGAGAACACTGTATTAACATAGAAGTGTACATAACGAAGAAAGAAGGCATGACAATCTTCAAGTTTTGTAGGTGCAGTTCCCAAAATGATGAAAATATGCTACAATATATAGGACGATCGTGTTGCTGTTAATGGACGTATGGAATTAAAGCCCTGTAAAGTATAAAGGGTAGTGTGAAAGAAATTTTTTAATAAAAATTTTTTTTAGAAAGGATATAAATTTTAAGTTCAGTCGTGTTGCTGCATCAGTGAACTCAAGTCAACTTCTCAATCTTCTCGTAAGTATCGTTAATTCAAGACATTAAAATTTATATTGTATTTTAATGGCATATTGCTCAGACTGCCTATTATACCAGTTTTTAATTTTTAACGATTGTGTTTAACTGGAATGTCTTAAGTGTTCATTTTATGTTAATATGTTTTTAATGTGACCTGAAGATGCCAAATTTATTGGCAAAAACGTTTGTCATAATTTGTAAATGTTACTTCATGTAATAACATAAAGGTTCAATGCACGTAATATTGTTAAGTAATTGACTGTAAAAGCTTACACTATTTGATTGATACTATACTTATCGGACCCAACATGCCTTTAAAATCTCTCTTCAATTACTGATGCACTCCACCCAAAACAACTCTACTTAAACTATAAGAATAGCTGTAACTGTATTTTAGAACTTTGGGGTTTTGACATTTTGTTTAAATTTGCTTAAATGAATCCTGTAGTTCCAAAACCTGCCTTCTCCTCAAAAATGAGAAATTGAGTTAGCAATGCCAGTACATTCCATATTATAAAATCTTGATAATTTAAAGTCGTCTCCGTTGCAAAAGAAATCTAGCCTATTTAAAACTGTGATGACAAATTTATTTTCATTCCACAAGCTACCTTATCCTCAATAGGATTGTTCCAAAACTTGCCTACTCCATGCCTATTTCAGAAGCTGCCTTATCGTCATAAATGGTGTCGGTCATCTGTTTTGTTTTTTGTTTATTGCAAAGTATGCATTACCCACACATACTATGATATATACTGTATATATATTATATATATATACATATATATATAATGTTCTCTCTCTCTCTCTGCCTATGGATTTAATTTTAGAAAGTATTTATCAGGGAGGGAGCAATTCTTTCGTAATGATTCATGTTGTTACATGAGCGTTGTAAAAAGGGCTATTCAGTACAAGAAATCAACCCTACACTGCATCCAGCATGTAGAAACCTATTAAAAAAGCAAATTTAGCTGATGTTGAAAATCTAGTGAGAAAACATTTCTGGGGATTACTGGAAAGATCCGACAGAATTACTATTTTAAGAAGAGCTTATTAGTGTGAATAACGAACCTACTGTTTCTTCCAGTAATGGCAGTGATTTGTGTGAAAGTGAAAGTGAAGACGAATATGGTGATCTGAGAATGTAAATAAAATGTTTCTACTAAAAGTCTCTTAAATAAAAAGTGCCGTCTTTATTGTAAATTAAAGAGAGGCTGAGGGTTGACAGAGTCTTTTGTACTACAGAGAAAAGGGAACTTCCCAATGAAATTCGCTCAGAGATGATATTGTCAGATTGACCTTATCAAGTCAATATATTATTAGTTAGTTAAATCCCTTTTATTATTATTATTATTATTATTATTATTATTATTATTATTATTATTATTATTATTATTATTATTATTATTATTATTATTATAAAAAGTCGAGAATGTCGGGTACTGTACATAACGTTTTCAGTCAGATTCTTTGATCATTTCCTATAGATTATTTTCTCATACTTAGTTTTCCAGCAGCTTGCGTTAATTTTATTGTTACTCGTAAAAGTTAGATCTACACACAAAAATCATTATATTTTTTTATTATACTGCGTTCTTAAGGGTACTAGCTTTAATCTTTAAGTTCCTACATCAGTTCCGAAACTTGCCTTATCCTGATGTGTTTATTCCAAAAGTTGCGTTATCCAATAGTTCCTTTCAAAAGTTACCTTCTCCATATTTAATTTCTATCTTGTGTCTATATTACTGATATTACCTACACTTTCACTTCGGAATATTTGTTTTTAATATTATATCTTTCAAAAGAACACAATCCTTCATTAAGATTCAACAGAAAATATAATGAAACACTTTTTCTTATATATCTGAAAAATTGAACAAGGCAGGTTTTGGAATTATAAGACTCAAATCTACTATTCTGAAGATTACCTTTTGTGAAAATGTACAATAATATGACTTAAAACTGACTTGAGGGTTCTTCATTTTCTTCTGTAGAGTTGTTTAGCTTTTAAATTATGCATGTTCTTGGTAATTCGCAATTTTTTTTCCCAATGGCAAGACCTTTAACTTTGCCGTTATTCCCACAGACTCTACGAGCGGGCTCATAAGTGTCGCTAATGCCGAGAAGTTAAGACCACTTAGTTCATCAGAGACTATCCAGAGTGCACCACACACAGTAGATCTACATTACACTCTTGATGAATGACAATAATTTTATTGAGAATTGTTGGGATATCACAGGGGAGCCGAAATACCCGAAGAAAACCCCTGTGTTGCCTAGACCACGGACTTGCCAACACAAGTTATAAATTTAGGACAAAGCGGAATTTGAACCAGGACTCCCGGCAAATAAGCCCAGCTCACTAGCACTAAACTATTGTGACGGTTCTTTTGCAGTGTTAGTTGTCTGTTCCAACGCGTTATTTTAACTTTTAAGTTATAGATCCACAATAATTTCTTATCTATTAAGAACAAATGCTGAGTAACTTTCGGCGCTGGAGCCTGGAGTCTAGAGATGAACAAAACTAACTGTCGCTCTCGCTCGCTGTGTTCCTTGCATTTGTCTTTCGAGTTTCGTCTCGTCATTCTCGTGCACTTCAAGTCTCGCTCATCATTTTCGAAATAGCATTTGGTCGGCGTGGAAAGATTGCGTAACTTTGAATAACATACATAATTGAAATAAATAATATTATAAATGTATAAATGAGACAAAAACACAAACCAGAATAGTATCTTAGTTATCAAAATGTTCTGGTTCTGTTATATGATATTACTTATGGTTATATAAATAGAAAGAAACCAATTTTCAAATAAATTTGCATTTCTAATAAACATAACACATAACGTTAATATCTTTTTAATTGAGGTTGCAAACTTGATCTCAAACATATGAAAAGAAAATTCGTAGCTTTTAATAAGTGCCTAGTAATTAAATAAAGACTAGGGAACGGGTTATTATACACTGAAAGGTAGAAATGATGTTTCAAATAGGCTACTTGATTGTTTATACAGATATAACAGTTGCCAAGTAGATAAAAGTTCAGCCAGGTATAAATAACTGTGGCGATTCAAGGCTGCTTGACGTTCGGGACTTCGGGAGTGATCAATCTCGACGTCTCGAAACACTCACAAGCAGTCTTTCCGTCATTGACGCGACGTACATATATAACATTGTCGTGCGGGTTTTCGGCTTTGCGGGCGCTGTTAGTCTTGCTTTCTCGTTCGTTGTTCATCTCTACTGGATTCATTTCGCGAGCATTATCACCTTTATTTCACTCAGACGTTAGATAACCACCGCAATTAACAGAGTATCGTAAAATAAACCAGTTAGAAAACTACTTACCCTAATCACAAACTTACCCATAATTTTTTCCCAATAACTCATTTAAAGAATCGAAGACATCACCAACACCACTAAACCTTCCTGTGAATAACTTTGAACTAAACGCAACAATCACTGAAGAAAATTAAATATACAGGATGTAGTAGTGCAAGGCGAAAATCAAATCGCGAACATTAATGCTTACTTATCCTCAATATATTGTTTTCCGTTATTTCAGGTGGATGTCCGGCGTCGTGCTGATTTCACGTCTCGTAAATCCCACCGCGTGTCTGTCTAGTGTACAAGATTAAAACTGTCTGGAAGAGCAAAGGATCAATAAATAGTAACAAAGGTAAGCTGACATATATGTAGATAGATTTTCGCTTTTATGTAGCAAGTGTGTTCCCTTGAATTCAAAGTTCTGGCTATCTTACCTTCTCCTTTTCCACATTTGTGGTGATCACGCATATGATTATTTAGCTGGTGCATAGATATTTGTGTGCTTCAATGGCTCTGGGTACACATAGCTCACAATTAAAAATGTTCAGAAGATCCTCAGAAAACTTAGTGCTACAGCGCGAACTTTCATTCTGCAGAGTCTAGTTCGAATTGTTCCTTGAACACTCTAATTAAGCTTAAAGTTAATGTGACCATAAAATACGATAATGCTGAGCGTGACAACTTAAGTGATGTCAGGTGAGATTCACCAGCCAGATTGGTTTAGTCCGTTTGGCCAGTTGATAGATTCTGCTCGCGTCAAATTTTAAACCGTAGTCACGTGACGCGGTAATAATAGAAATAGAACCACACGACGCTTCAAAACTATGACAACCAGAAGAACTTCTGCAAACGATTAGGCTATAAGATTTCTTTTACAGAAATTAGAAGTCACTGCAAATTTGCAGCGGAGTCCATAAACTCGCCAAATATAGTGTAGTATAGGCTTTTCGAGAACTGGATCCGGTACGGATTCTTGCACATCGGCTTGCTCTATACAAGATGGGTCAAAAGTCGCTTTCCCCAATATTCGTTCTTAGGTTTCATACTTGTACACATTATACACATGTCATAGCTTGAATAAACGAATAGCTGGTGTAATAAGTGGGTTGCTGACAACCACGTTCGTGCGTCAACTGTTTTTCCGATGTCATGTCTTGTTATTGTTGTTTTGTTGTATTGTGTTGGGTCGTGTCTCTATGTAATAACTGATGGTTTCTTGCAATGAATCGCAAATTAACCACAGAACAACGGTTTTTGTGCTACAACTTTGCTGGAAGCACAGTAAGAACATATTGTGCATCGAGAAACAGGGCCCCCATTTTGAACAAAAGTATCAAATTATTTCCGTTAAATGACTTATCAATGTTAAAACAATAAAAAATGATTGTATCATATAAAACTTGTTAATGTTATTTAATATTATTTGCGATGTATTGCAAACGTTATCGCCTATGAATTGGTATCGTCATGCAGGCATTAATAAAATATCTCAAAGCATATTACAGACATGGTCAAAATTAAAAACACTTAAATTAAAAAGACATAATAAAACATTTATAAATTAACAATAGTTGTATTACTTATTGTACATCATAATGGTTTTCTAAGATATTTAAAATCTGTAAAGGAATGTCTAGTCAAATGTAAATTGAATGTAAGGAAGTGTTTGGGGAAAGCGGCTTTTAACCCGTCCCGTATATGAATGAGTGTCCAAGTCAGACAGATACCCTAGGAGGCATTCGTGAATCCGACACTGACAGGTGATCCATCCTGCCTCAGCCCTGACAGAGACATGCCCTCTCATCATCAGATGAGTACCTAATTTATATATGTTTACTTGGTTATTTAAAGACACTGTATCAACTACAAGATTATTTAGCGTCGATGGGATTGGCGGTAGCGATACGATATTTGGCGAGATGAGGCTTAGGATTCGCCATAGACTACCTGACATTTGCCTTACGGTTGGGGAAAACGTCGGAGAAAACCCAACCAAGTAATCAGCCCAAGCGGGAATCGAACCCGCGTCCGAACGCAACTCCGGATCGGCAGGCAAGCTTCATAGCCGACTGAGCTACGCCTGTGGCTAGTACCTGATATTTCCCGGGGTCCTTAGCACCAACCCCTTCCCATATGAGCATCGGAAACCCGTACTACCCCCCAGAATATACAACCTTTTTTTTAACTGTTATAGGCTAGATGTTGGATGAAGTATTGGGAGGTGGAGTGTGTTGGTGGACTGAAAGATACTTTAGGGGAGAATAATTTGCTCATTAATCCATTTTTCCTAAGGCTCATTAAGACACTGTTGCCCATTTATTCCAAATTGATTTATAATCGCTTTATCGGCGTGGTCATATCGCGACTGTAGGCTGTTCATAATGGTTCAAAATTATATTAGACTGCTAACATCTACTGGCCCATCCACGAACTCCCAAAATATTGCCATCTAGTGCCCATATCTGCTGCCGCGTGTGTGGCTGAAGTGCCACCGCAATGGTCTTTTATCTAGGCGGCCCGGCTTCGATTTCGGCCAAGTTGTAATGAAATTTGTGGAGGAAAAAGACGTTACAGAGGTTTTTCTCTGGATACTCTCTTTTCCCTCTACCATTTCACCTAAATCTCATCCCCTCATTTCATCTATCATCTACAATAGTAAAAATATGCTGGAGTGAAGTCTTGGGAGAAGTAGGAGTTTCCGATGCTGATATAGGGCTTATCAGGCTACTCATGTGCGGATGGGACCTTGCTCTATCGGGACTGAGTCAGAATGGTCCACCTGTCAGCGTCGGTTGCTCAGAAAGGGGTTAGAGCTCCGGGCCCGTAGAGCTTATCAGGCTAATCGTACGCGAAATGGGGCTGGTCCTATTAGAGGTCGAGGTAGGATGGCCCACCTGTCAGCGTCAGATTCATGACTGCCACCCAGACCACCAGTCGGACTAGGAGAATCATAGGATTTTATATGATGCAAAATGAAGTAAAACGTACTTAAGTTTACGGACTCGTTCTGGGTTCAGCCCTTCTAAAGCCAAGCCCCCAATGTACAGAGTGGGCATAAAGTCCCGTTACCCCCTATAAATACCTCAAATATACCCACTATGTAATTCCGGTCATAATGCAGTCATACATCAACTTTAACTGTGTTCTAAGTTCGCAAAAGTTCAGTATGTCCCCATCATTTTCCTCACACAAAACACTGCGTCGCCTCAGCATTGCTGGTGTGACATTCGCCTCAGCATTGCTGGTGTAATCTGTTGGAAAGCGCATCGCACAGCATCCTTCAATTCATCAATGGTGTCGTACCGTTCTTTTTCAACAATGCTCTTTATGAAACCACACAGTGCAATGTCACAGGTTGTGAGGTCAGGGCTGCGAGGTGGCCAGTCGAGAGGACCTGGTAAGATGGGTCATCCACAGCCAATCCAGCGTTGTGGAAAAACCTCATTGTGGTGAGGTTTCATCAAGAGCATTGTTGCACAGGAACTGTAAGACACCTTTGATGAATTGAAGGACGCAGTGCCTTGCGCTTTCCAGCAGATGCTGAGGTAGGGTGACCAGATTCGCATCGATTAAAAAGAGGACACAAAGCTTCGAAAGGAGGACATTATTCGAAAAAAAGAGGACAGAAAATATGTATTTAGATTTAGGCTTATTATACTTTAAATTATGTCAATATCTATTTACTACAAACTATTTACAATTGAGATTTAGGTTTATATCATATTTAAATATACAGGGTGTATAAAAAATACGTGTACAGACTTCAGGCATGGGTTCCTTACACCGAAAGAAGGAAAAAAAGGTCATGAACATATGTCCCATAATCTTTTGTTTCCCCGTTAGGAACTGTTCAACACATTGGTACACTCATAATATGCCAACACACAAAACTCATAACCAATGCTCGAAATATCCTCCTCTTGCATCTAGACATGCATGCACTCGTCGAATCATGGACTGTCGCACCCTTTCAAATACTCCGGGATGATGTCGAATGGTTGCGCAGGCTTCCATGACACGTCGATGAAGAGTTTCTTGATCCGGGATGTCTGCTCCATAAACCAATTGTTTAAGGTGCCCCCAAAGATAAAAATCCAAAGGATTGAGGTCGGGAGAACGTGCTGGCCATTGAACTGGTCCTCCTCTGCCTATCCATCTGTCATGGTAGACACCAGTCAGTGTATCTCGAACAAGGCGACTAAAATGTGCTGGAGCCCCATCATGCATGAACCACATGTTTTGTCTTATGTTCAGAGGCACATCTTCGTGCAGTAATTCTGAAAGAGTGTTTTGGATAAAGTCCCTGTAGATTTTTTTTACTTTATTGGGTTATTTTACGACGCTGTATCAACATCTAGGTTATTTAGCGTCTGAATGAAATGGTGATAATGCCGATGAAATGAGTCCGGGGTCCAGCACCGAAAGGTCCCTGTAGATAGCACCTGTAAGACGTGCTGGTAGAACGTATGGACCTACCAGACAGTCACCTACAATTCCAGCCCACACATTAATCCTAAATTGTTGCTGATGTCTAGCCTGAAATACAGCACGAGGATTACGATCTGCCCATACGTGTTCATTGTGGAAATTGGTAATTCCATCTCTCCCAAACGTTGGCTCGTCTGTAAACAAAACTGATGAGACAAAGAATGGATTGGCTATTTGTGCTAGAAACCATCGGCAAAAGTTCTCCCGTGGTGGATAATCGGCAGGCGAAAAGCCCTGCACACGTTGCATATGATACGGATACAAGAGCTGCTCGTGAAGTACCCTCCATGCTGTACTGTGTGATGTACCAGTTGCCACAGCCAATTGTCTTGTACTGATACCTGGATCGTCTTCGACACAGTGTAAAATGTCTTGTTCGAGGTTCGGCGTACGAACAACTCTTGGTCTTCCTCGATCACCAGTCTGTGGTGCAACGGTTCCTGTCTCAGCAACGCGACGATACACAGCAACAAAGGTTTGATGATTCGGTTGTCTTCGGTCTGGAAACACCATCTGATACAGCCGTACAGCCTCGCGTCCATTACCATTCGCGCGACCATACATAAAAATGATGTCAGCCTGCTCACGAAATGAATATCGTCCTGCCATGGTTGAACGAAACACGTTAACTCACTCCACGTTCACAATTGCAACGTTTAAGACAGACTAATGACAAATGACACATGTAAACAAGTCTCCATGGCAACTCTTCGCCATCTGTAGTCCATTTCTGATACAACGAGTCAAAACCTTCTATGAATGAGTGCATAAAGAAATGAAGTTCTTTTGGTGTAAAGAACCCATGCCTGAAGTTTGTACACGTATTTTTGATACACCCTGTATATTAATATCTTTTTATTACGAAATAATTATGAAAAAACTTAATAATAATGATTTTACAGTTAGCTACGTATGAAACTCAAGGGAACTATAATTTATTGAAGATGACAATTATTATCTATTTAGATTTAGGCTTAGGCCTACATTATATTTAAAATTATGTCCATACCTATTATATTACAGCATACTTATAATAAAACTTAATAATATAACATGATTTTAAGGTTAATGAAAGCAACGACCATAACAAATAGGAGCAAAGAAAGTTGTCACAGTTCCGTCGATGCTGCTGCCACCTACAAGCAAATTGCTTGAGAAAGGCGTCAAATCAGATAATTTTAAAATGTCAGGTATACAAGTTAGGAAATGGAGGAAATTTTTTGATTTTTTTAAAACCCCCCCGGACCCCGGACAACGGCCTAAAAAGGAGGACATGTCCGTACAAAAGAGGACGTCTGATTACCCTATGCTGAGGCGAATGTCATACTGAACTAGGCGACGCATTATTTTGTGTGAGGAGGATGATGAGGGATATACTGATCCTTTGTACGTTTAGGAGAGACAGTTAGTGTAAATTGTATGTATGTCTGCATTAGCCTATAACCTGAATTAGATAAATTATGTGTATAAGTTATTTGATGTATATTTATAGAGGGTAACGGTACTTTGTGCCCATCCTGTACAATCCTTAGAATTGATATCTTGCGAAACGGCATTTGTATCATTGTTTGTAGTAGAAATGAGAAGCAATTCGGCATTTAGAATAGTTATTTTATGATCGAAAAAACCACTTAAAACTTCTAACAGAATACCGATTTCAGGATTTGAATTCGAGACAGCCCGAATGGAAGTCCACTATTTTACTACGGAGCCACATCGCTTGGTTTTTCGCCTCTGTGCCTTGGATAAACTATAGAAGAACCCAGACGGGTTGAGTGGTCTCTGAGACCTAGCCAATTAACCGTCCTAGCTCTTCGTAAATGACAATAATACTAATAATGATTCTTTGAGAAATGAAGTACGGACTAGATACTAGAATACAGTTATTACAATGGTGAAAGGGAATACATGAAGGCCTCTTCTGAAACGTGATTTTTGGCGTTGTTGCAGATTGAGTACCATGCTTTCTATTTAATGACTATTATCTGCTTCAAAAAATAAACATCTTCAAGGTCACGCCGCGACTGCCAAATCGTGGAGAGGCTAAGGACTCCGAGGCAAGGAAGGTGTTTGTAGTAGTCGTGAAAGAACGAACAGCATTTCGTGAAGCAGCATGAAACAACAAAATTACATTTTCAGTTTTACATGCAGCTGCATACCTATGCAAATACGTGACTAATTAAGTTACAATATCGGACGCAGATCTTGTAAGATTCATAGGGTACTATGCATAGACATTTCGCTAGCCCGCGCTACTAGCGTGCTAAACTAGCCCCGGCTATCGAGTGATTACTTGTACAGGATTCATATCATATCATATCATATCATATCATATCATATCATATCATATCATATCATATCATATCATATCATATATATCTTATCATAATCATACCATATCATATCATATATCATATCATATCATATCATATCATATCATATCATATCATATCATATCATATCATATATCATATCATAATCATATACCATAATCATATATCATATCATATCATATCATATCATATCATATCATATCATATCATATCATATCATATATCATATCATATCACATATCATATCATATATCATATGATATCATATCATATCATATATCATATCATATCATATATCATATCATAATCATATCATATCATATATCATATCATAATCATATCATATCATATCATATGAAGGGGACAGAGAAAGAACGAACAGTCACAATTTTCTTAAGGGTGATATCATCTAATTCAGTATATTACTGCAAAATTTATTGTTGTTCCTAATGAAAAAGTAGGAAAGGATGATTGTATCCGCAGTGATATTTCTCCTTTATCAGTTCTGATAAGAAAAACACATAAATTTAGCAGTAATATACTGACTTAGATGATGTCGTCACCCTTATGAGAATTGTGACTGTTCGTTCTTTCCCTGTACCCTTCATATCATATCATATATCATATCATATCATATCATATCATATCATATCATATCATATCATATCATATCATATCATATCATATCATATATCATATCATATCATATATCATATCATATATCATATCATATCATATCATATCATATCATATCATATATATCATATATCATATCATATAATATCATATCGCTAACACTGGTTTATGAATACGAAAAACGTTAGTTCGCTGATCATCCACCGGAAGCCCGCGCTAAGAATGTCTATGAATATGGCCCATAGTGATTATTTATATATGGGGAAGATTTTCTTCAAATTCTTCGCTTTACTTCTCAACTTCATTCCACCATTATGGGCATGTTATCATTTCATCCTCCACTACTATAGTTTAAAACTGATGCTAAAAGAAATAACAGCAAATTATGACAACAGTGAAAATCAGACTCTGTGTAATGTTATGATGGAGAAATAATTTGATGGAATAATTACTAACGTACCGGTAGAAGTGCCTTACACTATAACGGTGCCCACAGAGAGATTACCCAATATATAGGGTAAACCGTAAGTAATGTCACTAATTTTAGGGGGTTATTCTTTGAGATATTTGAAACCAAAAAAATTAATATAGTTTTGCTCATTTTTCTTTCTTTTCGAGCCATAATTATATGTATATATTTAATGCTCAACCAGATTAATTCAACATCATTTGGTTTCTGGCAGACAGTACAAAATTACCATAGAGGATTTAAAATTTTACAAGTTCTTTTACAAACATTTTAAATGTTCCCAATCCATAATAGAATTTTCCTCATTACCAACGACGCACTGAGGTGATGGTAAAATACCCTGTTTATATAAATATTCCGCCAGGCAGTCGCGTACTATGGCAATCCTTATGGCAGCTAAAGTCAGGAAGTATCTCTGACTTTCAACAAGCCAAGTCCATTTCTTGCCATCACTCTTTATTTGAAGTTCTGAGAGAAACTCATTCTTAAATGAGCAGTTAACTATTCGTTTCAAGTTTTTATACGAAAGTTGGGAGGTCGTCCGAAACTATTTCAGTCCCCCCCCCTTTTTTTTTGCTAGGGAGTCCACAATCTCATTCCCTAAATACCAACATGCGAAGGTATCCACTGGAGGGCAATGATGTCTTCTAACGCTTTGAGTGAGGCAAGGGATTTTCTGACCTCGACAACCCTTGATGTTACAGAATGAGGGAGAGATGCCACTGCCAAAATGGCAGATTGAGAGTCACAGAGAATGACAACATGACTGGGGCAAGTCGGTCATCGAAGCAATTGCTTTAAGGCAAGATTTATGGCCTCCAATTCGCCATCAAAATGCGACTGATACTACCCTAGCGACTTGTAGAAGCTAAAGGCTTTACTGTAGACAAAATTGTTGTATATGAAATATTTCATAGCGTGTTTTGAGAAAGCCATTGATTGAATTCCCGATATGCTCAATCAATTTAAGAGAGCAGTGTATTATGATAACGAATGATTGAAAGAATTTTAGTTTTGTTCTTTAAATATGTAGAAATTTGATCAGAACAAATGTAACTTTTCGGAGTTTTACAATGTTACATTTTGTTAGGATCAAATTTCTGCACACATAAAGAACAAAACTAAAATTATATCAATCACTTATCACTGCTCTCTCTTAAATTGACTGAGGATATTGAAAATTCAATTAATGGTTTTCCAAAACACGCTTTGAAATGCTCCATATGAAACAATTTTTATCTCGAAAAGGAAGAAAAATAATCAAAATTGTATTTAAACATTTTTGTTTGAAATATCTCCAAGAATAACCCCCTGATATTAATGATATTGCTTACAGTTCATCCTGTACAGTGTTGTTATAAAGGTACTAACATAGTTAAAATTAATATAATTAAATAAATTGAATGTATGAAGAACGGGATTTAATTATTTCTTGCTACTTATGATATAACAATTAGGCCTAATATTTGAATTATAAACCTAAGATTCTTACCGATTTATCACGCACATTTTTCAAGTTCGACAAAATGGTTTTACATCTTAAAAAAAGAATTGGTTCGGTACAATGTTGTTATGGATGTGATAGGAACGTGACTACCAAATTGAGATCATTTCGGACAAAAGTGTATCTGAGAGACTGTCCTGGTTCCATGATTGCTTATCGTGAACTAGTTAAGAAGTTTCAGCAAACTGGTTCAGTTCTTAATGAAATGAAATCTAGTAGACTAAAAATTAGTGACATTCAGGTTGGAGACGTTCTTCGTGAAAGCCAAGATCTTGCTAGAGGAAACTCATCAGTCAGCAGGGTCGATGTGTTAGTCAAATGCTTGCAAATTCAATACAGCACTATTTGGGTTATCTTTACGCAAATTTATGAAACTGCATCTTTATAAACACTGAAAATTATGTTTGAATTGATGGAAGCTGATTTTGAAAATAGATATAACTTCTTATTACGTGTTTAGTATTAGCTCAGATGGAAATTGAATCGGAATTATTACCTCGCATACGGAGGACAGATGAGGTCTCAACTGTGGAATCAATATAGCTGTCGATTATAAACAACAGACAAACAGTCCACGTGCACAGATTAAATTTCATTCTTAACACATTCTACAGTCGCTTAGTTAATCTTAATTGCTAAATTTGTTTGGCAATTATGTTAACTTCAACTATACCCAGGCCGTTGTAACCATGCACTTGACAGCTTTGCGTAATGTTGGTAGCGAGAGATGCGATCTCTATACAACTGCTGACTTAACTTAAGCGGAGTTTATTATTCTGTATCGTCAATTCAGTAATTATTATGTAAATCCGTTCTTTATTACTGACCTCTTAGAAAGGCTTACAGTTTTTATGTTCACTGAATTGCATTACCTACAGGAGTAGGGGGACGCCCATATAGGCCTATACGAACAAATTTTCCTTCTCCATCTCGTAAAATTGACGAGTCCTTCGCACCAATTCTGACGCAAACGTAGCCAAAGCTACGTAAAGGATTGTCACTGCGTAAGTCCTCAGCTTTTTTGCGACATTTTACAGCAGTGCTAAATTCATTTATAACTTTATAACACTAACATACAGTAGTAAAAGCTGATAGAAAATACTATGTTCTTATTGGTTCAGAAGGCTACCGCACAGCGATCTTCAACTTTTTCGTGGGAAGGATTGCCAATGGAAATAACTGTCAAGTGCAAGGTTACAAGGGCCTGGGTATATGTTAGTTGCTTTATAATAATCCTATGTTTCCAAACTGTAAACTGAGAAAGCACTGAGATCTCGAACGCTCCCTAATTAGATAGAATCCCAATTCTCTTGAAGCTGAAAACAGGGAATCATACTTAATCATATTATAATATTAAAGGAACAGATAAATGTAAAAGCTAGACAGTAACTCGAAAATCTAAATATATTATATTACGTATGTAAGAATTCAGAAAGTCAGTAATAATGCAGGAATGAGATGTTATGTCTACTCAGATTTCGCTATGTAAAAATTTTTACCCGGAGCAGATATCCACAGGAAGCGTCAACTCTTTGGTCAAGTGAGTAGAATGGACCAAGGCCACCACTTAGACAACGCATGCAACTCCCCGTGTGAAAGGGACACAAAAGCTCTGTCGAAATCGAACCAGGGTCCCACAGCTGGTCGGTGCAAATGATGAAAGTTCACCGTTTGTTTTTTTACATGTTTGCACTGCAAATAATGGTATATTCCATAAAAGTGGTAATCACATTTTACAGTTAAATAGGCTATGTCAAATTTTTATGACTTTAGCGATCCCCGTACTTAAAACACCATCTTTCAAGGCGAGACACCTGGAGGAAAAAATTGCAATGGAATTTATATTTCTCCCCGTCCTCAATCAACACGGGGTACTTTGATTCATAATCAGTCTTTCCTCTGTAGTACTAACGCGTAGAAAACTGTACAGACCCAGAACTGAACATGCGCAGTATGTTATAAATGGAACTTTGAAAATTCAGGTGGCCCAAATTTTGTTTCTGGGTCTTTACATTATATTGCCGCCTTCAACGTTTGTGTTGATGCACCTCTGAAGACGGATCTACATCACAGCAGTATTAGTTAGAACAATCATCATCATCATCATCATCATCATCCTCTTTTTCCTCCACTTCTTGGCTTAGGGCTATTGCCTGTTCTGAATTGAAGAATAATTAAAAGTTATGATTTTGTTTTTTTCTCTCGCTGTTATTTATACTCGCTTTAACATCTTTGGTCATATTGCGAGTTAATCTCTGGTTGAAATCCGAAGGCCTATGTACTATTGTTGAGACTGGTTCTATTGTTGTGAACTAGGTGGCAACTTTATATTATGTATTACTGATTTGTTATGAATATGATTTCGGTGATGAATGAGGCCGGTGATATTCAGGGATGTTGTGGCCCGAATTTCCTAGTTTTTGCCTTATAGTTGAGAAAAAACCCTGAAAACCCTCAACCAAGAAATTCAACCCGACCGGGAATGAACCCGGGCCCTCTGCGTAAGACACCAGCATGCTGACCCCTACACCACAGAAGTGGTCGATTTTATTGTTGTCCTCGTTTTTTATAAAGTTTAAACTTATATATTCCTTTGTGCTTCTCATAATCTCATGTCAACACTCTGTATTTTGGTCTTATTTTTTGTATTACTGTCCAAGTTTCAGAACCATAGAATACAGTAGGCAGAACCATTGTTTTATGTAATTTCAATCTACCTAGGGCATTCAATAAATAATGGCAATACTGTAAATCAGCGCTCCTAGCATTGAGCATCGGAATCTTTTAGTTCGAAAATTACGAAAATTACGAAAAAATTATCTGGAAAACTACATTCTCATATCAATTCTCTCATGGAAGAATTAACTCAGTGATCAACCTCCACTTGCTACAGTCAGTTCACCTATCTCCATCACTGATGAAGAAAAAGGAAGATGAAAACCCCAGTTTCACATTAATCATATTTCTCCATACGACTGCGAAAGGCAAGGTCCATAAGAGACCTGGGATTTATTTAAACAGGCATATCAAGTGCCACCAATTAAAAAAAAGGAGCGATTGTCGAATATTAAAAGTCTTTAAGAAACCACATTTTGTGGATACAGGGACTGTTTCTGACTTGTAGCCCATAATACAGCCCTAACAAATTTTCAGTAGGTGCTCCATAAAAATCCAAGTTGCAAGAGGGAAAAAATGCAACTCGGTGCTTTAGGGTATTAGAAAAAGCTTATGAGAGAAAGTCCTACCACAATGAACTATTGCAAGATGAGTGGAAGCGAGGCATTCACTTTCAATCAAGAGCTGACAACCAAAGAGCTTTAGATCAATCAGTGAAAGAAACATCCAGAAATGATGCTGCAGATGGAGTCCGCCAACTCCCGAAGATTTGGCAAGGTATTGTTGACATGTTAGGGGACTATATTTGAAGTAAGTAATACCAAAATTAACCTAAATATTATAGTGTGAAACAGTAACTATGTTACCATTACTTTTCGAATGCCGTAATAGTTTCTTTCTTATTCTATTTCAAATACGAAATCGTTTACTATGTTTTCCATTTCAAAAAAATTCCCTTTCGTAAATTGCAACTATAAATTGGTCATCACAACTTTCTAGTAGAATGAAAACAAAGAATATTATACAGTGTTAATAAAAAAACAGTAAAAATTCGAGATTTATCCTGGAACAACAATTTTTTTTCAGAAGACTTTCTTACATTCCGTTAAAATGTAAATTCACGCATTTTCTTTACTCTTTTCTGCAAGTTTAAGCTCTTTACGGTGTTGAATGTAAATCAGTTTTCTAAATGTCCAACATCTGGCGAGTGTGTAGCAGAAAGTAAGCCAGTTCTCATGACATATTCATACGTATGTCTGCTTTAAGATCTCCTTAAAAAAAGTATTTTGCTTACTAAGCATACCTCCAAGCAACGGATAAGAGACAGACACCCATCTAAGTTATCTTAGAGGAATGTTGCTCATGGGAAGGTCTTCTAGGAACAACTCCTTTCTCCTCATTTCACATTCGTTCTTTTCTTTGTGACTGTAAAAGAGTCAAACATCTTAGCGACATTTTTTTCCCATTTACAGCTGCCAAAATGTAGCGGGATTAGCTGAGCCAATCGAGTAACGGTTTAAAAGAACGGGGGTTCGATCTCGGGAAAGGACAAGGAATCTACTTGGCATAGCTAAAACGACGGCATTCGTTGCCAGCGACCCAGGTTGAAATTACAAATATGTACAAGTCTAACTTCTGGCGGTATAAAGTGTGTTGGGGAATGTTTCCTCCAGTGCTTAATTTTTTCCTGGTATTATTATAAATTTCTCCAAAATTCAAAATAAGTATTATCAGTACCTATTATCACTAATGAGTTAAATACTAGAACTATACAGCAATGTATCATTTTCCCATGGAATGTACCTCATAAGATACAATATTGTTTTGGTTGAAAAGTAACCAGAAGGAGTCCCTAAAACTGGCACACTAGCCTGAGCCTCGCGTTATAACACAACGAGATGAGATGATGCATTCTAGTTCAGACCCAATAAATTCTAGCAAATTGAATGCTGTGGGTTTCTTTCTCTGAGGATCACGTAAAAAGTTTGCTGTATTAATGAGTCGAATGAAAAGAGTATTTCGTACAATGGATCATAGCGGCCTATGACACCATTAGAAATACTGTGGGCACTTTAAAAATAGACTGACAGTTTCTCCAGGTCCACAGGCGTTCCATGATATCTGGGGACAGCCTACAGACACTTTGAATAACGTCTATAGTTTTCCCTCGTTCAAAAATAAAAAAAAAACTTAATTCTTGTAATAGGATAACCTTTGTCACTCGTAACTATAATGAACGGCTTCTCCAAGTATTGTTAGAACATTTAACGAATGTTAAACTCTAAACAGTTTGTTAAGTATAGTTTTTTCATGTTTGAACATTTTCAAGGAAAAATTGTTCCGGGGCCGGGTATCGATCCCGGGACCCTTCGCTTAGCGCACGAATGCTCTCCCGACTGATCTACCCCAAGAAAGATACAAGGCACCGTCACCGTCACAATTTTTCCTTTATATCCACACAACTCAAATGGGCTGACAAGACGCCAGAACCCAACTTTGAGTGCACACAAATTCTGTGTGACTTGAATTGTGGCTTCCTGTTAACGTACCTCCAGTAACGGTGTCGTGTATAGTTCCTGGGGTAGCTCAGTCGGGAGAGCATTCGTGCGCTAAGCGAAGGATCACGGGATCGATACCCGGCCCCGGAACAATTTTTCCTTGAAATTATTCAAACCTGCTTTATAGGGAGCTACTACCTGGAAGCCAGATTTGCATAGTTCTTTCATGTCTTCAATAGCAATTTGGCTTAACACATTGTTAAGTGTTTGTTAGCTTTAAATGTAGGAGTTTAGGCAGTTAACTCATTTGACAGTTAAATTTGGCAGGTGACACCACAGATGTTCAAACAGAAGTTGTGAAAATAATATTTTATTTTTCTCTTTTAGAAATATTTCATGAATTACAGATAACATAACATTTAAAAGACGCTTTGGAAATTTAATATAGGGAAGATAATCTTAAAAAGTGAACTGATTATCATATTGACTGCTTATTTTGATATTGAGCTATTATATATTTAATATTTGGAAAATATGGGATCTCAACGTGGTGAGGTAAATAGAAATGATGATTTATATACTATGCACGATACTCAATTTGTGACAATATATATTTTCAAAACAAGTAGGCCACAAAATTTTACGAGAAATTTTAATCAGACTTGGAATATCCTACAAACAGAAATAAACCACTTACTCCAATTCAGCATCTACTATTTAGTCTTGATTCTATGACACTGACAATGTCAATTGTTTTTCAAAATACACATATTATCAAAAAGGATTCAGAAAAAATTGCTTCTTTGAGAAGTCATATGTTAGCATTAGTACTACTGTATATACTGTAATAATATTATTATTCAACAATAGTCATCTACGACTTTCATTTGTCTTCTTCATCAATCATGGCCTACTGTACCAGGTTATGATTTATACCCGTTTCATGACTAACTATACAATACAGAATTTAAAGAATAATATCGGCCAATAAAAATTGCCTTAGGCTACATGTGCAAAATCATTACCAACTGCTATAGAGTGGTTAAAATAGTGTTAACAACTGTTATAGTTAAGTGTTGGTTGTTTTAAACAAAATGATGTTGAACAAATGGAAAATACTTTAAGAAAACTTTAAAAATAAACAGGCTGTTAATTTAAAACTAGTTAAGTCAAATTAAACATTTCTTGGAGGAAGTGGCCATAAGAATCTTACATTTCTTCACTGCAGCAATAGTGTGTAATACTAAATTTCTATAGCAACATCCTTCACATTTTCATTCTTTCTTTACAGATGAAATAGGCTGTAACAGCAAATGAAATATGTTACCACAGTCTAGTATATACAGTCACGAAGCTCAATACGTAGTAAATATGCATCCATAGATAGTTGCTAACCACTAGGATCGCTACCATTGCCTCATTACAGACAATACGAAATAGTACCTGCACAGTCTATTGTTCCTAGTACCCTCATAAACTCAAGTTTCGTCACTGTATATACTAGACTGTGATGTTACTATGTTAAGTAAATCAAATATGTTATCCATTAAGAGTATGCTTTATCTTAGGCCTACTTTATTAATTATTTACTGAATTATTACTTACTTACTGGCTTTTAAGGAACCCGGAGGTTCATTGCCGCCCTCACATAAGCCCGCCATTTGCATTGGTCCCTATCCTGAGCAAGATTAATCCAGTCCCTACCATCATATCATACCTCCCTCAATTCCATTTTAATATTATCTTCCCATCTACGTCTCGGCCTCCCCAAAGGTCTTTTCCCCTTTGGCCTCCCAACTAACACTCTATATGCATTTCTGGATTTGCCCATACGTGCTACATGCCCTGCCCATCTCAAACGTCTGGATTTAATGTTCCTAATTATGTCAGGTGAAGGATACAATGCGTGCAGCTCTGCATTGCGTAACTTTCTCCATTCTCCTGTAACTTCATCCCTCTTAGCCCCAAATATTTTCCTAAGAACCTTATTCTCAAAAACCTTTAATCTCTGTTCCTCTCTCAAAGTGAGATTCCAAGTTTTACAGCCATACAGAACAACCGGTAAGATAACTGTTTTACAAATTCTAACTTTCAGATTTTTTGACATTTACTGAATTATTATTATTATTATTATTATTATTATTATTATTATTATTATTATTATTATTATTATTATTATTATTTATTATATTACTATTGTTTAATTTTACTACGCTTTATCAACTGCGATGGTTATCTAGCGTCTGGGTGAAATGAAGGCGATAACGCTAGCGAAATGAATAAGGTCCAGCGCCGAAAGTTACCCAGCATTTGCTCATAATGGGTTGAGGGAAAATCCCGAAAAAAAATTTCAACCACATAACTTGTCCAACCAATACTTGAACTCGGGCCCTCTCGTTTCACGGCCAGACATGCTAACCGTTATTTCACACTGGTGGATATCATTATTACTATCATTATTATTATTATTATTACTATTATTATTACTATTATTATTACTATTATTATTACTATTATTATTACTATTATTATTACTATTATTATTATTATTATTATTATTATTATTATTATTATTATTATTATTATTATTATTATTATTATATACCTATTCGCGAAGTAGTCTTATTAAATACGTATCACGCAAACTTTTAATTTCCTTTGGATAAATTCAGTCTTGCTTCGAGCTCGTGAATTTATCGACAAAATAAATATCTCTTGTGATATTATCCATAATTATGTGATAATTATAGCATGAAATGATGAAGAATGAATGTATAGAGCTCTTATGCTTTTAAGTTCACAGTATTTAATTTGCAATCTCTTTCCTTACATCCGTTTGTTTTTAATATACATCAATATAAATAATAGCCTTTATTTTAACGGAATATTCGTTTTGAGGAAAACAGTAATGTGTGAAATGAACATTTTCTTGTAAGAGCAGAATACGTATACATCTTCCAGATGACTTGAAATATGTCCTCCACCATATTTAATGTTTTATTTATCATTCTGTTCACACAATTCTAATGCTATTAAATAACTTATGTACCTGTTATTAAATGAGCTTCACCAAAAAATTCCCCCGAGCTACTAAATAAGGGCTTGGAATTTTATGGAATGTACTTTTTGTAGCGCTTTTATCGTTGTAACGGTAACTGTGATCCCAATAAAGTGTTTGAACTGAACTGGTTGCCTTCCTTCCTATGATGTAGTTTGTTTTAATGAGACCCTGTGTGCAGTAAAACATACAATTATGCATTTAAGAAGTCCGTGTTTAATGATACCATTTACATTACGCCACGTTTCTTAAGTTGTTCCTTGATTGTCAAAAAAAAAGTTCTCGGTCTCAAATTTAATGCAATATACATGTCTACATGCCTCTGCAAACAACCTGGATAGTACCTAAATCATGTGTATACTACTAACAAATTGCAACATATTAAATACAAATACAACACGTTGCCAAGTATAACCAATAACATTTTATGATATTTGTCGAATCAATTTAAAATAGAAAATAGTAATAATAATAGTAATTATAATAATGTTAATGATATTAATAATAATTAAAAGAGACAACACCTTCCCTACCCTAGAACGCATTGGTCTGTAAATAGGTATTGCAGGGGAGGTGAAACGGATAAAGAAAGAGTTGCAGATGCATCTCTTTGATCATAACTAGAATCCTGCGTTTGGTTACGTGTACATCGATTACGATTATACTAGCTTCGTTTGTTACGGAGAGCAAGTTACGAGTCAACAGTTCACGCTGAAGGAAAACAGTTTCCCCGCTCGCTCCGATACTGTGTATTCACATCTGTTTATTCTTGTACCTCTGTGTTTAAGCAGGTGAAGAACAGGAATAACACTAATGTACAAAATACCACTTGTATTTAACAACTATAGCAAAGTATTTATTTAAAAGTAGCTTACAGTATATGCAATAAAAGATCATTTTTATTAGAGATAGACGAAACTAAACAAAATTTCAGAAGTCAATCTCTATATTTTCAGGAGCCATTACTTCTTATCTACACATGCAATGTGAGCTAAGATAAAGATATATTTACTGGAATATATTAAACGATATTATATATCTAAAAATGAAAACACACGCTCTCAGAGACGCTCTAAAGCTATGTGTAAAAATAGATTGAGATTAAAAAAAATGTAACGATATGAATTTAAAAAGCACATTCGAATTCCTTAGCCAAATAAAATAAATTGAGTCTAACAATTTTTAAACTCTATAAACAATTCAGGCGCTACGTAACATTTTTTTTATCGCCATGGCGACCTGGCGCCGGAATTTTCTAGCCATGATTTTTACAATAAGTAAAACGCATATACATATTTTAGATCAAATTAAAGTTTGGAATTAACTAAATATAAAAAGAAAATATATAAATATCAGCACAAACTTAAAATAAAACAAATTATGAGTGCGTGCTTTACGAGTCTCTACACATTACGATGAATGACTGTAAACCATTTTAAGTGTTTCAAATGAAATTATTTTCCTTCTTTCTAATAAAATCTATTTTTTTCATAATGACGTGTTCGCTACAAAATTATTCTATTGAAGCACTCATTTACAACCGCCTAGCTTTGTTTTATTTTCGTATGTTCACTGAACAGCGGACCTGAACGAAGTAAAGTTTAGTATTATTATTATTAGTGGTATTTATTCATTTAACCTGGTAGAGATAAGGGCGTCAGGCCTTCTCTGTCGCTCTACCAGGGGATTACATCTACAATATGAAGAATAAAATTAAAATTAATATTAAATTTACAATTACATTTACAATAAAAATCAAAGTACGAAAAGATTATCTGATTAATGAAAGCTAGACAATTTATCATGGAAGTTAGGAATAAAGAATATTTTTTTGTATTTACTGAATTACAAATTAAACATAGAATAACAAAATTGTATAGTGATGAAATTACCAGATATTGAAATATTTTGTGATAGATTAAGATAACTATTTACAAGAAACAATGCCTGAAAGAGTCTCAATTACTGACCAAGTGCCTAGTAAGTTTGTGTTTGAATTCAATTTTATTTCGACAGTCCCTGATGCCAACAGTAACGTTGGATGTCGTCAAGCTATATTTCATACATAAGTACACTATTGGGGGTGCTTGAAAGTTTTAGGCAACCAAACGCAGGATTCTAGTCATAACAACACTGAAGTAGAAGAGTTCACAGTGCTAGCAACCCAAATTTGCTTCAGGTTCACATATGAGTCATAGTAGTTCATCTGATCTCATCCATTTAGACCAGGCTTGCAGAACAGGGCGACAATTGTGGCGTTGCATCACTCATCGGGAACGTCACGCATCCCTTCCTTCTACCCCCGCGTCATTGACTTGGTAGGGGAGGGGATTTGTATTCAGTGTCTGTGTTATGTGATTGCGTACGGGACACAGATACGTCATTCAACACCGGTGTTCTGTGGGCGGGGAACCAACGCTTTCCCCAAGCTTTCCACCCCTCTCTTGCCAGTTCTGTAACACTGATTTAGGCCTGCATATGTTTCTTTGAGGGACAGAAAGACATTTCTACAAAGCTGTACCGACTAAACTGAATGGTCTGTGACGTCAAATTACAAATGCGTGCAACACCATTATCCCGATTTGATACGCTCACAAAATTCTTTCATTCAAGGATTACGATACTGTATTGCTGCTGTGGCCATCTCTTCGAGAACACGATGTAAGAAATGAACCATAATATGTTTTTGCCGCCAATTTTAACATAGTCTGCACGGATAATATCTAAGATATTGTCCATAGTATACAAGACGGAATTCTTTGATGTCTGTGCCGCTGAAGTATTCGTGAGTTTTCATCACGATGCATCACGCCTTTCCATTTTCCTCAACCTTGTTCTTAATGTTAGCTACGACAAAATGTAGTATTTCATTGTAAGACTAAAAGTGATCTTAGTTAACGAAAAAAAATGCTCAACAACAAAGCAAATTTGTCACGTTCTTATTGTGTCACATCAACTCTTTAATGAAACTGTATCCACCGAGTACTTATGTAAATCTGGCTAAAACGAGATAGTATATAGCGAGGTGGGTCAAAGGATTTGTCGTTGATTACGTAACATTCGCATAAAAGTTGGAAAAAATTCAACCACATAATCCATCCAAGCGAGATACGAACTCACATCTCAGAGTACAAGTCCAGCTCATTAATCCCAGAGCTGCGCCGGTAGCTGTCTTGTTATTTATAGGCACTCTATGAAACAACGAAAATATTGTCGAATAATATTTTAAACAACTTAAACATTCGACGCTAAATAACTCAGGAGTTTATACAGCGTGGTTAAATAACCAAGTAAAAAATTGGCCATAAGGAAGATATTTCATGGACCATTCTTTATAAACATAATAAAAATCGTATGAAACATGTAAAATGTTATGTTTCATTTACTAACGCTCGCAACTGCAGAGATTATATCAGCGTCGCCGGTGTGCCGGAATTTTGTCCCGCAGGAGTTCTTTTACGTGCCAGTAAATCTACTGATATGAGCCTGTCGCATTTAAGCACACTTAAATTCCATCGATCTGGCCCGGAATCGAACCCGCAACCTCCGGAATAGAAGGCCAGCGCTATACCAACTGCGCCAACCAGGCCAATTGGACCTATTACTAATTTTGTTAGGCCTATATATACAAGAGTATTTAATTTTAGTATTTGTTTTGTATTTTTTGAAGTCGGCGAACCAATGACTAAATTAAAAGTCGGTGAACGAATAACTAGATTAGAAGTCGGTGAACCAAATGACTAGTTTAAAAGTGGGTTAAACAATGGCAGTTTTTGCTACTTCGTATTTTTTTAGAAGTCAGTGAACGAATTAATTAATCTGATATTTTCTTCTGCCCCGAACTCTTCTCCCGTTCACCATTCCTTCCAGTGTATCCTTCAGTAGGCAATTTCTTCTCAGCCGTGACCCAACCAATTCTTTATTCTCTTCCTGATCAGTTTCAGTATCATTCTTTCTTCATCCACTCTTTCCAACACAGCTTCATTTCTTATTCTGTCTGTCCACATCACACGTTCCATTCGTCTCTATATCCACATTTCAAATGCTTCTATTCGCTTCTCTTCACTCCGTCGTAATGTCCATGTGTTTCTGCCCCATATAATGCCACACTCCACACTTCCTTAGTCCTTTTTCCAGAGGTCCGCAGAAGATGCTCCTTTTTCTATTAAAAGCTTCCTTTGCCATTGCTATACTCCTTTTGACTTCCTGGCAGCAGCTCATGTTACTGCTTATAGTACACCCCAATTATTTGAAGCTGTCCACAATCTGTCCACTCCCTCTACTGCCTCATTTAGAATTATCAAGTTTACCTTATTTACTTTTCTTCCTATGACCATGGTCTTCGTCTCGTTGGCATTTATCTTCATTCCATACTGCTCACAGCTGTCATCTAGCTCCAGTAGTATATCCCTTAGTACCATCTCCTCTTCTGCTAACAACGCCATATCATCAGCAAATGTCATACACTTTATTCTTCTTCCTCCTACTATCACTCCTCTTATGTTCAGCAAACAGTTCTTTACTAAATCCTCCAAGTAGATGTTGATCATGGTAGGTGATAAAGGGCATCCTTGACGTACTCCTCTCCCTATTTAACTTCCTTCTGATATTTATTTTCCTATCCTGGCTGACTACCGTTACTAAATTTGTTCTGTAATTTTTAAGTCCGTGAATTAATTACTAGTTTTGTTATTCATAAAATGTAATTAATTTATGCATTTTCGACTCTTTTTAAAGTATCAAGCTTTGTTTGTTAAGTTTCAAATAAAATTTATGCAAAATAACGTTAAATTTATTAGAAAAGAAAACTGAGTTCGACTGTTCTATAACTACTACCTGCAGTGCCTCAGATACTGGCTGCGAATGTATTCTGATTATATTTCTTTTAAAAGTTTAAATATACTTCCTGCGCGCAGTTTACAGCAGAGAAATAAAATTCTAGCTCCAGCAGTTACTCCCTTTCTTCTGAAATTTATTCACAATGGGTGAGAAAGCCCAGCTACATGAGGTAACAGCAACATAGCTGAAGTACTCAACTATTAAAGAAGTGTCTTGCGTAAGTAACTTACAATTATGTCAACCAGACAAGACTAAATTTCTTAACAACAGTTACGTTATAATTGTCACATCGACAAATTTAGACCCGTGGAGAGACTAAATTAGAAGACAAACATCCAGGGTACTGTAACATGCATGTAGCTCTCGAGTCCGCACTCTTTGCCCATATACATAGTATCAAGCGCGCGTGTATTACCAAATAAGATTTTGTCTCTGCAAATGAGACTGCCCACTTAATGCCTGCAGTTTTAATGCATAAAAACCTGTCGGAAAACTGAGCTGGAATATGGGCCATCTGCCAATGAAGGAGCCAACTCTTCTTTATTCATGAAGTCTTATCTTATTCGGTCACCAATCGTAGGTGATTAGTATGCGTCTCTTTAAATGGAGCAGCGACAATCTTCAATTATATTTTTCCTCTTTCTAATTTCTCACTACCCAAGACAGAGAAAGCACTCCTATGGTTTTTTTGTTATTTTACGACGTTGTATCAGCTGCTATTGTTAGATAATAAATTTATTCAAATGCTCAATCATATGATTTATCAATTTGTAAATTTATCATTTGCTAATACATCTTGAGAAAGATATTCATGAACGTTTTCGCCTGTACGACATCATCAGATATTTAAAAAAAATGACGAAATCTAAACATAAGTCCATTAAGTTGTACACAGTAATATGCATAACAGTGATTGAATGATTAATCATGAGTTTTATGTAATGAAAAACATTCATGAATATCTTTCTCAAGATGTATTAGGAAATAATAAATTTGCAAATTGATAAATCATATGATTGAGCATTTGAATAAATTTATTATCTTGAATAGATTTATCTGAAAATCAAAATGAATTGTAAAAAAATGCTATGGTTAGACCTATGTAGCGTCTGCATGAGATGAAGGTGTTAATGCTAGCGAGCTGAGTAAGGGGGCCAGCAGAAAATTACCCAGCATTTGCTCTTAATGGGTTAAGGGAAAACCCTGGAAGAATATCAACCAGGTAATTTGTCCCAAGTATCTGGGATTTTGTCGTCGCGTATTTTTTGTTATATCTTGAAGAATATATGCAGAATATATGTAGATATGGAGAAGAATGGAGAGACAGAATAAGAAATGAAGCTGTGTTGAAAGTGTGAGTGAAGAAAGAATGATGCTGAAACTGGGTGGTTCACTGGCTGAAAAAAACTACCTACTGAAGAATGCACCGAAAGGAATAGTGAACGGGAGAGGAGTTCTGGGTAGAAGAAGATATCAGATGATGGATGACATTAATATATATAGATCGTATGTGGAGACAAAGATGAAGATAGAAAATAGCGAAGATTGGAGAATGCTGAGTTTATAGTGAAAGAACTGCCCCTAGGCAGAAAGCTATAAATGAATGCAGAATATAGAGGCTGATTCAGGAGGAATAGTAAATATTTTAGGGAGTGGCAATATGAACTATTATGAGCAAAAATGTTCATATAGCCTAAATATGTGTCCAATTTTCAATTGGTGTGGAGATAGAGCTGTTTGACTTGATTCGTCAGTAAATATTATTTGGTTTGAAAACTTCGTATACATGATTCATTTATTGTAGATGTTAATAAGCTAGTAGCTACATCGTTTTTTTGTGTATAAGTTCGCACAGAAGGTTATATAAAATTTCACAGGGACTTAACCTCGACAGCAAAGAGCGATGAGCAGGTAATAAAGGCGTAAACGATGTTCATAACATTCTGCATTTCCTACTTGACGTTGAGTCATCACTTCGCGTCAAGGTTTGCGCCATGTGACCGTTACGTTCCCACGCTTGTGAATTATACATCAGCAGCACATATTTACTAAATTTACATAGCAAATACTTCATAATTACTAGATTCAATCTGAAATTATAGGAGTATCATGAAGTTTCTATAGACTTTATTTTTGCCCTCGTTCTTTCCAAGATATGACAAAAATATCTCAGTTGGTATGGGGGTATTGATTACAAGTGACGAGAGCATTGGAATGAAGACAATCAGATATCTTTTGTTTTGCTTCTTGTACTCTGATGCCCAGAACCAAGATAAGCCACTTGAAATTCTGTGGTTTATCACCGGCAGATATATAAAGCTACATCTAAATGCTGCTCTTAATAATAATAATAATAATAATAATAATAATAATAATAATAATAATAATACAGTCTTCTCCCTTCATATACATCTCTGGGCTTCCTGATATTGAACCAACATTTACCTTAATCCACAAACATAGGCCTACTTACATAGCGTAGTGTATGGTCTTGGAAGGCTATAAGGAGAAAGTGTCACAAATTCCAATGCAATGACATCTACACGATTTATAGACACATAATGAAATGTACTATCTCTATGCTAATATGAGGATACTATTCCTATGAACCATACAGACAAGGTATGAATACAAACTCGAGGATTGCAAATCACAAAGATCGTCGTTAGTCTCTCATACCGACATGATTAATTGTTTATCTCAATATTGAATTTAAAAAGTTATTCTCCAACGATATCCATAACATTTGCACAATGACTGCAGAGAGATGTTTCGTGATCCAGCGTGTGTGCTTATGTGTTTTTAGAAGTTTTAAGTAAAACAATTTTTGAATGGGAAGCTACAGTATGCCAAACGAATTCAACCCACTGGGCCAAAAGACTCAAGGCACTGCTACAAGAGAACAACACTGAGGACTCGAGAATTAAATAGTGGCGCATGGCTGAAATAAGTCCTCTCTGTTTCCCTCAACAATTTTTTTGTTATTACTTATTTACCAGTGTCACTAGGTTGTCATTTGACACGTTTGTTAAATATAAATCCCGTTATTGTGTTGCTGTACTTCGCTATCATGCTGATTCCACGTCACAAGATTATATTGTTAGAGTGTTTCCTTCTGATAGCAAGTTTATGAAGTCCCACAGTGAGGTTTGGATAGCTTCAGCGGGAGGGTATAAAACTCGCCGGTAAATAGAATATTAATGCATAATACTAAATATTACAATGCCATATGAGAAGTTATTCCAATTAGTAGGCCTATTCTCTGTATCAATGCGGAAACATCTGCGATACTTATGTTGAAAACATTAGTATAACGATATAATGTACTATGAATTCATGTAGTTTTGACCCAATGTTTCCGTTGACAGTATATACTATACAGAGTGTAAGGGGTATAAGTGCCATTATGTCATGTGATAAGGAAGAAAAAATGTCTTCACAATTTTTTTCTAATTACAATATTTAACTAATTATTAAAGTTTACAATATTAGTCGTTTTGCAACGTTGCTGGATGGGGAGGAGAGGGTTTATAAGTACAGCTCAAGCTGGTACAGACATACAACAGATGCTCTGTTCTAATGCAGGAGCGGACCATGATAATACTGCTATTTACGTAAAACGAGCAGCAAATACAAACTTTCAATTTCATTAATAGAAAATTATAGTAAATTTACATTTTATATAACAATATTGCTCCATTTTTTATTGTACGTCTAAAAATAAACAATAATTGTTTCCTGCACAAAATCACACGAACTTTTTTTCTAATGCAAAATTTTATTCTCTCCCGCTTCCGTAAAGCAGCATCATTTTTAAACAAATTTCTCAGATGCTCTGTTCTAATGCAGGAGCGGACCATGATAATACTGTTGTTTACATAAAACGAGCAGCAAATACAAACTTTGAATCCATTAATAGAACATTATGGTAAATTTACATTTTATGTAACAATATTGCTCCATTTTTTATTGTAGTAAAAAAATAAACAATAATGGTTTTCTGCACAAAATCACACACAATTTTTTCTAATGAAAAATTTTAATCTCTCCCGCTTCCGTAAAGCAGTATCATTTTTAAACAAATTTCTGGTTGTGTGATTTTCGAAACGGGGCAAGAGATTCCTAGTTTCTAATAATCGTTGAGAAACTGCTACAAAAGTTCGCCGATTAGGTAACCTTCTTTGCGGAAAACTTGACGGTACATCCTTCTTGTCTCACTTGAATTACGACGACTTTCTCCATAAATTAATAATATATATGATATTCCTAAACTGTAAGTTCTTAATCGAATACTCTGTTCTGAACTGTCATCCGCTCTCCAGTAGACCTATGGACAGGGAACTTGAACTCAGCTGACATGTACATACGTACGTCTGTGCAGAGTACTGCCTGCTAAACACGCTGCCAGAATATTAACAAATTTAAACTTGCATTTTTATTTAATTTCACGAAAACGTAATAGAAATCACAAATATTTATTTAAACAAATATTAACTCTTTGCTAGATATATCTACTGATGTAATTGTTTTCGTAATTTACTAACGAAATAAGCAGTATAATGCAAATGAGATAAGAAAAGAGATATTTTTCTGGGAAAACTATCAAGTTTTGACCCTATGTTGTACGGACGTTTTTTGATCCTGTAGACCGTCCCCGACGACTGTGGAAAGGACGGCACTTATAACACTTACACTCTGCATATATACGTACTGTGTGTATGTATGTATGTATGTATGTATGTATATATGTATGTACGTGCGTGCGTGCATGTCTTATATATGACTGTATATATAAATTTCTGTGTAGTTAAGCAATGAGTATTTTATCTTTAACTTTTTTTTTCATAGTAACTAATTTATGTTCGGATATTTTCACTTCTATCACAATTGTAAACAGGAAGTGAAAGATTTTTTTTAGTCCTTAAGAATGAAATAACCATAACGGCAGTGTTAATACTTTTGAGCTATGGACACTGATTTACCGCCATGTCATGCAACTATCACTGGGACAGTGACTGCAAAGCTATTAATGTTCTCAACTGAGAGAGGAAAGAGGAAAGCTTGCAGGAGAAGGAAGTGACTCCTCTTATACATAGGCTAATTACGTATCATAATCTTCTCCTATAACGTTATCATCAACGATAAGTTGAGTTTAATTGAAAACTTGTTGAGAACGCGGTGCGACATTTTTGGGACTTTACGCCATCCTATGGATGTACGAGTAGCCTACATATAGTAGATGCATTGTACGTTTTGGAAATCTGTGTGTCTGTTCCTTCATCTGGTGGTGTAAGAAGAGAAGATCTTCAGAAGATTTATAGGTATTACTATGCTGAACACAAAAGCTACTAAAATAATTTCTGAGAATCACCTGGAACTTATTTTTCTATATGGTAATGACATTACCAATTAGTTCTATTTATCCCGAATATAATTATTTGGTATTACATATATTGTTTTGTGTCTAATTGTGATTTTGGCCTACACATCTATTATCAGGTATTACATCTCACTTAATTATATGTGTGAGAGAGAACTAATTGTTTTATGCATCTTAGGTCTGATTAGTGAAATAAATTACTAGTCAGTTTCTATATACATTTATATGATGATGTTTGAATGTTTTTCGGGTGTCTCATTTGACCCCAGTAGTTTGTTAGCCGATAGCCTACTACTTAAAGAATAAGGTTGTCAATGGTGTTGTCCAGTTGCTTGGAACAGTCAAGCATCTATTTCAAAAGAGTAGGTGATCCTTCAGCCAGTACCAATTTGCCCTCATGATGGAACCTACGCGTATTTCTGAAATGTGGAAGATGTAAAGTTCCAGGACACGATAATTAACCAAAAGTTTACTTATGAACACAATCATCTTGAAAGCGTAAATTCCCATATCGTTAGCATTTTCTACGACCTTCCAGTTCACCTCTTTCTACTTCATGGTTAATTATTGTAATGTTCAAATCTTGCTTTCTTTGACATGTTCGAATCAAATATTTATTTTTGTATAAGTGATTTCTTGTAATAAAATCTTATTTTTTTTATTGTGAACTAAAAAACGCATTCTACTGTTACAACAGATTTTTATTTCTGTAACTCAATCTATTTTTTCCATTTTATTTTAGTTCACATTTCATTTCTATATGTAAGTATCGAACGGAGCAGTTTTTTGTTACATACATTTTGACACATCTCATGCAGTACGTAACGAGTTTAACCGACGCTTCAAAACAAATATTTGGAATTGCCTGCATGAAAATACGAAGATCATGGTATAGAAAGTGAAATGAAACCGATATTGTACGTAAGAATGGATACTGTTTTTAAAGTAGACAAGAGTGGATAGTGAAAACGGGAGAAAATCTTGCCGTGTACAGTGAGAAACAAAAGAAAGCATTAATACGGACGTATAGAAAGCTATCGAAGCTGTAATGGATCTTCCACTTCGGCCACTGCAATAATGAGGGCGTCGATGCTCAACTCCCTTTCTATTTAAATCGAGAAAAATTCATCGGAGTCTTCTTGCAAGCACTCATAGTGCTTTTTCCTTTCTCCTATTACGAAGTATCCATCTTCTCACTGCCAAGGCGGTCAAATTCCTCCGATCCATTCACTTATTTTCATTCCATGATTTATTTGCATCTTCGTCCTTGATCAGGAGAATTTATGTCAGAGTCACAGTGTTTATAATGTAATGATAGCAAATATACCAGCACTGAAGTGTTAATAAGTAGTTTCTCATGGTCACTATTCAACAAAGAATGGAAGACCACAGAAGGCGCAAAGACAAAGCTTCGTGCGTTCACTGAAGTGTGATTAAGAGCTTACAGTAATGAAAAGCAGTTTAGACAAAAACCCGGCACTGTTTAATATAATTAAAGATAAAGACGCACTTTTAACTTTGCATGAAAGCCATGGTCATCAATAGGTAGCGGAATCTTTATGTAAATAAATATTTTTGTACGAATATAGACGCCCCCGAATTAGTTCAAAGTTCTGTACATACCTTCCCGAGTATTTAAACAAAATTTTATTTCACATAAAAACGCATATTTTCCAATTTTTTATATTTAAATAAATATTTGAAAATATTTTATCATAAAGACATAACCCATACTATTTTCCTTAGTGGATATTTTATCTATCACCACGAAACAAAGTTATTAATTTTTGGTATATTAATTAAAAACATATGCAAATTTGAAGTAAAAATATTAAGTTCCCTTTATGTTTCCTTCAACGTAAATATATTTAATTAACAATGCTACTAAATCATTTGTTTTACTAATTTCGGCACCCTAGCCTGAGGCTTATTGTGTCTAGACCCACAACTCTACTGAAAACGCACACACTGCAGGACTCCCCCGTTTACTGGGTCAGGATACCCGGGGCACTGCGAGACACCACACACGCTGGGAAAATGGACAAATAACCAGTCCCCGTGAAGAGGTCCGAATTAAATCCCCCTGACTTCATGACCGGAATCGAACCCGGGCCACCTTGATCAGAAGTCCAGCACGCTACCTCAAGACCAAGGAGGCGGGCTACTAAATCATTTACTACCTAACAGAGTGTGAATGTATGTATACATATGTGAAATTTGATTCCTTTATCAGTTGTCAATAGCTTGCGTTAACTCTGATTGAGATTCTGGCTGATAGGCCTATGTATGCCTATTATCAGGCAAAGCAGTACTTCTCACTTGGCAATATGTGTCAGAGGAAGAACAATCGTTTGTATGCATCTGAAGTCTGATTAGTGGAATATGTAGCTTGTCAGCGATGTATGCATTGGAGAGGGAAAGGAACTGGCCACCTTATCCCATTATCTCCTGACCTAGTTGCCTCATGAGTGATGCCTTATTGGTGTTACTTATGAGGTTCAAACCTGTCTTCGGACAGTTGACAAAACAACAACAATAACTTGTCTATCGGGCGTGAAACAGTCAGGGAAGGGGAAACTGTTGTAAACATTCAAAATGTCTAAGATAGAATAGAGTACAAGTTCGGGGCTTTACCAATACGTTAGTTTAAAAACATACACTATTTACCGCCGATGGGAAGATATTATTCTGCAAACGGTGTGCTAAAACAGTAAAAACCGGTCAGCATTCTCAAATAACCCAACATTTGGCTAGAGACAAATAAGTTACACTGCTGCTGCTGCTGCTGCTGCTGCTGCTTCAAGTGAGAGTACGCTCAAGTTCTAGGCCTAATTTGTAAATTATTATCTTCAGAAGAACGGTAATTAATGTGTTTCCAATATTACTTAGATTTGTGCAAATTATTTTAATACCACTGTTACCCCTCTAAAAAAGTAATTAACGGGGAAGTTTTCCAATTAGATGCAGTGACATTGATTCCCCAGATGAATCGGTATTATGAGGGAACTATCTCCCAAATGTAATTAAGAAACTTCACAAAAATAGTTAATTTTATGAAAATTAGTTGAGTATACTAGTGATGAAATCACCGATCTAGCCCTAGGAAAATAAGAAACTTTGTCTGTGTGTTCGAAATTGATGAAAATGCTTGCAAAAATTCGTATCTGCTAATGTGTAAAGAACGTCTGCAACAGATCAAGTCGCAATTGCTTGGCTCTCTAGGAAAGCTGTGCATCTACTATGGCAAAAGAGAGTGAAATATGTCAACTTACTGTTGATCCTTTCAGACGGTGCCTCATAGGCATATTATACGAAAAAGGCAGCTAAAAATCTTTCAGTAGGCTTCAAAAAATCATTCATGTCACATGAGATTCATGTTCTACACAGGTTATCCGAGAAATATCTGAATTATGTTCCTCAACGTAGATAGGTTAGTGCGAAATAGTAAAATGTTCGTTAAGGTGCCTTCAAAAATTGATCTCTTTAAGCAGAAAAATACCGAAATTCTTTTTCCTCTTCTACCTGTAGTGACACGCTGGGGTACATAGCTAAATACCGTAATACTATGCCAAGCATTTTGAAAGTTTTGCGTCTGTTGTAAATAAATTGGTAAATCGGTTAGAAATAATGTATCGTCAATTGGTATGCTTGAGATACTTCAAGATTTACTGAAAGATGATTGTTTTAAAACTGATTTGGCATTCATATCTGCAAATTAAAGCTTTTATGTGTGACAATAAAAAACTATAAACCATCTTTGCGAAATGGGCAGGGAGGTGCAGGCTGTTGAAGGAAAACTGAACGTAGTACAAGATTCAAAGTATATGTGATAAAAATTAAATTATTGAAAAGATTAAGAAAAGAAAATGCTCTTAAAGTGTCCCGTCATTGAGTACACACGTGTACTGCTGTGTTCAGATAGCTTGGCCGATCAAAACATTATGCGCACTATACAAGGAAAGTCCATTTTATACTAATAAGGAAAAAAGAAGGTGTATGGGTTAGTCGCTGTGCAGCTCCTGTAGAGTTCATTTCCTTGTGCAAGTTCGTAGTATACTAATTATTTCAAAAACATTAGTATCATAATGGAACCAATAAAGACATAATAGTTTATTTTATTGTGAAAGAGTGAAAAAAGAAGACTGCATTGTGTTGAGTACGAGTGTTTGAATAGCAGTAAATGGAAAAACTATGATTGCCCATGGAATAGAGGTACTTGAACAATGTTTTTCAACATAGCTATAACTTACGTTTTCCTCCTTCTATCTCTCTGAATATGCTAAGAAACTGACTCACTCCACATCACCCCTACTCAAATGTTCGCGCATAACATCGGCCAAGCTATTTAATCACATCAGTAATTATGAAGAAAGGTCAATTTTCTTCAAGATACATAAACAACATTGGAGAACTGAAAATTTCAAGGGTTCTAAGTATCATAGAGTAAAGAGTGTAGACATGATTGAAGGAAAGATATTGATTGGAAAGATTTAGTTATGCAGGAAGAAAGAGGAACATAAAAGAAATACATTTCTGTAAGAGAAAGAAAGCTAACAGAGAGAAGTTTGATTGATTGATTGATTGATTGATTGATTAGATAAGGAGCTAGGGTTTGTAGCTATGGTTCCTGTGCATTCAGAACTTATGGAAGTCCATTGTTACCTTACAGTACAGAAAGACAGTGGTTGTAGGTTATAGGAGAACAGTCCTTTGTATAAAAGACCACAATGTCCCCAACTTCACTCGCCTGACATCTTCTAGTTCCAAAAGAAGGAGACATAATGAGAACCTTGTAGTAGTAATAGGCCTAGCTGTTAGCTGTCTGAGTAGAGGCAACTTTAATACACTCGTCTTAGGAGAGGTTGTGGTATAATTTAATTTGTTTCTCTGCTTTGTGCCGGAGATTAGTTACGAGACAGTTCCATTGTGCAGCGAGAATTCAGTGGGTGGCCGCGATAGCGGTATTTCTGTTTGTGAATTCTGTTGCTTTCCTTTCATACCCTTCATGGTCTTTGCAAGGAAACTCCAAGGCTGCCTACTTCGAGACTTGTTTGTCGGACTGTACAGGATACACTTGTTGACACGTGAGCCGTCCGACTCGTGGTACCTGTATGTTCACGTGTCGGGGTTACCGACTGCTGCAATTAATCACAAGGAACATCGGCGAGACACTCAGGAATTCAGGTGCAGCTTCTACGTCACACCTCTATGATTTAGCGAGTGACCTGCAGTCACCATCCGGACATGGTTACGGCTGTAAACTTAAACGCAATTTTAGAATGTGGCATAATATTTTTTGCTAACAGCATAGGGCCTACAATAGTTATGTCTTCATCAGGGTTGCCATGCGTACGATTATAGTCGTACGCATACGACTATTTTGACTAATTGTACGAGGTACGACCGCACTCTATGTCGTACGCTTTTTTGTACGACTATCGTGCTTTTATTATTATTATTATTATTATTATTATTATTATTATTATTATTATTTACATTAGTTAAAGTTATAAATTCACTTTAATTGTTTATTTAGCGATTTAAATTTAAGTTCTTATACAATTGTGTCCTTGAGTTCTAAAACAATTTATTTCTATATATTTGAATTTCTATTATATTTATTTATTAGGGTTATTTCAGGAACAAAATAAAAAAATATAACCATAAAATTCATAAATAAAATATGTATTAATTATTACAGCCGGAAGTTGAGAGCTTGCTAGATAATGCTACTATTGTGTTCCATAACGTACCTCCTCAGTTTTTTCTTTTCCTCGCTGTTATTTATACTCGCTTTAACATCATTAGTCATATCGCGAGTTAATCTTTTGGGTGAAATCCGAAGGCCTGTGTACTATTGTTGAGACTGGTTCTATTGTTGTGAACTAGATGGCGACTGTATATATGTATTACTGATTTGTTATGAATATGATTTCGGTGATGAATGAGGCCGGTGATATTCAGGGATGTTGTAGCCCGAATTTCTGGCATTTGCCTTACGGTTGTGGGAAAACCCTGAAAAACCTCAACCAGGAAATTCAACCTAACCGGGAATCGAATCCGGGTCCTCTGCGTAAGAGACCAGCATGCTGACTCCTACACTACAGAGGTGGTACTTTCTCAGTTTTATTTTCTAAAACAAAGAATATTAAGAAAAAAAGAAACAGCCTTAATAACCAAAACATGAACTGTAAGCTGAACTTAATTTAAATACACAATTTTCAAAATTAAATTGTGATGGAATCTCATTGTTTTCAACTAATGATAATATAGCACATATAGTTTCACTACAGGTAGATTTTTACGCCTCTGAGTTGCCACAATATGACGTTGAAAAACGGAGTGAGACAAATGACCAACAGGCTTGGAGCTCACACAGATTCTTCCTCACAACCCCAGATTCCCTTTTAAGGACGCGCGATCGCGTACCTTTTAATTGTTTCTCCTCCCATTTTACGTACCATTCCTTCACTGCGTTAAATAAGCTCTAAGTGACAAATGGAACTGTGAACACAATGTCATGAAAGCTTGCAAAGAAGATGGGTAGTAGTTAACTGCAAAGTAAGTGTTGCCGGACAACTGAAAACTGCAAGAATTTGTTAAAAAAATATTAGTCGTCAGCACACTAATCTTGAACATATTCACACTCAGGTTCTTGGTGAAAGTGGCCTCCTAACCCATTGGGCATGTTCCTCTGAACGTGATAATGAAGTAAATATCAAAAAGAATCTAACAAGGATGTAATTCCTTGCATTAATCTTAGAGCCCGGGGTCAGATTAAGATGACTTGATCTAAAGAGGGTTTTATAGTATTGAATTATACCCATGCTACTTTTTCAGGTTTATAGACCAGGTGGTTTTCTCTCTTGCATCTTATTCTCTAAGGTAATATATATTTTTAATTATTTATAAGTATGTATGAGCAGGTCAAATAATTCATTTGAAAGTAACACAGTGAAACCAATGGGTCTACAAGGGTTAATTGACCAGTTTTTAACAAGTGAGATAAATAACAGGTGTTAGAAAGCCATTACAAGGAAATCATTTTTACTTGTATCTAAAGCAATCTAAGGAACTTCAATCCAAGACCTTTACTTTGCCATCGCTTAATTTTTATGTCACTTAAATTCCTCCAACATCTTTCATGCGGAGCATTGCATCTGATTAAGAGAAAGAAATACGGACATGAGAATTTCATTAAACTGTTAACTGATAGGAAGTATGAACAGTGGGACACAAATAGTAATTAAAAAGCTAAATACATGTGTATCGGGCAGATAAATGATGTCTTATGCGCTGAAGACAGCATTTACGAAGTCAGAAATAGGTAGTAGCTACAAGACATATGCAGATAAAAATTGCAATGGTAGAAATGTAAGGAAGTTCATGTATGAAGTAACAACAAGGAAGAAACAGCATTAGGAATGCAATAGAAGTGTGTCCAAAATATATAGTTTCTACCAAAAGATTACGGACACCACTTTAAAAATCATGTTTTACTCCTATCCTTACACTTATATGGAATCTCTGATGTTTATACACGGGCCAGATGCCAGTTAAAAATGATTTTTTTTTTTTTACTGAAAACCCAATCTATCTTTGAAACTGTGGATCATATAATAATTTTTCTGTTATAAAACTTATTAAAAATTACATTTTTGTAGAAAAAAAATTAATTACTCCAGAATGGGTTTACTTAGTGCAGTAAATTTTGGGAAAGAGTTAGACATATCTGAAAGGTTTCTCGTGCAATTTTTACTTTTTGTTTAAAAAATTTGTAACAGCACGTTCTCCTTTTTCCTTCAGGAAAAATTCCCATTTTATAAAATTGTCTTGTGTTTGAAATTCACGATAAATTGACCCGGGACAGACACTGTCACTTACATCACAACATTGAAAGTTGATAACATTGGGCAATCAGCTAATTCCCTCCATTTTTATTAATCAGCTGTAGAGTTTGTTACAAGTTTGGGAAGGTTAGATTTCTTCATTGAAAAACTCAAAATGTGTCGAAATTCGGTGAGTGAGAACATGAAGTCGCAGATTATTTGGATGTGGAAGAATAACTAGAGATAATATTTAACTCTATCCCAAAATTCATAAATCTAAGTACACCCATTCTGGAATAGGTAATTAATTTTTTCCTACACAAAATGTGATTTTTCCATTCGCTTTCATAAAGAAAATGTGTTATATAATACACAGTTTAAAAACTGCTTAAAAACTCATTTTTCACAGACATTCGATCCCTGTAAAAACTTGAGAGGGTTTTGCATTAGTATAAGAACAGGAATGAAACATCACTTTTGAAGGGATGTCAAACTTGTGGTAAAAGTTGTACTACTTTATGGAAATGACACTTCGCTATGGCAGTCACACAAAAAATAAAATAAAAGTTGTAAAATTTTTCTACTTCAAGTTTGCAGCTTACATAAGATAAGCTAGAAATTAGACTGTTTGAAAGAAAATGAATGTCGACATATCGATCGTCTAGTTAAAAAGTGTGGCAACTCAAAAAACAAGTTTTGAGATATCTTCAGTTGAAAGTTTCAAATAAATCACTTAGAAAGGAACAGAGTTCTGGTTCATAACCACGACAATTAGAAATGAGTCAGTATTCAGGACGAGTTTATCACAATCTTCCAGTTTATTATTAATACATTTCGAAATGTATTAATAATGAATTAGTAAAGTCCATAGTTATAATTATTTCTAAAGCAGTTCATTTAGTTTTGTTTTTCTTTTTGGTTGTAAATATGACTTATCTCAATACTGAATCGGAAAGAGCTCCGAAAAGGGCTTTCAGTAGTATAAATAACTAAAAAATGGCAATTTTTGAGTTGTCGCACTTTTGAACTGGACGATCGATATACAAAATAAATTAATAGAACACTCGTATGATATATTCATGTTCAAAGAATGAAAGAACAGAAATCTAACAACATGTTTCAGTGATCATTGCCAACAACAAACAAACCTGGAAGGTCAAGGTTAAAATTAAAGAAATAGAGAATTCTTCAGGACGAAGATTGGAACAACAGATGCTTTCTAAAACAGAAGATAACAGAACTGGAAACAGCTGATAAGTACGTTACATATTAAGTCAACTGATTGCAATGTAGAGAATTTTATACCAATAAATTTATACACTGATGATCAAGTTATCATTTCCGATAGAGAGGATACTCTGCAGAACATTGTTTCGAAGTCGACAAAATAATTCTCAACTATAATTTAGATATCACTATAAATAAGGTACCTGATATTTCATGGATCCTATAGCCTGAAATGTAAGTTCGTACTAAATAAAACGGTTGATCAAGTTAAGTACGTTTACATTTTTAGGATCTATATAATGATGTATCAAAATTAAAAAATTCTGAAAAATGTGCAATTTAGAGGACAATGAGATATTAAGTAAGGAAAGACATAACTGACTCCACCAGGACTTTTGTAATTATATATACATATATATTTATTTTTATTTATATCTTTATGTGTTTAGTCCACCAAATTGGATTCAAATATGACGTTACAATAACATTCAAGGAAGAAAGTACATTACAAGCATCTAAAATGAGGGTTCTGAAGCCAGTTTTAGGAGTGACAAGAGAGAGAGACTGAGGATTCAAGAAAGAAGAAATGAATTACAAAGTTATAACTTAAATGCACAAACACGAAGTTACAGGCAAAGCTAGCTAGAAGACGTAGAACGAAAGATATCCAAAAGAAATCATAATTTATATTATACATCCAAGGAAAAACGAAACATTAACAAAAAGGCTTAAAAATCCTGAAGAAGAAGAAACAAATATATATATATATATATATATATATATATATATATATATATATATATACAGACAGGCAGACAGACAGATAGATAAATAAGTACATAAATATGTAAATAAGTAATTGAACGAATAAATAATAAATAAATAAATAAACCTTCTTCCTGGACGTCTTATATCTCTCTTCCCCTTCGGATGGTACTAACAACCCATTTTCGTAAACCTTGGCCCATTTATCGTTGAAAATGATATATAATTACTGTTACATAATCTTTTTACACTGTAATGTAATTGCTTATACTTTCAATGAATTTCATGACTTAGACCTTCATCCAAATATCATTTCAGTATAGTGCATCAAGTTACTGGTCTAAGTCACACTCTGCAGCTGTTTTAAGAGACGTAATTTTTTTTCTTTTAGATCACAGATAGCATAAAGTTAAGTTTTTGTGGACTCCTTTCTGTAAAACTTCGATTGTGTTTTCTCTCGTCTTACGGCGTAAAACTTTTTTTACAGTTGTGTACATTTCGTAAACTGATTTATTAAGTATAGATATCAGATAAATGTCAACACTAATAAATAAAAAGTTAAATATGTTTTATACATTATGGAAATATAATCACAATCCACATTAAGTGAGAAAATTCTTCAGAATAGCCTATCTTGTGAATGAATGCCTTGTGCGTTACTTCAATTTACCCCTCTAATCTTATTTGCTCACTATGTCTTCATGTGAAGAATATAGCCCTTGTAATTTGAAACAATCGACAAATAAAACAAAAGTGACCGTTTACTTTGCGTGAATGCAATAATTTTTATCCTTAATTTGTTCTTCCAATTCAGACAACATATGTAGGAGAAGGTTCTTTTATGTGAGAGTAAACACTTGTTTCCACAATGGCATATAAATTACATTCTGCCAAGTGGTATGCTTAGTCAAGCTATTGAGTAATATTTCAGAGCATGGGAAGTGAGAAAATCTCACTGACAACATACTTGAACTGCATTTAAAAATAATGGTTTTGGTATAAAATGACACAACTGCATGCGAGTTACAACTTAGGCGACCCTGTCTGCTGCTATTTAACCTTATTGCGGATTGTGCTCGACACACCTTCCGCTATTAGGTTAGGTCCATTTTTTTTTAACGTGGAAAGTTTAAGTGGACATCTATTTGGGAAAAATGTCCATTATTAGTTCTGTAATAGATTACTGTAGCGCATATTGCCTCTTAGCGGGAGCGCGCCGATACAACCAGTAACATATCACTGCTCCTTAAGAGTAACTATCAAAATGCATAATGATCTTTAATTCATTTCATACTCATCATAGCCTAAAAAAGATTCAAATACATACGATCATACAGTCACCAACCACTTGCACGTTCCACGAAATTATAGGGATTCTACGAATCTCCTCACATTTCATTCATTCATGGGCGAGTTACACTGAGAAACATATTAAGGTTTCACATTATCCAACAGATTTGATTTAAACGAAAGGATTTAGACATTATAAAAGAGTTTAAATGAAATATTTATTTACAGAAACACATGTTTCTGTGTTTGAAGTTCTATTTTCCTTATCCAATTATCACAAGCCATCCATTCTAAATCTTGCAGTCCTGTTTTCTCATCCCTATTCTGCCCTCTTGCATCTACGAGTTTAGAGGCCAAACTCTATTTTGTTTCCATAGTTGGACGCCATTCCAACACTTTTCTGGACAACCATTCCTCTTGTATTCCCCTCACATTTCACACCAATTCAATCACCTATATCTCACAAAATTCTTGTAATTAATTTCTATTCTTACAGCTTTATTTGTAATTGCTTTCTTAATTTTAAATGTTTCGCTGACCGCCTTGAAAACTCCATTTCCATTGAGAGTAGCTTAGATTTCAAATTTGTATTTAGTTTCCATATTTGAACCCCATATGTAACAGTGCTCACTATTGAATCATACGAGAGGCTATTTGCACTTTATTTTCTATGGTTATACCACAGTGTATTATACAGTCACGAAGCTCAATACGTAGGGAATATGCATCCATAGATAGTTGCTAACCACTAGGATCGCTACTGTCGTCTCATGACAGGCAATGCAAAATAGTACCGGTACAGTCCATTGTTTCTAGTACTCTCAACAACTCAAGCTTCGTGACTGTATATATTAGACTGTGGTTATACTTATATCCGACAAAATAATATTAAAATTAATATTCTTGCTCTACAGGTGCAAATGATATGTAGATAATTAATTTACTGATAATTAATTTCCTACAATTGTAAGCTGTCTACAAGTGCAAAGTATAAAATAACAAAGAATACAATTCCATAGTACATACATACAAATATTCGACAAATTTGGACAAGAATGAAAAGAAACCATAAAAGTCAATTCAACCCATCCTTAAAATATTAAACTAAACATTACAAATCAATTAACTTAAATATTAAAGAAAGCTCTCAAAACAATAATACAAAATTAAACTTTATTACAATGATTCCTATAAATTTGGAGCGACTCCTTCATGGCTAATAGAGGAGAAGTTACAGGTTCTGGATGTCTAGGTGAAAAAGTTTCCTAATCTCGATCATGTGTTTCTGTATTGTGCCTCTAGCGCCAAATAACATGCCATAGATATGAACCTTTTTGAGGTGGTACTTTTCAAGATAATACGTCATTATAGGCTCTTGTATTTGCCGCTTGCTGTTCTCGAAATTATCTTGTCTATTTTCATTAGGTTTATCAATTTGAACTCCCAAATAGTGAAATTCTTCACGACCTTAATATAACTTATCTACCTGATCTGCGGTACATGAAATAATAATAATAATAATAATAATAATAATAATAATAATAATAATGCAGATCTTCTCCAAAAGTAACCTCAGCCAAACTCAGCTATAGGAGAAAGGTAAAGTGTACCTTGACTGAGAAGGCAGCAGGCCGTAAATTTCACTATTAATAACTCGACAATCTTTCATCGATCTATAAATTGGCTTTTACATAATTAACTTTTATCCGAAGTATAATCACCAAAGTTGGTAATGCCAAAAACACATCCTTTACCCATACGCTACAGCTGGATCTGTAATGTTCCGTCTCTCAGTTTTTAAAAGACTGCGTGGCTTTCGCAAGCGAGTATTTCCTTTTACAAAAATGGTGTTGCTTCACAGTCGCATGGTATTTATGCAGTTGCAGAATTACTCACATTTCAACACAAAACATCAAGAATGTGGAAGCCTGTCGCGTACTAACCGCTTGGTAGGAAAGAACAACCTAGCAATTTGAAGGAGAAGTGGAATATGTGCGGTCCTACAAATAACAGCTCAGGAGGATCTCTTCAGATTGCGGAATGACTGAGAATTACCGTGTAGAATGTAACTGTAGAGTAACGCCCCTGTCGCAATACATTACTGTCCATCTATCCTAACGAGGAGCTTATAATATGCTGTATTCATATTTAAATACAATCGGAGACATGCTTTGAAGTGGATTCTATTTGGTAAGCAATATGGTTTTAAATACACAAATAATGATTACGCTGAAAACTTCAACTCCTTATTTAAAGTGTATGTTATTTTAATGAAAGGGGAGAGGATAAATAAATCCTAGATAATAGCTTCATTCAAGCCTAGGTAGTTAGTTGCAATATTGCGAGATGTTATATTTAATGCAATAGACTACCTCTTTCTAATTTAGATTATAACGGAAAGAGAAAACAAGAACTGTATCAAACAGGGCAACAGAAGGAAAAAGAGAAAATTAGAGGATGGAAAGAAATAAAGAATGCTGGTATAAAGCGTTAAAAAAAAAGAAAAAAGAACTAAAGTGAGAAGGAACTTTTGAAAATTAAAATTATTTATTACTAATTATTGTATTTGATAGTAGAAATGATGAAAAGGACATTGCAATAGAATGGCATGAGAGAAAAGGAGAGGAAGATAGTAGTAAAAAGAGAGAAAAAGGAACAGAAATAAAAAGCAGAAAATGAGAAGGCAAGTTCAAAAGGAAGAGAAAAAACATATCAATGAAGGGAGGAAAAAATGAAAAAGGCAGGCGACGAGAGCTAATATAGAATAAAGGAGAGAAACTAAGAAAAAGAGTAAAGGAGGGAAACAAATAAAGTTAATATAAGAGAAACAGAGAAAAAGATAAAATGAGCAAGAGAGGAAAGGAAAATGAGAGAAACAGAGAAAATGGAGAATTGAGACAACAGAGAAAACGAAAAAAGAACAGAAACAGAGAAAAAGGAGGAAGAAGTGAAACGGAGAAAAAAGAAGAGAACAGAGAGAAAGGAAAAAAGAAAAGGGAAAGATACAGGGAAGAAGGAAAAAAGAAGAGAAATATAGAAAAGGGAAAAAAGAAGAGCGACAGAGAAAAAAGAAAAAAATTGAGACAGAGAAAACAGAAGAAAGGAGATATACAGTGAGGAAGGAAAATATAAGAGAAACAGAAAAAAGGAAAAAGAAGAGAGATAGAGAAAAAGGAAAAAGGGGAGATACAGTCAAGAAGGAAAAAAGAAGAGAAACAGAGAAAAAGGAAAAAAAGGGGAGATGCAGTCAAGAAGGAAAGAAGAAGAGAAACAGAGAAAAATGAAAAAAAATTAATGAAACGGAGAAAAAGGAAATTGAAGATATACAGAGAAAAAGGAAAAATAGGAATGAAACAGAGAAAAATAAAAATGAATATATACAGAGAAAAAGGAAAAAGAAGAGAAACAGAGAAAAATGAAAAAGAAATGAAACGGAAAAAAAGAAAATGAAGATATACAGAGAAAAAAGAAAAAGAAGAGAAACAGAGAAAAATTAAAAAAAAGAAATGAAAAGGAGAAAGAGGAAAATGAAGATATGCAAAGAGAAAGGAAAACGAAGTGAAACAGATAAAAATGAAAAAAGAAGAGGGACAGAAAAAACGAAAAAAGGGGAGATACAAGCAAGAACGAAAAAAGAAGAGAAACAGAGAGAAGGAAAAAAAGAAATGAAACAGAGAAAAAGGAAAAAGAAGAGAAGCAGAGAAAAAGACAAATAAGAGAAACAGAGAAAAGGAAAAGACAAGAGAAAAGAGACAAACCAAGGAGAAGCTGAGGAAAAGGAAAAAGGATAAGCAAAGAAAATTGGAGAGACTGAGAAAAATTAAAAGGAGAGCAACAGAGAGAAAAGAAGATAATGAGATTAAGAGGAAAGAATGGGAGAAGCAGAGAAAAAGCGAGGCAAGACAGTTGAAAAGAAAAAGAAGAATACAAAGAAAAAAGAAGAAAGAGAGGAAAATAATAATAAGAAAAAGAGAGAATACGGAGCAAAGATAGAAACAGAGAAAAAGTGAATTTATATATTCATAGGAAGTGTAGCATGTGAAAAAGGTGAGTGAATAAAATCACACACAGAACAAAAGAACGAGTGAAATAATTATATAAAAAGCAAGAAATGACGAAAACGCGAATAAAAGAAGAGAAGAAGGAAGCTGGAGAAGAAAGGACGTGAAGAAATAGCAATATTCGCATTAAGACTATCTGAAATATTTACTCTTCGAGTGAGTAGGAAGTGATATCAAAGATGCACTAAATTATTTTATTTGAAACCTTAGCGGTAAACCAAATTATAGGACTAAGTAACGTAACTCGTTGCAAACTGCGATAAAATATCCCGCATGTAGCAAAGAAAGTGGATCCCGTGGAACCAGAAGTAACATTTCTGGCAAGACTTGGAAATACCGTAATACAACCAAATACTGCAGCTTAAACAGGGCACAGCGCACTTCGCTCGTTCTACAATGTTCCCACCGTCATCAAGACTTAGGCATTCACCGTGCTTGGATCCTGTTATTCTCGCGTCAAATTCTTACACATTTCACGGACAATGAATTTGCACACTGTATCACATTAAACACATGGGAGAAGGCATTTAAAATCTTTACCATAGATTATATCGTAGCGCTTTATGTTCACACACGCAATTCTCTTGGATTTTTATACTTATTATGACGTATGTACCGAAGACTACTTCATTGACGGTGGAAATTCTTCGTCTATTTCTTTACCATTATCATCAAGGTACTCAAGAGTACTTTTAGCTACACATAATTCATATCAATAATAATCTGCCCATCTTATTATTAAAGCCACAAAACTTTTTGCTCAACAGGTATATATTTTAAAACATGTTGTACTATTTATTTATTTCTTCCTGTAACCACTATAGGTTGCCATTGACAAAGAGTACCATGACACAATAAATAGAGTAAATGCCTTGAAGCTTAGTGATACATTGCTGTTAGAGTGAAAAACAATTTGAAATAGATTGAAACACATAATAATAAACGAAGTAAAGTCAAGAAGATGCGAATTAAAGTCCTGGTCCATATGTATGATGCCTGAAAATAGCTATTGATTCTTTGAGTGTTGCAATTGTTAGATCTCTTAAAATATCTTCATGCAGGCCATAAGATTTACAGAAGTCGACTAGGAACCGGGGTATGGTCCCACGGGCTCCTATCATTAGTCCCGTAATGATGATAGATTCCAGATGGTATTTGTCCTTATAAAAATTGAGAGAAGATTCATATAATATTCCTTTTTTTCCTCGTGTACTTCTTCTGTATGGATTGTCTTAGTAAGTTTTCCTCCGTATTTTGTAATAATCTAGCATTTAATAAATTGAGTTTTTATCTATTTTTAGCAATAATTACCTAATTTCTTGCAGCGTGTGCAGTACTGGAAAATATAATAAGATAGAATAGTAATACGTGACGTCATTAAATACAGTATCCCCTGGATACCTGAAATTATGAAGAGTTTAAAACAATTTTTCCCTCGAAATTATTCAAATTAACTTTACAGGGAGTTATTTCTGAAAGCTTAATTTGCATAATACACGTCGCTGTACGTAACAGAAAACCACAATTTAAAGTCACACAGAGTTAGTGTGCACTCAAATGTTGGTTGCTTGACTGTTGTCAGCCCACTTTGAGGTCTGTGGATATAGAGGGAAAAATTGGATCGGTGTCGGGTAGAGTTCCCGGGTAGCTCAGTGGGAGAGCGTTGGTACGTTTAACCAAAGGTCCCGGGTACGATACCCGGCCCCGGAACAATTTTTCCCTCGAAATTATTCAAATTAACTTTACAGGGAGTTATTCCTGAAAGCTTAATTTGCATAATACACGTCACTGTACGTAACAGAAAACCACAATTTAAAGTCACACAGAGTTAGTGTGCACTCAAATGTTGGTTGCTTGACTGTTGTCAGCCCACTTTGAGGTCTGTGGATATAGAGGGAAAAATTGGATCGGTGTCGGGTAGAGTTCCCGGGCAGCTCAGTGGGAGAGCGTTGGTACGTTTAACCAGAGGTCCCGGGTTCGATACCCGGCCCCGGAACAATTTTTCCCTCGAAATTATTCAGTTTAAAACAAATTAGTTTCGATAAAACATAAGAGGAAACAAATGAATGCACCATCATAATGGATTATTCTCAACGTAAATATGAAAGTTTAACCAAATATTCAACTTCATTGTAATTTAATAAAAATATTCGTATTTAATAAATGCGGAGAGTATAAAGACAGAAATACGTAATATAGTTTAATATAGTTCAATTCTGAAGTTCTTAACTATGTTAATAATTTCCAAACGAATTCAATACTTTGTAATGACATATTAATATCCATTGCATTTTTTTACAAACTCATTTGTACCATAAAGATGTGTAAATCTTTTCGACTATCACTTGCACTGTTGTCTCGAGACTAGACTTCATGGAATGGGGAAGCAATCACGAAGTAATTAACAAAAAGTCTTCGTCTTGTTAAATTTAAATGCGGGGAGTATATGGACAGAAATTACAAGAATATAAGAATTTCGTTTCGAATTTCAAAGATACTTACAATACCAACCATGCTCACAATAACAACCATAAACAACATATACCTTTTACGTAATTATATGCATTCAATGAATCCTTTGTCACTTTTTTACGTAAGAATGAAAATAAAACAAATTAAAGAAACTGGATAGCGTAGGTGTCCAAAAGTTGCATTTTCTGTTTTTGGCCTAAACGTTCAGAATTTCTGCAGATTAAATGTACATTATGTTTATATTTCTAAGAGTACTTATGCCATAAATTTGTCCCTTCAATAGGTAGCACTTTCATTTAAATGCCGTGTAATACATTTTAAATTACATTTTCTTCCATAACAATTTACAAACATATTTTTCGTTTTGTCAGAACTTGTTAAAGTTGTAACTCTCAAAATTTGCTCACGTCTCCAAAATATTGCAGTGCATATAATAATAATAATAATAATAATAATAATAATAATAATAATAATAATAATATTTATTAATTTATTTATTCGTTTATTTATTTATTCATTCATTCATTTATTATTAATATTTGTGTGCTGAACAATAGCCAGAGGCCAATTATAGTTCAGCACAATACACAAACAGAAGATACAAAGGTGCAAAAACAAATAAATAATATCTTAAATAAACAAAAACATACATACATAAAATTGAGAACAAGAACAGTAAATACTAATAATAATCAAAACGAAACTATAACCTTAAAAGGATCTAAATTGTGCCCATACAAATTGGCATATTTTATGCATCTACAGACTGGAGAATGTGATTTTGAATTTATGTTATAAAAATGTTTTGAAATCTTAAACCTTTTGTAGGAATACGAAGGCTGATATTGTTTATGATGATGATAATAATAATAATAATAATAATAATAATAATAATAATAATAATAATAATAATGGCTTTATATAACTTGACAGAGTTAAGGCCGTAGGGCCTTCTCTTACATTCAATCAGGATTAAAAATTGCTTACACAGTTGAATGTACAACTGTGTCGGATTTAAGTAATTACATATGGATACGATTTACATGATGAAAATCAAAAGAGGCAGTTAAATAGAAAATTACCTATTAAAATAAAAATAAGCTAAGTGGAATACATATTAATGTTGTTAGAATCAAGTATGAATCACATAATACAATCAGAAGACGATAGTTCAATAAAATCTATACAATAAAAACAAAGTAAACACATTGGAATACATATTGGTATTAAGTTACAAACAAGCATTATTCACATAATTAAACTAGAAACCGGCAACTGAATAAAATGTGCAAATAATAATAATAATAATAATAATAATTCAGATGTACAATATCAATTTTGGGACCTTCTCTTCCTTATTTATGTCAATTACATAACGTTTCTTCATTTGCATGGAACTGCCACTCTTTTTGCAGATGAAACTAGTGTATTTTATATTACCGACTCCATTGAATAACTGTTTGAAAAGTTTAAGGCGACATTATTACTCTTGAAAACTGGTTGAGCGCAAATAGGCTTTTTTTGAATTTGAAAAAAAAACTGTGTAATACTATTTTCACTAAACCTTCTTTTATTATATTATTTCGAAAGAATTAAAGTTTAATGATTCTGTAATACAAAAACCTGCTTCAGTTAAATTTTTAGGTTTGATTATTGGTTAACATTTAACATGAGATAAGCATATTTTGGCTGTTGTTAACAAAATTTCTCCAATTTCTGCTATTTTAAAAGGCTTAAAAGATCTTTGCCTATATCTTTTCTCTTGAATGCATATTATGCTTTTACCCTTCTCATTTAATGTATATGTCATTTATTTGGCGCATATTAATAATAAAACTGCTTTGAGACCTTTACTAGTTATTCAAAATAGAGCTTTAAGAAATTTATTAGGTTTTCATTATTTAAGTCCAGTTAAATATCTATATCAATTTTCTTTCGTTCTACCAGTTGAATTAATTATCAAATTATCATGTATAAAGTTATTAACAATTTCATGCATAGGAATATTATATTTCAGTTCAATAAATATATTCTTATTTAACAAGACAAGAAGAAATATTTTTTTCAGCATAGTACAGTAACTTATGGAACGAAAGGAATTAAGCATTTTTAATAACGTTTGACCAACTTCCTTTAGAATAAAGAATTTTACCAAATTGCAGGTGTTTTAACAATTGCTTAAAAATTGTTTGGAAAGAGTATTTATTTTAATTCTCAGTTGATTTATTTATTTGATGAGTTCAAATTTTTTCTTCTTTCTGCCCAAAACTTTGTTACCTTACTGTTTGTTTTTATTTTGCTTTCTTCCTTTAATTCTTGAGATATTGTATGTTTTCCACAGGCTGTAGTTTCATGACTTTTAAAATTATATTATACTATATATGCATGTGTTCTTGTATAGCCCCTACATATTAGTTATAGTCGTTGGGGCATTCTCAATCAATTTAAAAAAATGTTTAAAAAAATTGTACATATTATGTAAAATTTTAGTTTTATAATTCACATGGCAAATTCAGTAAAAAATATTAGAACTATTTATGCGACATAACCCAAATCTTATCAGTAGAGCAACTCGAGAATGTGTGCACATTTTTTTTAACCCTTGGTAGATTATGAGAAAAAGGAGCACTTGTTTAGTCTTTATTTTTTCACTACACTTTTCATGTTCCATTATTTTTTAATCAACTGTAGGCAATATGATATTAAAAATGTGCATCCTTAATTTTTTATACTTATAAGATTACCTATGTGTAAAAACTTCAATGAAAATGCAAGCAGGACTTGATAAGGTATGATTAAGTCAAGTCATTCAGGGTATGAATCACACTAGTCAGCCCAATTAATAACACAAATTAAGTGAATTGTGTTTATGACTTCAGTAATAGCGTATTCAAATATCCAAGGATTCCAGATTCATGCCCAGAAGGAAAGTGTGTATTAAATTTTCTTGAATATGGATTAAATGCCTTTTGTCTTGTCCTCTATATTCTCTGTGGTAGACGACAATCCCGATTCCTTCAGTATTTAGTGTTGGCATAAAAAAATTCTTACAAGAGTAAAGAATGAGCGGAACGAAGGATCAAATCTTGAATGTAAAAGGCGATAACGATGAATAAAACTGGAAATCATTACGACAGACTAAGTTTTATGTCGTTGTTTTACGAACTTGTGTAGCCACAACGCAAACTGTGGGATTCAAGAGCTTATCAAAAGGAACAGTATGCAATCTGACTAATTAGCTCCAAGACTCAAGCAGTGCCGCGTCTTGTGCAATAATCTGCGGAGTGGATAATAACTCACATTAAACACGATATTCAACGACTTAACAAGATAGTGTAAGCATTAAGCTCAGCATATAAACAGCGTCATTGAATAACACTGTAATTATATTTAAAAATATATATAAAAATGTGGTTGGTGACGTTTTCTAATAAAATTCTGGGAACTCAGGTTCGATTCTCAGCAGGTATATGGAGATTTCTCCCTTTACTACACGGACTAAGTATTTGTTAATTACTTTGTGTTGTTTCAAGCTGCAGTCTGGCATCATGCTGCCCACATGATTACAGAGTGTCGATATTTGTGAAGGTCTAGTGTTGACTTATGAGCAGTTAGCGCATTTTCGTTCCCAAACAAGTTAGGAAAGTTATCGGTTAGTATATCCTGGAGTTTTAGGGTTGAAACTCTGACCCTAAATGCTTACGTCAGGACGCTACGAAAGATATAACCTAGTTCAGCACATAATAATGGAGCATGACAACTATAAGTGGGATTTTTACTAAATTGAAATGGTCTGTCCAGCTGCTTTTTAACCATATAAACGCACTAACACTGTGAAACTAGCTCTGTACAAAATATTAGTGCTACCTATGCCAGAAAATGTAATTAGCTTGATAATAAAACTGAACTCTCCTAAATTCGACTGAACAGAATTGAAAGTTCAGTCCAATAAAGATAGTGGGTGTGTCAGGTGAAATGAGTACAAATTCTTATTGGTTATCCATCAACGAATACAGTACAGTACTTGCATTTCCTGCCCGCCCCGAGACTTGTGTATGCGCTTCTAGTACCACAGTGGGTTTCGACAGTTCCATCTCACAAACGGCACAATTCTCAAATAGAAAAAGAAGAGTTCACTGATTTAAAATCAGTGATTAAATATGGATATCCTAATCAATAAAATATTCTATTTTCCTTCAACAAAAATATCACTACAAGACAAAGAACCAGTTCCTATTCAAATGGCAAATCCATTTCTTAGTACCCGTATAGGGGTGTGTCTAACTCTTCTACGTAAGCAGTAGAACTATAGGATGTCGAACTTGTTTCCTGTCGAACTTAAGACCTTCCACTGTATAATATATATTATACAACATAATAGTAAACATGATACACATTAACTGTAAATACTGTATATATAATATATCCAATTAATTCATTTAACGAAACAAACTCCATTACGGCGAACAAAAGCATATATATTCTGAGACTATGAAATTCACATCTTTTACTATAACTGCCAGTAAAAATTTGTTTAAGCTAAGAAAATGTTCTTCCTACGTCACATGACGTTATAGGGACACAATAATAATAATAATAATAATAATAACAATAATAATAATAATAATAACAAAAATCAATATAAAAATTAGTAATATTTACATTTTACACAATATACACAAATATTTCATTTATCAAAACCTATCCTGTTGCAGTGAACGAAAACATGTATTCTGAGGTTATGAAATCCAAATCTTTTACGAACATCACATAACATTTGTTTAAACTAAGAGAATGTTATTTCTACGTCATATGACGTTACAGGAGCATTTTTATAACACATTACATCGTTATTATTTAATGACCCCATGCGTATTTGCTTGCAATTTTACCTGCTTATGCATCCACGTGACGTAATAGATGTATCAGAAGAAACTACTCGATCCGCTGTACGTTTGGGAACAGAAATGCGCTGCCTGCTTATGAGCCATGACGTACAGTCCTGCGTTTGGTTACCTAGCGCCTCCAAGCGACCTGCAGAAGTGTAGGTATATGGAGTGCAGATCGGCATCACACGATTCTACTACTCAGTTCAGATCTGCTATTCAGCGAACATGCGAAAACAAAACAAAGTTGGGTACTTTGAGATCAGTGCTCTAATAGGATCATGTGGTACCCAGAACTGCATTAGGAAAGAAGAGCATGTATTTTATCAGAAAGGAGAAATTTTTCATTTGAAACATTACAATGTATACAACATTCATCGTAATGTGTAGAGACTCATAAAGCACTCACTCATAATTTGTTTTATTTCAAGTTTGTGTTGACATTTATGTTTCTCATTTGTTAATTTCAATCTTTAATCATACCTAAAGTATCTTAATGCCTTTTATTTATTGTAATAATCAGAGGTAGACAAATTCCGAGCAGCATGTAACCATGGCAACTAATAATTATTATGTGGTGTCTGATTTGTTTAAGGAGTTCAAAATTGTTTAAGATTTCGATTTCTTTTATGTCACTGCGACTAATACACAATGTTAACAAAAGCGGTTGTAGGAAGAAATTCGAACGTGCTTCTTAGATTAATATTGTTACATTTGTTGCGCATCTCAAGATATTGTCACTACATAGGCCTAACTTCAGTGGAGAGCACAGAGCGTCTGTGAGAGAGTGTGTTTGCATTGCATAGATATTTAATATTGTTTAATATGTTTCAGTAAATGTATCATGAGAATAGTTTTCTCGTTACATGTGTGGGCAAAATATGATGGCTCCCAAAAATTAAGGGGATGGTTCCTCAAAATTTTTAGTTTTGTCTAATAGTGGTAAAAAAGGATCTTTTGTGCATATAAGCTGCCTTTAAATAAATACTTCATTATTATTAAATGGAAGTGATATTTTGTACATGAGTAGCGGTACTATTCCTGTTGTACACCGACTTAGGGTAGGTACACGTTGGAGCAACGATAAACGATAAAAGAAATGACCTAGCGACGCTTTGGTATTATCAAAGAATCAAGTGTTCATATCGGAGCAACGAGGACGCGGGAAGCGAACATTTTGATTTATCAGTAGAAGATATTCTATACACCCACTTAATGAAAGAAGATTATAGGAAATATCAGGTGCTAGGTTCAAGTTTAATATAACTGAAATACGTACAAAAGTGAACCCGTTTCTCATCCCAAAGGTAGTATAAATTCGTTGTGCTGTGATTGGGTATTGTGATCACATAATGTATCACGAATAAATACACAACTGATCAATTTGCCAATATCTACAACAATTAATTTAATATGCCGAAATAATAATAAATCGATTAATATTCGGATATATTGATAACCACCGGTCATTATACAGATCAATATTATCTTAATCAGAGATCTTATGAACGACAAGAGCGAAGAAAATGGAACTTTTCTTTTTCGTCGCTTTTATCGTGTATCTTCGCTTTTATCGTTACTCCAATATGCACACCTCAATGACAATGCATGCTTCAATTCTCTCTGATATAGCATCGCTGCTTCTTTTATCGTTTATCGTCGCTCCAACTTGTACGTACCCAACTTGTACGTACCCTACGGGTACGTACACGTTGGAGCAACGATAAACGATAAAAGAAACGATCTAGTGACGCTTTGGTATTATAAAAGAATCAAGTGTTCATATCGGAGCAACGAGGACGTGGGAAGCGAACATTTTGATTTATCAGTAGAAGATATTCTATGCATTCACTTAATGAAAGAAGATATATAGGAAATATCAGCTGCTAAGTTCAAGGTTAATATAAGTTAAATACGTACAAAATTAAACCAGTTTCTCATCCCAAAGATAGTGTAAATTCGTTGTGTTGTGATTGGTTCTTGTGATCACATAACATATGACGAATAAATACACAACTGATCAATTTGCCAATATCTACAATAATTAATTTAATATGCCGAAATAATAATAAATCGATTAATATTCGGATATATTGATAACCACCGGTAATTATACAGATTAATATTATCTTAATCAGAGATCATATGAACGACAAGAGCGAAGAAAATGGTACTTTTCTTTTTCGTCGCCTTTATCGTGTATCTTCGCTTTTATCGTTACTCCAATATGCACACCTCAATGCCAATGCATGCTTCAATTCTCCCTGATATAGCATCGCTGCTTCTTTTATCGTTTATCGTCGCTCCAACGTGTACGTACCCTTATAGATACAGGTACACAGATAGATGTAAACACACAGCACCGGAGAATGCGGGGAGAGACCGTAGCGTGAAGCTAATATGATAGAGGTAGGTATATTTAACTTGTAGGTATTCAAAGGAACCAAACATGTCATGACACACGAGAGTCAGAATATAACTCGCCAAAGAGTGCAAACTTTAAAGATGACGATTGTAATTGTGGTAAAGTGAAGATATCACCTTTACACATGAAAGAGCATAAGGGCATAGGGGTAGATCTATACTTTCTTGACCTCGGCACTACAATGAGGTGGTGTGGTCGGCAACACCCCAGGAAAAAACCCAGTACTCAATTTGACAGGAGGCTCAGTGGATTCTGGGGCCGTTCTGGAAGTTTGACAACTAGAAAAATCTCAGCGCCACCCAGGTTGCCAGACGTCCTGAATTTCCCAATATTCTTCTGGATTTTAATGGCGTGTCTTGTGTCCTGGATTGAGTTATATTTGTCCCGAAATGTCACAAAGATTTAAAAAATTATAATTCTTTGCTCATTTCTGTAAAATTATTTTTAAAATTCTGTATTTATTTTTTTCCAAGACCTTGTTCAACCTGCCTTGCACTTCCTATCGGGTTGTATTGAAATAAAAACGACAATACTATAGTATGTATTATATATTATACGGTATTTTTGTTCTTTACTAGCTTTGGAAGTTGACTTCTTATTGACATGATTTAAACATTGTATCGTGCATTTTTTTCCCGTAGAGATCACGCTGTAATATTACATTATTTTTTAGACTTTATCAGTAATTTAGAGGAAATTTCATTATCTAGGAAAAATGTAACAAGATTAAAAGTTTAGACCTTGCAAGTGCTTTTCCTTTACACTCTCGGCGACTTTAACGGTGGTTTAAGACAGTAACTTACAGTAAACTTGTGACAACTAGATCTAACAGATAATGGTGCGTATAGAATTGAAATGTCTGTTACGTCGTCCTCTATTAATTACAGTAACATGCTTAATTTGCAAGTGTTTTTCCTTTATACTTTCGGCGATTTTAACGGTGGTTTAAGACGGTAATTTACAGTAAACTTGTGACAACTTGATCTAACAAATAATGATGAATACACAATAATTGAAATGTGTGTTACTTCTTACTATATTAATTACAGTGAGATGATCAATTTGCAAGTGTTTTCACTGCGTGAAATATTCATCGTGAAAGTAAATTACTCTTGAAGAAATTTCATCTGTGACTGTACTTTATCCAAAGTACAATTCACAATGCATTTCATTCTCTGGTTTCAACTGTGTAACATCACTTCAGAGAAGACGCAATGTCTGGCAGCATTACTACTTCTATTAATTTATTCATTAATCTGTGTAAATTTCGGTAATATTAAAATTCGTTCTAATGAGAAACTTTCAGAAAATTCTTGTATCCACTTAAAGATGACAAGAGTTGATATGCTTCTCAATCAAAGATTGTCTTTGTAATGAAACACAAAGAAAGGCATATATTACATTTGGCGATTTTAACGATGGTGTAAGACAGTAATTTACAGTAAACCCATGGTCACTTACCTAACAGATCATAGTGTTTACAAACATTAACTAGTTGTCGCGTGTCCTCTAGCCGACAGTAGTGACGATGTTCCTATCGGCTGTAATGTCCATTTACTGATGTTTTAGCTAGGGTGTGAGGAAAACTCTTCCCAGCAGGTAGAGTTTAGCTAGTGGAAGGGATAGTGTTTACTTAGTCTGAAGCAAGTCAAAGTTCCTATCCCATACAGCTATAGCTGCAGCCTATCCTGATACAGCTACTTTATCCGAACATGAGTTACTAGTTATTACAATCATTTAAAAATAGGAATCATTTAGAAATGAATAACTTATACTTGTGGAAAATATCATGTAATGCATAATGATTGAACATTTTTCATTCAAAATTTTGGAAATAAATTCAATGCAACTTACGATTTTTGGCTTCATTCACTAAGCGCTCCAGAGCTTCCTGTCTTCAGCTGTATCCTGATATCGTCTAATAAGTGGAGGTCTTTATTCACTTGGTTTTTTCACAGCAGTCGCTGCCTATCAAGTGGTCTTTTCCCTCTGGGGATCCACTCCATTGTTCTTCTGCGGAGATTTATCTTGTCTCAACGTAGAATTTAGCCTAACCATCATAGTCTTCGTCTTTTCACTAGTGCCACCCTATCTGGATCTTTAGAGAGATTCCTCAATTCCCTATTTGTTTTTAGAGTTCCTCATTTATTCTTGTCTCTAATGGAGACAAACATCTCTCTCTAAATTTTGTTTTCCAATTTTTTTTTTTGTTAGAACCAACATTTCTGCTGAGTATAAAAGCACAGGTAATATTACTGTTTTGTAGACTCTTAGTTTTGTTGTTCTGAAGAGGACTTTGAATCCGAGAATATTTTGGAGACTGTAGCAGCATTTGTTTCAATATCTACACGGTGCGTAATTTCCTTCTCAACAGCTTTTCGCTGTTAATCATACGTCCTAAATAATATTTAAATTGTGACTCTTTAAATTCCCAATTGTATGTCTCAAACGTGTTTGTATTATTTGAAAGTCTCGATACAATTACATACTATTTGGTTTTTAAAGGCTTGATTTTAGGCCGGTGTCTTTTGATTCACTGACCAAAACACTGATTAATAGGTTGCCCTTCTTTCGTTCCTTCATTAGAGCAGTATCATCTCAATAAAATAGTATGCTAAATTTATCTAAATTCAAAGAGGCCCCATTAGTTTTCTTTGTAATGTTCTGGGTTAATTTTTATGAAACAACATTAAAAAGCGATTTACTCTTAATTAGACACACGTTTCTGAGAATATTAAGGATGACAATAGAGCAGAATATAAATGCGTTTTAAGTATATACAATTTAATTTCAATTTCTCTAAATACACATGAAGCCTCCAATTCCAAAACTGTCTACATCCATTCTTAACAATTTTCAGGAAAAGCCAAAAATTGATAACTTTTTTCCGAATGGTTTGCAGTGTTCTAATTTTTTTTACAGTTGAGAAACATTCTTGTAATGAGTGATATTCCTAAAAATCAGGAGTTATTTAAGATTTTTGTTTGGATTGAGAGAGTTTTGAAACTGTAGGCTGAAACGAGAGAGTTTTGGAAAATTACAAAATTCTTTTTCGTTACTAGTATTTTATAAGAGGCTTCTTATTAACGTAAATACAATAATGTATTACAACTACAATTTCTATTTTTTCTACGACATAAAACTCAAATACTAAAATTAATGTTCATAGAAAATGAATACATCATTCTGTTTGGTTATTACACTTCAGTTCAGATTCTTAAGTCTTCTTCTTCTTTCATAAATAAATCCTCATTTGCATTTTCTTCTCTTGTTAACCTTGAAACACCCTCTATTACATTATTGTAAAATGACAAATCAGTCATGTTTCTCCACTCGAAACCAAAGTGCTTCTTCAGTAAAGTGTTGATATCGAATAATTTCTCTTCCTTCAAAAGTCGACCTTTTAAAATCAATGGTATTCACATGTTACAACACTGAGAGAATCTTCAGAGAAATTCTGAAGGATTCGATTCAAATATTGTAATTTCATATCTATTTCAAGTAATATAATTTCACCTTCACTTTAATTTTTTTTGAAAGTTATTGTGTGTATTTTCATTGTTTCATTGTAAACTTTTATATATGTATTTGTTTCCTGGATCCTTGTGGTCACTCTTATTGAAGGGCAGATGGTTTCATTTTATAAATCCGATATATATTGAGGTAAAGAATGTTTAGATATGGTAACACTTAATATATTACATACTCTGGAAAGATATACCTTCCTTCTTTCAAGCGGCATTAATTTTCTAATTATAATCTTATGTTGCAAACCAAAAAGATTAATATTATGCTAGGAGAAAACGTAAAAAATGATTACGCGTATAGTCGTCTTATTCGTCGTTATCGTTTTACGTAAATTTAAAGACTGGGGATCTTAGCTCCTTCTGTTCTTACTCTTGAGAGAATTCTGTACAACATTAGGCATTGACAAATAATGGCGAGTTTATGTTAACAGTATGTTTTCAGGATTTTCATTGTCATGTAAAAACCCAACAATTTTAAAATTCTTTGCAATTAGGACGGCAAGAAGTCACCGCCTAAGACAATACAACACAAACACGCATCGAGTCCAGATCAGTTTTTTTTTTTTCCATACGAGAAATCGAACACCATTGAACTGAATCTTTAGCTACGAACTCTGTCATTTGAGATGCTATGGAGAAATAGAATAATTACTTTGAACTAATATATGATAAAGTATATCAAACAAAACTTGACTGGCATTTACGAAAACTTCCAGTACAAATCAATTGATTTTGCACGCTTGGTTCAAGGAAATCATTCAATTGTTACAGGCTACAGAACCTGATCCAGCTGTGAAGAAGACCATAACAACACTGCCTAAACATTGTAAAAACTGTAGTAACGCTGCGAAACGGCAATGCACGGTTTGCTGACATCTTCAAGTACTACCCACTGAATGATCCAGATATCCTTCAAACGTTTAAAAGAGTTTCGAACCAGTGTTCGCTTTATAGGAAGTTACTCGCAACCACAATTCTATGTTCGAGACACTTGGTATAGAGAATTCGCTCTACCGTGATGTATTTAATTGCCACTGGTCGGATCGTAAAGCAAGAAATTCCATTTGAAGGAACCAACAACTTACCCGTTACCACAAGAATGTCAAGGTGCCTTTAATTTTTGGACTGTTACAAGGAGCTCAACCAGATCTGATAGCACTCATACAAATATAATATCACTCATCAATTCACACTTCCGTCGCAAAGACAGAACTTTTACATTAATCTAACATATTTTCGCTTCTGTATTCGTTTCAGGTACTTGGGAACCATTCATCCATGATCAGCGACTTCTTCGTGACTCGACTTACGCAAGAGTTTCAAGTCGTTAACACATTCAGAGAGCAGTTGTTAGTTCTTGTTCGTTCCTGCTCACTAAACTTGGCCGATTTTTTGACTGCCAAAAAGGAAAAATAATGAAAACAACTGTTAGCAGACTACGGATGTAAAACTTAATGATCGTAGATTATTTCAATCTAATCTGAAAGTTTTTCTTTTTCTAAAGAGGAAAAAAGAATAGATCATCACTGCCATTATCATATTTCAAGGTAGGGACTTTTGGTTCGTTTATGTCCTCACCTTTATGTCAATTACGTACCCACTAGAGATGTGCTCACAGATTTCATATCGGTATAATAGCAATGTTATCAATTTCTAAATATCAATATTCGTGATGAATATCGATAGTAAAAAGATACGTTTGAGGTACCGGTACAACAATAAATATGTATGGATTTATTAGAACACATTTAGAAAATGTATCGAAGTGCTAGGAAAACTAAACTTTCATTAGAGAATATTTATATGAACTCCATGATATCAATTCTGGAGCGTCTGTGGCTTACTTACTTGAGCGCTGGTCTTCCATCCAGTTGGCCGAGTTCGACCTCCGGCCAGTTCGTGATGAAATTTATGATAGGCGAAGCCATAGTTTTCTCGGGATACTCCCGTTTCCCTCTATCCTTCCACCAATACTCTCCACATTATTTACACTTCTCTTTCATCGTTATCTCCGTTTCTTCCCCCGATTTCCTGTAGACCAATGCAGAATCTGCTGCGGACCGCCACCGAACGTGGACCCCTTGAGTAGGTGATCATTAGTAGAGATCGGAATCTTAGTCACTACTGTTTGAAATTGAGTACGGAGTTTATGTAATGAACTAAATGACTTGATTATGGGTAGTGGCAATTGGCGATGTACGATGTAAGACTACTCCCGCATCAAAGACGGGGCTATGTTATGTATTACAAAAGAATAAACATAGCCTTTGCTGTAACCTATCAACTTAAAATGTTGCTGTTACTACTCTTAATGAAATGTTTAAGCCTATATTGCAATAATCTTGGATGTAAAGCTGCAACCTAAAATGTTACTGTATCATAGGCACTACTCTTACCATGTTTAATCCTATATTACAACAATCTTTGATGTAAAATTTTAATTCAAATGTTATTGTATCAGGGACACTACTCTTAATGCAATGTTTAAGCCCACATTACGATAATCTTTGTTGTAAAATTTTAACTTAAAACACCGGTACTACTGTAACACAGGTAGGCCTACTGTCCTGAATGAAATGTTTAAGCCTATATTACAATAACCTTTGCTGTAAAATTTAACTTGTTAAAACATTGTTAAACTGAAGTATGCTGTACTTATTTAGGAGGAAGGAATCTGTTGTAGAGTGACACTGTAGTGCACACTTGTGTTTGTTAGCAAGGTGTATACTAGAGATGAACCAAACGAACTGCCGCTCTCGCTCTCTGTATTCGTTGAATTTGTCTTTCGAGTCTCGTCTCGTCATTCTCGAAATAGCATTTCGTCCGCGTGGAAAGATTTCGTAACTTTGAATAAATTACATTATAAATGTTTAAATGAGACAAAGAGACACAACAGAACGTATCTTAATTATCAAAATGTTCTGATTCTATTATATGATATTATCTATGGTTATATAAATAGAAAAAAACAATTCTCAAATAAATTTGCATTTCTAAGAAACATTAATATCTTTTTACTTGAGATTTTACACTTGGTCTTAAACATATGAGAAGAAAATTCCTAGCCTCTTAATAGGGGCTTAATAAGTAAATAAAGACTGGAGAACGGATTATTATACACTGAAAGGTACAAATGTTTCAAATAGGCTACTTGATTATTTATACATATATCACAATTGCCAAAGTAGATAAAAGTTCAGTCAGGTATAAACAACTGTGGCGATTCAAGGCCGCTTGACTTCGGGACTTCGGGAGTGATCAATGTCGAGTCTCGGAACACTCACAACCAGTCTTTACGTCAAAGACACAATGTAATACAACATTGTCGTGCGGATTTTCGGCTTTGCGGGCACTGTTAGTCTCTCTTTCTCGATCGTTGTTCATCTCTAATGTCTACTGAAGACACGTGATGTAATGTATATCCCGTGCACGCTCACTCATACCCAATGTTGTTGGACTAAGAAAACGGTCTTCAGTCATTAAGTTACTCGTGGTAATGCCATGTACTGCGGGTTCCTCCTGGGCTTATATACCTCGTGAGACCGGAGTTGAGGGACAGCGTTAATCCCTACATGGAAAGGTAAAGGAGTTCTGCAAACTTTCAAGACAAGATGCGGTTACAAAATTACATTGGGCCAGAGCCGGCTCTCGGAATACCTAGGTGCTCTGTCAGAGAGACAATTAAAAAGTGGTCTGAGGTTCAACACTACAGAACCTAGATCAAGACAGGAGGTATCAGTCATGGGAAACAATTTATTATTAGACCATGTAACAAAAGAGCTGAAATATTACTTCAATGTAATAGATTTCAGCTGAGAGCAATTACAGATTTTTCACAGGTCATGCTCCTGTGTAAAAGCATCTTAATATAATGAGAATGCTTCAAGGTAACCTAGACTCTAGATTCTGCGGGAAGGATACTGATACAGCCCAGCACATAATTTGTTCCTGCGATGCATTGGCTCACAGAATATACTTTATATATTTGGTAAAGAATCTCTAAAACAAAAAGAGTTGGACCAGTTCTACATCTGGACTGTATACTTTAATCAAGGAAACAGGGCTGATGAATCGGTATTAAATTATAAACATAGGTAGCACAGTAAGCCTAAGACTGCGGTGAGTCCGGAGTAATGACGGGCATAGTGTGGAGAAAAAAAGGAGAGGGGGTTGCAGCTGTAAGGGAGTTCGTGGGCGGACCGCAAAAGAATCTGTATAGCAATAGGGCCTTAGATCATGCATATCTTTCCATTTCGGGTAGCAAAATGGACCCATCCATGCGGCCTACGTGTGAAGGCATTGCTCCTCCCCTTAACTAATATAGTAGGCCTGTAATACGTTCATTTATATACATGTATTGACATGTTTTTTGCTTTAGCTAGGAACGGTGTTGCCTGCTTTAGAAAATACCCTTTCGCTAGGTATCAAAGTTGCTAGAATTGCAAGAAACTTCTGGGCTAAAGCTACAATGGAGAAACAACTGCCATCTATTTTCTACTAAAAGTCATTCACGATGTTTTTAACATCTCTTACAAAACTCCAGGCCTAGGGCACGTACGCGATGTGGCAAAGACTGTGTCCGTGTACATTTCGTAAGAATTCGTCAACTATCCTACTCATTTAAGTTAGGCCCTCCGATGGTATATATACACTAAATATGAGAGAACTTAAAAGCAACAATACACTAACATAGAGAGCGAAGAGAGGTCAGGAGCTGAAAGCTTTCTACAAAGATAAGGAAATTCCATTCTTAGACTTCACAACCATTATCTCGTTTCCTAACCTGAGAAATATGAGAGTAAAACAGGGGAAAGATTTTGAATGGCACGTTCTTATATTTTGTAGATAAAATTATCGGAACCTGTCGAATCCAAACTCCGCCCAAACTAAAGTATGGAAAAAGGACATCGCAAACAATCACATATACTGCGCACTGGACTGGTTTTCTTTCCCAAGGCTTCCTCAGCGGGGCGTGGCAATGTATTTGAATCAATGCAAGAATGGTCCAAGTTCGCGAGTTTTTGCGTATAGGTAACAGAATGTCTTGATTCCTTTTTGATATGATGCAAGTTGAAAGATTCTTCTAAACAGGCAGATGGTGTGGTCTTATTTCTTGTTCCTCTTTGCTGAACATTCTCTTCGTAATAGTTCAGGGCTACTTGGAAGGACCAAATGACGTCAGTCATGTGTATCGGTGGTACACATATTATGACATGGCATTAGCGGAACAAAAACAGACGTTTGTATGTATACAGGACAGTAAAAATATGACTTGCTTTCATTCTAACAGAAAACATAATATATTTGTTTTTCTGGTTCTAGATGACAGCATACCAATTGTGTAACACATGTATACAAATTTAGACGTTATTTTTGACTATATATTTTGTTACGCCGTTAACGTTGTATGGAAGTCACTGTCATGGCTTAAAATCCAATTAAAGCATGGATGTTGTCATTGTAATGCCCTGTAATCTCATAAGTAGAGAAGTGTCGTTCCGATCCCTTGTTTCGAAGTACGAATACGTGCCGCTTAGTGGCAGGTTAAGTAAACTACCAGATACGGCCTAGGCCAAGGATTTGAATAGTTATAACTAGTTATGTGTTATAATATGACATCGTAATCGAAGAAGCAGCAGTAGAAATAGCAGTCGTAGAAGTAGTTTATTGCATTTGTAGTAGCAGAAATAGCAATAGTAATCGTAGTAACATTAATAGCATCAACAATATTAGTAGAGAAATAACTTCAATAATCTCAGTAGCAGCAGCTGTCGTAGTAGCGCCAGTGACATTATCAATAATAAATTGTAGTGGTAGTAGCAATTGCACTAGTCAACAGTCATTTTGCACCAGACATAAAACTAACAAATTCTTACTAATTTCGACCTCCTGAATTAAAAAATAACAAGAAAAATGTTCCATTAGTTCGGGTTTTCGAGCTTCACAATATAATTCATTTTATATGCATTCTGTTTAAAAAATCACCATATTTCGTGAGTAACTACTTTTTTTTTTTTACAAATGTGACGACCCATTATGTGAAAACAATATTAGTATAAGTAGGGCATCATGTTAAAAGCACTTGTAGAAACTGAAATTATTTTATTGTCCTTTTATGAGTCTATTTGGAGGAGAGGGGAACAGGTTCGCGGTATGAATTCACTTGAGTTTATCTGATTTTACTTGAGATGTGTATTTCTTTCACTGTGAGCTTTAATGACATTACTGTAGTTTATATTTTGCAATAGACTATCTTGTCAAAACGACTTCTAGAAGCGGAAATTGTTTTATTGCCCTTTTCGGTCACATTTGGAGGGGGAGAAATAGATTCGCTATATGAAATCGCTTCAGTTTACCAGGAGATTTTCGTGGTATTAGTATTCTATGTAAGACGTGTATTACTTTAAAGTGTGCTTTAATGATAATATTCAAATTGCGAATGGTTTATATGTGTGGATTTGAGGGTTGTAGCATTGCTTCTTGGAATGCAATTAGGCTACACAAAATTTTGCTGCTTTCTGTGCGAATGGGACAGTCGCGGTCGAGATAAGCATTATAAAATATTTCAATTTCCTCTCTTAAGTCCGCAAATATCGCCAATGCCTCGCGTTCTGTTCGCTACAAGAACCGAAGACCCTAACCTTTCGAAACACGGCTCCCGGAAGAGTCTCGAATTTGATTGTCAGAGCTCCCACACCGAAAAGTCTTAGTTCGGCACCCCTGATGTAGGGGATTAACTACCCTATAAATAAAATTAGCACAAGATTACCTTCATTTGTGTTTAATTAGTAGCCATCTTGAAGCTTCTTGTTAATAAACAGAGAACCAATGATGATGTAGCACTTAACAAATTGGATAATTAATAACCATGAGCAAATCGTGCAATTTGGCCCTTGTAGCACATGGCAGCAACTGTTTATAAACAAAATGACCTTTCTTCCACTGAAACACAGTGAGTTCTATACTAAACTGGAGGCACAACTCAATGCTTTAAAAGGGTGACGCGAATGCTGAGCGCCGGAGCGTATTGCTATCTCTTGCTATCTTCTTTGTCTCTCTTGCAGTAAATGCTATCTTACGCAATAACTATATTTTTATTGCTTGCTGCGCCTGTGCAACATCAACCTCACAAAAGAATGATTGAAACACATTAGTTAGAAAGAGAGAGCATTGCGGTGTTGCTCCAGAATAGTATAGAGCTCACTGCTGAAACATAACAGCTGGAGACAACTATAATAACTTATAACATTTAAAACACAAAACAGCGGAAACATGTAATGCTCAAACACTTACGGAAGTAGGAGTGGAAAAACCTCAACTTCTTGAATATACTTTATACCTATTAAATACACAAATATCTTCATTAAGGGAGCTTATTTTCGACGAAGGCTAAAATCTATTCATGGCCCCATTTCTTGAAAGATGTTTTTCTATATTTTAATGTAATTGCTCATGGCTATAGTTCTGAATGTAATATTTAGTTCCTGACTCTCATCTGCATTACGACACCGGTCAAGTACTGAAGACTTTCTGCATCAACAGGAACAGAAGAAATGCATTAAAACAATCTTGTAAGAGAATTACTTCCACACACTTAAATAAGGGGACTAGATTTTTATGCATAATATAATGCTTGTGCACTAACGACAGACTTTTAAAAGTGTAATTCGTGAAAGACACCTGGGAAAAATTATTTTCTCATGACTATTTTAAGCAGAAAAATTGCATGGTAAACTAGAGCTGACATGCCCGTCATCCGGAAGGTCGAAAACGTTTGCACGTCATGCAGGATAAATTCAGAAGACTTAATAAATTGCTCGTGGTGTTCCAGACTCTTCGGAACTTAAATATCTGTAGTCAAACTAAAGTAATAAACTAGCAAGTTTCAAGGATTAAGGGCTTTCGGAAATATAAATATAAATGCAAAACCGAATGTTGTGTGCATTTCTTAATAGACAACAGTTCTTATGTTTTTCACTTCTGCCACTAATTCTATTATATCGTACTACTACTTATGTCAGATGGCTTGTACATCAGTTTGCTACGTCGTTCGAATCCCGACTCACAATAATCAGTATTTCTAACACCACGGTTCAGAGCCGTAGTGAGCCTAGCACCATTTATTAAAAACGGAGAAAACAAGGGTTAAAATTAAGTAATTACCATAATTTAACCAAACATATAGCAAGTAAGATAAAGTATGCACATTAAAATTAAGTTATATGTCAATCTTCATAAAATTATGATATTTACTTAACTCTAACTCTGCTCTCTCCGTTTTTAATAAATGGCGCTTGGCCCGCTATGGTTCTGAACCCTTCATATATATCTAATAACGAAACAGACTAACTTCACTTTATTCATTTGTTCCCATTTGTCTTAACGGTTTACTTGTGTAGCTAATTTCACTCATTTCACTGATTTTAGCTAGTATATTTTTTTATTTGATATGGTTGTACTTGTTCTGTTTTCTACCTGCTGTGTTCCTTTGTTGGCCTGCCCTCTTGTACCGTGTCACAGTATGTGTGACAGTAGATACAATGTACAACTCTATGTACAGAAGTGCACACATTACGAGTGAATAAGTGGCCGGGGTCCGACGGAACAAGGAGCCGTCTTGAATCACGAAGTGATCACTAACGCTTTATCATATTACTATAATGTACCGAAGTACATATGAAGTTTCAGTGGAGTAACTCTGCTTTTCCAGAATTCTCTCCGGCGCCGGGACTAGAACCCGGGTTTCCAGCTTTACGTGCTGGCGCTTTATCCACTAAGCCACATCAGATTCAATTCCGATGCCAGATTGAACTTAAAAATGAGAGGGATTCAATCCGGCATCGGAACTTGAATCCGATGTGGCTTAGTGGATAAAGCGCCAGCACGTAAAGCTGGATGCTCGGGTTCCAGTCCCGGTGCCGGGAGAGAATTTTTCTCTATTCTACCGATTCTTTACTTCAGTTTGCCGCGAATGAATACATTTGTTGAAGAGTGCATACACGATCCGCGGATGAAGGTATTTCGACGTCTGTTGCAGTCTAATCAAAGTTAATAACTAGATAGCAATTCCCTTCCTGCCAAGCAACAGATTTCGTTCAATGGAATTTTATTTCCGACACTTAGGCCTATAATTCGTTAAAATATGTCTAAAATGTTTCCCAATATGATCATAGATCATATACATAGGCTACCAATAAAAAAAGTGCTAAAGGGTAACTACTGTATAAACTGGGACACAATACGAACATTAAAATAAACAAATGTTTGTTGAAATTTACGGTGTAATATTTCATACTCACATCCTACAGATTTTGATAGTAAGATTTCAAAGCTACAGATCATGTTATGAACGATAAAGGAAACTTTTCAAGGGAAGTAGAGATAAATACAATTAACCAGTTCCGCCAAATGAAAATCTCCTTAAAGTCTCAAGGTTCAAAGATTTCGACGTTGACATGGCAATAACTGAAAAGAATACTAACAGCCTTCAAGACACTTCTAAAACTGTCTCGTTAGACAGTTTAGTTTTCAAGGAGAATTATACAATTCTTTTCTTCGCATATGATGCCTTCAGCTGTTTTTACATTGATACAGATAAATATTTGAATAAGTTGTTTTGGATAGCCTACCATTTCATAAACTTGTGCATGCATATGTACGATTGAATAAATAAATATCTTTAATTTGTTTGCTTGCAATGGAAAAAACCGCACTGCACTTAAATTTCTAAGGTTCTCTAAGATAACCTTGATACCACACATTTTCCCTTGGTACGGAGGAGGAGGAGATCGTCGAATATTAGCACTGGTGCCTCTAGTGGTCTTATTATGCCTTACCGCTCTTGTACATAGAATTATTTTTGTAGTCAGAACGGTCGAGTTAGTGTTAAAACGTTTGAATTAAAAGAGCGAAAACGTTTTCTCTGAATGAATGAATGAATGAATGAATGAATGAATGAATGAATGATTGAATGAATGAATGAATGAATGAATGAATGAATGAATGAATGAATGAATGAATGAATGAATGAACTAAAAGGGGAAATGGGAGAAGAAACAATAAAAGGTACGAAAAAACACGTCGGGACTGAGAAAAACTGAAAATGTGAGGTCCAAGCAGAGACCTGCTCATATCCCACCTCTCTTAAATCTATTTTAATATTATCCTCCCATCTACGTCTCGGCCTCCCCAAAGGTATTTTTTCTTCCGGCCTCCAAACTAACATTCTATATGCATTTCTGGATTCCCCCATAAACATCTGGATTTAATGTTCCTAATTATGTCAGGTGAAGAATACAATGCATGCAGTTCTGCGTTGTGTAACTTTTTCCATTCTCCTGTAACTTCAATCCTCTTAGCTCCAAATATTTTCGTAAGCACCTTATTCTCAAACACCCTTAACCTCTATTCCTGTTTCAAAGTGAGAGTCCAACTGTTTTATAAATTCTAACTTTCAGTTTTTTGAGAGCAGACTGGATGAGAAAGCGCCTCAATCGAATAATAACAGACATTTCCCATATTTATTCTGCGTTTAATTTCCTTCCGAGTTACAAAAAAAAAAAAGTTCAATACTATTTTGCTCCTTTTTGCTTCCTTTTCGAGAAAATTTGATATCATGTTTCGGGAAAGCCATGAATTAATTCCCAATCAATTTAAGAGAGCAGTGTATTATGATAATAAATGATGGAAATAATTTTAGGTTTGTCCTTTAAATGTGCAGAAATTTGATCCGAATAAATGTAACATTGTAACATTCCTTTTCCGAAGGAAAATTTGCATTTATTCCGATAAAATTTCTGCACATTTGAAGGACAAAACTAAAATTCTTTCAATAATTTTTATCAACAGTAATCTCACTAGAGGTTTTGATTTATCTAGAGAAAATCAAAACTCGAGTGGGATTTAATTGACTATTACACGATTAGAAGAAAGTATATAAAGATTATAAGTAACAAAGTACTCCAATACAATAAAATATTAATTGACTTACGAAAATAAACCAGTCTTCAAATGTATTATTGCACCATTACGCTAGATGGCAGTTGTGCCAACTATGGAATCTTCATTGAACTCTGTAGACGGTTACTAGTCAAGAAAGCTTTGTTGATTCAGTTTCATTTTTATTAAGACAGTTGCATTCCACTTCAATTATCCGAATCCCAGTAATCAACGTCACTTGACAGATGATTTTCAATAAATCTTAATATTAAACAATCTCTGATACGTGACTATCCATAATATCATATATCAGAAGCTATAACATAACCTAACTAATATACACAAGTGTTAGAAAGTTTTAATTAACGACGACGACATAAAAAATAAACATGAATAATTTTAAAAGGAATAATTATTGAATGTACAATTTTCAAATTTCAATGTGGTTGGTGGTTCAATTGATATTATATTGGACGTGTGCGTAATAGAAGTGGAACTCGTTGATTTAGGCCTACATGGTGTATTCAACTTATTCAGGATTTCAGAATGAATAATTTTAAAAGGAATAATTATTAAATGTACAATTTTCAAATTTGAATGTGGTTGGTGGTTCAATTGATGTTATATTGGACGTGTGCGTAATAGAAGTGGAACTCGTTGATTTAGGCCTACATGGTGTATTCAACCTATTCAGGATTTCTGAATGGTGCTCTTCATTTATTTGTAAATCGGATTTCAGAAGATGCATAGGTATGATCAGTGATTGTTATTAATTCTTATTCTTGAATGCCAATGCGAGTCATATTTGAAACTGCTGTGCATCGACTGGAGTGGTTTGTAATTTTATATATATATATATATATTTTTTTTTGACGTCCAGACCAGCGCAGTTTCAAATATTGGCAAACAAAGAAACAAATGCTAGGGACGCGATAAAATTAAACAAATGCTAGGGACGCGATAAAATTAAACAAATGCTAGGGAGGCGATAAAATTGTGCGATAAGCAGCCATGATTGGTCGAAATACGTCCTTTCGTACCGTTTTATTGGTCAAAAGTAGTATGACGTAGTAAGAGTGTAATAGTCATCATAATACACTGCTCTCTTAAACTGACTGAGCACGTTGGGAATTAAATAAATGGCTCTCCCAAAACACTCTATGAAATGATTCACGTAAAATAATTTTTATCTCGAAATGAAAGCAGAAACGAACAAAATTACATTAAAGTTCTTTGTTTTGAAGTATTTCAAAGAATAACCTCCTCAAATTAATGACATTACTTACGGTTCACTTTGTATATAACGAATTATATAGCATTACTTACTTACTTATTGCCTTTTAAGGAACCCGGAGGTTCACTGCCGCCCTCACATAAGCCCACCATTGGTCTATACCCTGAGCAAGATTATTTCAGTCTCTACCATCAAATCCCACCTCCCTCAAATCCATTTTAATATTATCCTCCCATCTACGTCTCGGCCTCGCCAAAGGTCTTTTTCCCTCCGGCCTCCCAACTAACACTCTATAATATAGAGTCTACAGCCTATGCATTTCTGGATTCGCCCATACGTGCTAGTTGCCCTGCCCATCTGTATTTAATGTTCCTAATTATGTCAGGTGAAGAATACAATGCGTGCAGTTCTGTGTTGTGTAACTTTCTCCATTCTCCTGTAACTTCATCCCTCTTAGCCCCAAATATTTTCCTAAACACCATATTCTCAAACACCCTTAACCTATGTTCCTCTCTCATAGTGAGAGTCCAAGTTTCACAACCATAAAGAACAATGGTAATATAACTGTTTTATAAATTCTAACTTTATTACGATTTTTTGACATTATTTAGCATTATAAAAAATTAATTCCATATCCCTATTGGAACTGTACCGTTTATAAATGGAGTCAGATATCTTCGTTTCGTGATTACAGAAACTACGTTTTAGAGATAATGAGTATTTTAGTAATAATCTTTCCAGTTATACCAGGCTTTTCTGTCAGGGGTTTTCTTCCCTTAGATATACTGCTTTCGTTGTTGTGCGTGTGCAATTACTAATGGAAATACATGTATTAGTCCAGTCGTCAAATTCTCACATAATTATTAATTAGTAATTTTTATATAATAATGCATTTTTTTTAGGAGGGCGCCAGCAGTATGTTTCTATGGCGACCATATACCATCATACAGAGCAGTAGGTTAGTTCCAGAAACGTCCGTCGCACAGACATATCGCATTAGCTTTAAATAAACTCAGAAACGCAGAAGCCTTCACATATCAATGCAATGCAATGCAATGGAATTAAAGTAGCGAAAAATTGGCTTGACTCTAATCTCCTGTCCTTAAATAGTAATAAAACTACCTATATTCCATTTTCTTTAACAACGAAAGGTTCACCTCCACCTATGAATAATTATCACTTAGTAGTACATAATATTTCATGTAATGATTAACAAATAATTATTGTAATTGCCCACATGTAACACCTTCCACACAAGTTAAATATTTAGGAATTATTATAGACCAGCATTTACGTTGGGATAAACAAATTAATTTCATGTGTACAAGTATAAGAAAGACAATTTATAAATTCATAATACTTCGAAATTTTATCACTAAGGAGGCATTGAGAATAATATTTTTAGCTTTAGTACAATCATTAATACCATATGGTATAATAAATTGGAGTGGAATAGCATTATCTGTACTTAATCCATTAATTTTATTACACAAAAGATTAATAAAAATTTGTCTGATCAAAAATATGGATCATCCAACAAATTTAATTTATACAGATTTAAATTTATTAACTATTGAAGAAATTTATAAATATAGTTTACTAACTTACTACCACAGAAATCAAATAAAACATAAATCTAATCGACTTTAATATCGTACTCGAAGACAAAAGTCTACTTTCCCATTAATTGAGCCTAAATATCATACAAGTGCAGCTCTTAAACATGTTTCGGCCCAAGACTTTATAATAAAAGTACAAACCATTTTCCAAATTTGAAATATTTTAAAATTGAAGTTTTTAAAAAAAGAAATTTATAAAATTATTCATGATATAGGCCTATAATATTAACAAATGTATTTTTTACCTTTTATTTCTGTCGAGTATATTCATGTTCTTATTGAATATCACTGGCTTCTGTCTGTTTGTCAATTTATATTAAAAGTGTATTTTTTCTCTTTTTTCTCTTTCTTCTTTTTTTTTTTTGCTCTTGTGTGTTATTTATTGTTTTGAATTAAGTTACTTACTGTATTTAGTAAACTGTCCTTTTAAATTTTATGTTATATTATTGGCTAAGACCACACCGTACACGAGCCTGGCTCTTACGGTAGTGGCTAGAAACATTTCTGTTTTATAAATTTAATTTTTACTCACTAGCTAGCTAGTTAAATAATTAAATTAAATTAAATTAAATTAAATTAAATATCATGTCGCTTAAAATGTTTCAAACATACGATACATTTCTTTTATGTTCTATTTAAATTTAAGTTAAAATGTGGTTTTGCTGAGTTCAAAACTGTTAAAAGCAGTATAAATGTCAAAGAATGACGCGGGAATCTAAAGGAACGTAGCTTGTTTATAAATCCCACTTAGTACTGAATTAAAAGACAGATGTTCATGCTTGTCACAGTTCTGTTTCCGGAAGGACCAACATGAATGTCAGACGGTCGTGCTTTCTCCTGCTGGCTGGATGGATGGATGACTTTGCCAAATATTAAAACGAGAACAGCAGAATCAAATGTTGCAGCATAAGTCACGGAGATGTGTGGCAGGGACGAGTTTAATAGGCAATGACTCAGTATGGAAAGTAGTCCGGGAATTTAGCGTAGGATTCGGGTACAGTTGTATCTTCTAGCATAAGGAGATTTAGGGCGAGCGTACAGGACACTCCCTCGCTTTGTACCCTGCTATTTCCTTATGGCTTAAAATATGCTAAAGGAAGTGAGGACAACTAGGAAATATCCATTGACTAAGACAGGCAAGCCTGCAATGCGTAGGTCGCCAACAAACACTGTGAAATTTCTCCTTGCTCTTAATATATTCCATTTCGCGGACCGTTGAATTTTCAAAATGTTTCCTCTCTAACGCTCTGAGAGACAATATTTAGCTTACACATTGACGGCGTTATGGACGAATGAAAGTCTCTTTTAGCTAATGGTTTAAAATACATGAAACAGTGATACTTTCCTTTCCGTACATGATCATGCAGCTTTTATTAGGAATTGAAACAATTTATAGACAGCTTTACCGAGTGAGTCACCTTCTTCATACGAAGTTATTCAATCCCGTACATTCACTGCCAATTCCGTAACCATAAAGAGACTTGAAAGGCAATACACTAAACCCTCGGTAATCCGGCCTTCTTCTAGTGTACTTGCTGTCACGTCACCGCCTACTCCTAAACAGAATAGTCATAAACAGGCAGGAAATTTCACAGACAATACACTAGACTCTCGCTAATCCGGCCTCTCAATAATCCGATCTCCTTCTAGTGTACTTGCTATCACTTCATTACCTATTCCTAAACAAAATAGCCATAAACAGGCTTGAAATTTCAGAGGCAATACACTAGACTCTCACTAATCCGGCCTCTTCTAGTGTACTTGCTATCACTTCATTACCTATTCCTAAACAGAATAGCCATAAACAGGCTTGAAATTTCAAAGGCAATACACTAGACTCTCACTAATCCGGCCTCTTCTAGTGTACTTGCTATCACTTCATTACCTATTCCTAAACAGAATAGCCATAAACAGGCTTGAAATTTCAAAGGCAATACACTAGACTCTCACTAATCCGGCCTCTTCTAGTGTACTTGCTATCGCTTCATTGCCGGTTCCGTAAATGCAGTAACCATAAATAGGCTTGAAATTTGGAAGACAATACACTAGACTCTCACTAATTCGGCCTCCTCTTAGTGTACTTGCTATCACTTCACTGCCTTTTCCTAAACACAGTAGCCATAAACAGACTTGAAATTACAAAGGCAATACAGTAGACTCTCACTAATCCGGCCTCTTCTAGTGTACTTGCTATCACTTCACTGCCTATTCCTAAACAGAGTAGCCATAAACAGGCTTGAAATTTCAAAGGAAATACACTAAACTCTCACTAATTCGGCCTCCTCTTAGCGTAGGGGAGAGTTGGTCAAAACGGGATACTTAACACGGAATCTTGTATATTTCCTGCTGAAGTGATAGGAAACAATTCAATTTTTACTTATGAATCCACTATTCTATGTACTTTCATAATACATTTTGATTTTCACTTCTAATGATATACCGTAGCTAAAGTGGGAAAACAATTTTCTTGGAAAGTGCGCAAGTATCCCGTTTTGGCCGACTGGTTGGGTAAAACAAGATACTTATTTAAAATAAAGCAAATATTGTTAAGGAACTGAAAAAAAATGTGTGTTTTTATTATAATGTACAATAAACACACCAAAAAATGTGTTGCATCACCTGTCAACTAGACCTTCAATAAAAGATAAAAAGAAGTAAAGCTAAGGAATGAAAATGTATTTATTTTTAACAGTTGTTGACAAAAAAAAATAACAGTTTTTGACAAAATTATAGCAGTGGTGTGGATGGGCAAATGGAAATTGAGTATTGGCTGGAGTACCAAATCTCTATCCTAGCAACTTCAATAGAGAGTAGTACTTCCTCTTGTATTGATAACGCTAGGATTCTTCGTGGCATACTGTCTACCACCACATTTATCAACTGTTGATCCATTCTGTCCCATTCTTCAACAGCAACTCTGCATAGGTCTTCGAGATTGCGTGAGGGGTCAGGTCGCGCAAGAATGGCTCTCTTTAGTTGAACCCAGACATGCTCAATTGGATTCATGTCTGGAGAACATGCGGGCCATTCAAACATGGCAATTCCTTCACGATTATGAAAGTCATTGATAACAGCCGCACGATGGATTCTGGAATTATCGTCCATAAACATGAAGTGCTGATTAAACGGTGCTACTATGGCTTGAAGAATGTTTGTCCCTATACTGTGGAGCCCTCAGCATTCCTTGGATCGACATCGATTTTGTCCGCGACCCCACATAATGCCACCCCAAAACATCACTGACCCACTACCTTTCTGCATTTGATTGTAGATCTGTCTGAGTCGTGCAGCATTACCTGATTCTCTCCACACACATTGTCGATGATTATATGGCACAAGGAATATTCGGCATTCGTCCGTGAATAGAACTTTGTGCCAGTTTTGCACAGTCCATTGGTGATGATTTCTTGCCCAGGTGTAACGTGCCTAGGTGTAAGAGTTGGGCCTCGCCATGGACGTCTTGAGTGCAGTCTGCTATCATGTAATCCGTTTCATACAGTTGGTTTGGATATGCGTCTCCTTGTCGCAGTTTGAAAGTCATTGTTAATCACGTCAGCAGTATTCTCAGAGTTTCTCATGGCAATAATTCGCAGATATCGATCATCACATTCTGTTGTTGCCCGTGGACGACCACTACGAGGCATGTCGTCGACAATACCTGGGTTTCGAAAGCGATTCCAGGTTCGTACCACATCACTCTGGTTCAATTCTAAGCACCTCGCTACTTGCCTTGAAGACAGTCCTTCCTGTCATAGAGAAACAATCCTCACACGGTTGAAGTTCGTAATTGACCGCCTTGCTATTGTTCAACCTCTTTAGAATGAAATAAAACTGTTTTACCCTGAGTTATTCGCTGAGAGATGAGATTTCTTGCACTTCTGTTTACATCTGTTTACTTTTTCAGTCGGTTTCTAGGGTAGACTTCTACTGTTTCTCAACATTGTTTACGTTTTTCAGACAGTTAAAAAGATAGCTTTCAAATGTTTTATGGATATTTCTTGCAGTGGAGCGTAAATACCACTTCTACAGATGATGCAAAACTTTTTTTTGATGTATTAGTAGTACCAAAATAAGTATGTGGGCTTAAATGAAGAATATCAAATTATTATACGTAAGGTCTATCCTGTTTGTTGACATTGATTCATAGTCCTATTGCAGAATTTTTCATTTACAAAAGTTACATAGAATTATTCGCAATCTTCCGATTCTATACTACTGCACGCCTGATGAGCCCATTGTTGGCATTGAGTACACTTATTTCATCATCCCTCATCAGATTTTGAATGAGATAATTCGTCGTTGTCTTCATCCTCTTCTTCCTAACTACTGTCATTGTTGATTGTCATAGCGATAATATATTCAATTCAGAATTTAAAGTGAAATTCCACATATGCAATGCAAGTTGGATAAAACGGGATACTATCCCGTTTTGCCAAACCATAGGATATCCTGTTTTGTCCGACTAGGAGTTGTAAAGAAAAACATGGCGTCACAACAAAACAGTAAAAGCTACAGCGGTTTTCTTTACAAAGAATTAAAGACTAATAATGTTTTATTTATATAAGAGACTTACCTCTTCAACTCTGCAACTGTGCCAATTAAAATCAGTCGGAACAATTTAGTTAAGCAGCTGATTTTAAACTTTTCTCTACACAACAAAAATTAACGTGTTCGTTCTGCATGTGAGCACTGCATAATGTCCCCTTCTAGTCTAAGAACAAAGTCCTCGCATCATTCGGTACGTTGCAGCACTTTCCAACGAAATAAGTCGGGTATCCCGTTTTATCATACCATCCTGTTTTATCCAACTCTCCCCTACTTGTTATCACTCCACTGCCTTTTCCTAAACAGAGTAGCCTTAAACAGGCTTGAAATTACAAAGGCAATACAGTAGACTCTCACTAATTCGGCCTCTTCTAGTGTACTTACTATCGCTTCACTGCCGGTTCCGTAAATGCAGTAACCATAAATAGGCTTGAAATTTGAAAGACAATACACTAGACTCTCACTAATCCGGTCTCTCAATAATCCAGCCTCCTTCTAGTGTAGCTACTTTCTATCACTTCTACTGTAGTATTTTTCTGGGAAATTTGGACCGGTGTCATGTTTTATATTGTATTACTCATATACGTATACAATCACCGATGAAAGTTTGAACTTTCTAGTTTTTATTTAGAAGTTCAAGTGTAGTGGTTGGTGCATCTTATAACATTAAAATTTAATTACATTTTATGCACTCTCAGTAATCCGGCACTCTCGCTAATCCGACACCATTCTGTGCAAATAATGGTCGGATTAGAAAGAGTGTATTGTAATATCGTGTCTGACACAGTCTAGCACATTAGCTCGTTAAGGAGGTCTGCCAATAATAACAAAATTGCGAGTTCTAGTCATACAACACTTACGAGTATGTTTGTTTTAATATAGAAACTGTGATTATATTCCATAAATTTCTTCATCATTAATTCTAAGCCAGTCTCTATTATTTCATAAACTTAGAATTGTCTATAAATTGCAGCGTTTGGTGGAATAAACTTAAGTTGAAAGATCAGTCACTGTTCAGCAACGAAGAATACGTGGACGCTTCTTGACCTATGGGAGGCATGACAGAATGTAGATGAGACATGGCGAAGGTATCGTGGTGAATTCTCTCACAAAGGGTTATTCCATCATCACACACGTCCTGCGATTGTCCAAAGCGCAATGAGGAAGTCATTGACGGGTTATTGATTTCGTCCTTAAGGACGCCCATTGCCAGACTATTCTAAGTCAGCCGGCCATAGATTATAGCGGTACCACACAAGCATAAATGTTATCTCTATTATATTCAGATCCATCTTGACACACTTTTTCGGAATGTGAAACATTCAAAAACAGCTGCCGTCTACAGTTCTTGCAGCTTGCAAGCTGCATTATGCTGGACACATGTCGTAAATGCATCGCAGAACAAGTGTTTAACATGCATTACAAAATGGTTGTACTTCCACTAATAATCCCGTACTACAAGACGTAAATAAACATATCATCTTACATATATTTTTTTCAAAACAATCTCACTATTAACAGTCTAAAACAAAGACGACATCTAACATCAACTGGTGCAAACGTTTCTTGTTCATATAATAAACGTCAGAAATTATTATTTAAAGAAGGTGCAGATGACTCACCATACAGGTACAGAAGTTTTACACATAATCTTGCGTTGAAATCTTCTAGCAACAGGTACAGCAATTCCAAGGGCATGTTGTACAATGAAGGTAACTGAAAGAGAAAAGGAAAATAAATCACTTTACAAATAAGTTGATTCAAGATGTCACATAGTGCAATTTTGAAACTTTATCAGCAGAAAAACAAAAAGAGTGGTTTTCTACAAAAGAAAAGTGCACGTAAGTCTCAAAATAATGTTAAATATACATGTTATGGATTTACAACATTTAGTAATACATTATGATATAGCAGAAATAGTATGTACACACTATGTTGATTAGGTTTCATTTGTATTTGCATTGCAATAAAGATATCGTTATTGCTAAATATTAGTAAGAATATACTGCTAATCAGGGGCGGCTTTCGAAGAGGGGCTGCGGAGCTGCAGCACCCCCAGACATTTGTGAGTCTTGTCTCGTTTTATGTTGTGAAATACATTTATTATAGTCTCTATTTAGCGGCTCGAATTTTTTTAAATTTCGCTCTCATTGACATACACGCAATCGTTGGTGAAGTCACTTCTTCCCCTGGTGCTGCGAGAGCGAAGCTAGAGACAAGAACTATGGATGAAGCCACTTCCTCCCCAGGAGCTGCCAGTCTCGTCTCGGATGCTTTGCGCGTTAGTTTTACCCCTCCCCCTGCTGCCCCTCGCCATGAATCCAGAGTCACCAGGCGCTGCAAAATTTGCAGCAGCTTATCAGTAGCGCGCAGTTTTAAATACATTTTCTTCAATGTTGCGAGTATAACAAGTGCAACAATGTTTAATTCTGTACAATATTTACAGTCTATTCAGTTCAGTACCTTAACAATTCAGGAGTAATGTGAAATTAAGCGCCCATCAGTTGAATCTCATAATGGAAAGAGCTACTAAACAAAATACAAAGGCTCGCATATTTTTTGCTGATTTATCCAGTATCCCTGCTTTCTTCTCTTGATCTCCACTCAGTCTGTATTCGATTAATGTGTTTCAAAGACAATTCCATCAGCTGGGGCAACAAGATGGAGTTTTAAAATGAGAAGAATAAATGTTGTTCATGAGAAGAAGGAGCCATTGCTAGAATGTTTTCAAACCATAATGGAATCTGAAACATGTAACAACATCACAATATAAGGCAAGCGCCCTGGTGCGTGCTCCTCAAGATCCTGAATTCAATTTCTGGCTCAGTTATTTTTTGTTTCATTTATTGATGTAAAATGTAGATATATTATACAACCAACTACAATATCGCCAGTTAGATATTTCTAAGGCCCAAATCTGCATATAAAAATTAAATTATGGTTTATTTAACGACACTCGCAACTGCAGAGGTTATATCAGCGTCGCCTGTGTGCCGGAATTTTGTCTCGCAGGATTCTTTTAAATGCCAGTAAATCTATTGACATGAGCCTTTCTCATTTAAACACACTTAAATGTCATCGACCTGGGCCGGGATCGAACCCCCAACCGACTATGCTACCGAGGCCGACTCTGTATATCAAGCTTTGTTAATGCCATAGGCCTACAGACAATACGGAACAGTGCGCAATTGAGCAGCGAGATCTGTGAAAATGAAAACCCTAAAAGGGATTCAGACAAGGGTTGCGGCAGCCAAGGAAGTGTGTGACCTCATTATCACACAAGCTAACACCCGATTCCAGTTCACAGATCATCTGGTATTATCTTCTCTTCTGTGTCAAGAAAAATTTGTATGCTACAAAGCTCATTTCCTGAAAATGACCTAAATGTATGTATGAAGCTTTTTCTGATGTTCGATAAAGACGAACTAAATTCGTAACTCACTATGTTGTATCAGAGACAAGAATTCAGAAATATCAGTGACGCAGTCAAGCTCTTGCAGTTTCTTCTATCTGAGAACTTGCAGACTTCATTTTCAGAAGTTGTGAAACTACTACGCATAGCTATCACCATAACAATGACAATTTCCGAACCAGAACGTTGCTTTTCGTGTTTGAAAAGAGTAAAATCCTATCTTAGAAATACGATGAGAGAAGAGAGACTGACCGCATTAGCTATGTTTTCCATTGTAAAGACTATGTTAAACGACAATCGGATTTTAATAAGAAGATGATCCAAAAGTTTGCAACCTACAAGACAAGGCTCATGGAACTAATCTTTCAATAAGATAAGTTGCATGGTTTATTTTTGTATGCAGCCCCCCTGAATTCAATACCCACGAGCCGCCGCTGCTGCTAATGTTATAAATATTCAGCTGTTTATACTCTCTCTTATTGCACATTTTAATTCTACACCAGATATATGCGAAATGAAATGAAATGAGGAAATTCACTGCGTTTCATCCTTAGATTCTAACAGAAGAGCAGATACTGTAGCCATCCACAGGACTCAATCTAAAGGAATAGTTCTTGATCCTACAATCCGGCTTGAGAGGGATGGCCTGCAGGCACAACACGTTGATGAGGAGAAGAAATCCGTTTATGAGTCCTGCATCCCATACCTAAGTGAGAAATATAACCTTCCCACTAGTCAGTGGAGTGTTTCTGGTCTTTTGTTTGGTGCACGTGGCACAATTCCAAAGTTCACATGGAATATTTTAAAAGCACTCGGTCTCCGATTTTTTGAAATTCAAAAAATTTTATTGAATATTCTTAAGAATTTAATCCAAATACTACATTACCATTTATATTTTGGCTATTGATGATTCTATTGGGTTTGCATTTCTCTGGATGTTTTACTAAACAATTCCTGTATTTAATCTTTTTGTCTTTATAAATGATTGTGTTGTGCTTTTATTCTGGATCTTTATGGTCACCCTCATTGAGGGCAGATTATTTTGTTAAAAATAGTTGTTGAAATTATTATTCGATAAAAAGGAAAAAAAAAAAATCTGGAAAAACGAAAGATAGTTTTCAACCCGTAAATAAAAAAATCAGAGTACAGAAAGTTTATTTAGCCTATATCATGCACGGAAAATGAGCAATGAAAGGATACTACTAAAATGATAACTTACAAAGTTACAGGCCACATACCGACCATAATAACAATTGCGATTCTGGATCTGAGATGTAACAAAAATAATGATTATGAAGAGTTAGTGATGATTTAATATGATGATGAATAAAATTTATTATCGATTAAAATTGACTACAATTAGGCTTACTGTTTATTTATGATCGATTACGATGGATTTATTAATGATTGACTACGTTGGAATCAACTTATTGTCGATTACGATTATACTGTTAATTGACTGAGATTATTATTTGTTGTTGTTTAGTCAACTATCCGAAGACAGCTCTGAACCTCAACACTATCGCAGACTATAGTCCCGTCGCTCTAATTTCCGGCAGCCAATCGCGTTGCAGGTCGGCTACATTTAAACGTGTGCGTCTTGTGATTCGCTGATTCATTTCTTAAGGCTCGATAAATACTTAATATAATCGCCCGCCATTTTAGCTCTTTCGTTGGGGTTCGCAGAAAGCACACGAAGACGTTATTTGCCGCCCAATTATTTGCTGAATTATATTGCATTTGATTTATTATCATAGGAGCTACGACATGATAATGTTTAACGGTGTGGCAAATAGATTCCTCGTATGGTAGGTCGGCAATGTAAGAATAAAAATGGCGAACGATACTACCTACCTAGACTTTATGGAGCCTTCACTTTCTAAGACGTAAGCAAAGAGGCGGAGTCACGACGGAAATAACAGCGTCGGGACTTTAGTCACGATGTCTATTCACTAATGATAATCACGATGATTATTTATTGATGATTGATCACAATTATTGTAATAATGTGTTTTAGCGTCACAGAGACACCACATTACATAGCCTTTCATAATTTCCACGTCTCTAGTGAAATTTTAAAGAAAATCCTACTATAATCTGAAACACAGTTTCCGAAGTGGAAAGCCGATGCATCATCCATTAGTAGAGCTGAAAGGTTACGTCACAATGTCAGAATTACTTTTGACGAAGTAGAAACGTGCTCTATATTTCCCCAGCAAGGTTAATAAATACCGTTACTGTCAACTATCGACTTGCTAAATGTTGGAATACTTATACAGACGCATATCACTTAACTAATGTCTAACTCTAGGTATTCAGTCAATCACACCTTAATTGTGAAGAAGACCTGGTTACGGGCAGACTTACGCACGCGTCCGTCGCCGTAACACAGTCCGAGCGTGCCTTGGGGGGGTCTGCAGCACGTCATCTGTGGAGCCTACATACGCTGAAAAAGACAAGAATTTAATTTTCACAGTTCATTTGTTATTTATGACACCGTACCCGCGCACGAGATGAGCCCGTGCTGACAACCGGTCTGACTGTTGAAACCGGACGACCGGCGTCAGACGATTGCTTACTGAAGCGGGACTACACAAATCAATCTCCTTTCAATTTAGCCTCAATTACATTTTATTATCTTAGTAGTAGTCGGCGTGTTTGACTGCGAAATTAGCCGGCCGGGATCGAATCCTGGTTGGGACGATTTGCCTGGTTGCGGTTTCTTATCCGGGGGTTTCCCTTCAACTCATTAAGAGCAATGCTGAGTAACTTTCGAGGTCGGGTCCTGGGTTCATTTCTCCGTCTTTAGGATTAGCCTATGAACAACGGAGTTCGTTTAATTATCTGCGCTATGAACAAAGAGGAAATCGAAAAATCTATTCAGAAATACATTTGTTATTATTGATGGAGTCTTATTGGAGAAGAATGGCACGTGTTAAGTGGACAGACAGAATAAGAAATGAAGCTGTGTTGGAAAGAGTGGGTGAAGAAAGAATTATACTGAAACTGATCAGGAAGAGGAAAAGGAAATGGTTGGGTCACTGGCTGAGAAGAAACTGCCAACTGAAGGATGCACTGGAAGGAATGGTGAACGGGAGAAGAGTTCGGGGCAGAAGAAGATATGAGATGATAGACGATATTAAGATATATGGATCATATGAGGAGACAAAGAGGAAGGCATAAAATAGAAAATATTGGGTTTGCAGTGAAAGACCTACCCTTGGTCAGAACACTAAATCAATTAATGGAATCTTCAGAAGGAATTTCAGAAAATAAATGAGAAACAATGTTCTATCAAGATTTTATAATAGAATAAGTAAGCCGGTACTATTGAATGATACATACAGTATGTCTTGGGTCTTGAATAAAATGAATAACGACGAATTTCAGCTGCTTAAGTGAGATTTTTTTAGACCCTGATAGAAGTGACTAGAAGAGACTGCATTAGTAGAAACGGTAATATTCAATAACTGGGAGTAGAAAATATCACTAAAGATATATAGACACAAAGAAAGAAATGGAAAGATGATACACATAGAATGGAAAGAGATATACACCGTGTCTCGCTTAGAGGGATCGAGAAATAAGTGCTAATTTAAAGTATAAATAATGGTTTTATAACATAGCTTTTTGTATAACTTGTTGTAAAACCTCCCCGGGTTTCGAAGTATGGCAACTGCAACTCGATGTGTGCGCCTCAAGCTACCCTGAAGACATCTAAAAGGTATTCAACATTCTTCCAAGTGTCCCATAACGTTTGTGGGGTGATTAGCGCAGCTGCATTTATAATGCGTTGTCTCAGTCTTTCCAGTGTCAACTGTATTACGTTGGTACACAACACTTGTCACAAAGCCCCAGAGGAAGGTCAATGGGCGTCAAGTCGGTTCACCTAGGTGGCCAGGCAAGTGTTCTCCTCTTCCGATCAAACTATTGGGAAAATTTGCATTCAAGAAGCCACGCACTGCTCCACAGTAACTGATCCTGGGAAGAGTTGACCAACAAAAAAAGTTCTGCAACATGTCCAGATACACATTCCCTGTGACTGTCGCCTCGATGGAGAAGAATGTCCTATGACGGAATGTTCTACAGAATGGCGCCAGGCTTGTTTCCACGATACATGTTAGTGCGCATGCGCATGAACATGCAACTGTTTTTAAACCATTGGTGCATAAACTTTGACAGTTTCTGCATCTTGTCAGATGTAAATCAAAACAATAACTTCATGTGATTTTAAATGGTTAGCATTTATTTCTCGATCCCCCTAAGCGGGACACGGTTTACTAACCAAGATTGCACTTCAGTATAAATCAAAGGGATCCAGATCGAAAGGACAAGCTAGAATGTGATGGTCAGACCAATACTTCTAAAACTTTGCTTCAGAATGGGGAAAATCGGTACCAAAACCTTATAAAGAAGAAGAAGAAGAAGTCATTATCACCTTCATATTCATACTGCCTACTTCCATAGGCCTACTCATATCATCCTATCATACGGGGCCAACAGAATCCGACCTAATGCGTACCCCAATCTCAGAACAGGATTCTTCACCTTAATCACCACAAAGTAGGCAGAGGCGCAAATGGCTACACGCCAACACACGGAGTTATTACAAAAAAAGTAGCGCCTTTGGCTCAGCGCTCGCGCGCTGGTATTTCATCCAGGAGGCCCAGGCTCGATTACCGGGCAGATCGCAATGCAATATGAAGTGGATAAAGCGGGCATTGTAGATGGGTTTTTCTCGGGGTATTCCCTTATCCCTCTTTCATTCCACCAACACACTCAACCTTAATCTCAATTCATATATTATCTGCAATAGTTAAAAATAGGCTGGGGTGAAGCTTGGGGTGGTATGGGTCTCCGATGTAGATATAGGATTTATGGACTTGGGGCTCAGGCCCTGAGGCTTATCAGATATTCGTCTGAGAATGGAATGTGGCTCTGTCAGAGCTGAGGCAGGATGGCCTCCTATGTGAGGATATGATTTTGGAGTGCCACCCAGGCCATCCGTCGAACTTATATATAAGAATTGCAATGGTGCCTAGGTGCAGGAACCAGTATAGGTTACGTACTTCATTTGCCTATAAACATTGCTGAAGGCCGTCATATTTTCCTGAGTACCGTGGTCTCGAAATACATGGTGTGGCAAAGGGACGAGCCATATCGGAAGCAGGTCGTTGCTGTAGGTTTGTTATCATCAGTTTGTGGTTAAATTACATACCTACCACTTTCATGCATAATGTAAGAGTCACCCGCAAATAGCTCACGACTTCCACTCTCTCACGTTGACACGAAAATCTTCGAGATCGCATAACCTTCGTGTTTAATATCATGTTTCGTCTACTATTATTTATGTGTATTTTATTTTATTTTTACTATCTGACCTTCCAAGACTTGCCTATAGACACAGAATAACACACAATTTACAATAATGATTGTACATGAATGGGCACATGAAAAAATATATTGATAAAATTTAATATAAAATACAGTTTTTCAATCACAAATATATAATTAAACAATTATGTGGAGTGTTTACCATATAGGTGTTTTTTAAGATGACAACTGAGTAATTATGTTTCGGACAATTTCGTCTTGAATGTTTCTGCCTAGTTTATATTTCCCTTTCCACTTCACAAAAAATTTAAGGACTGTTCCTTGGGACCCCAACAGCAGACCTGTCACTGAGATACTCTGGACGTTGTATTTGTTATGGAAGTAAGGTATTGTTGATTTGTATATTTCTTTTTTCTCTTTATCAAATCCATAGGTTGTGCTTTGGACTGTTCAAAGCGTATTGTAGGGTCGATGATCTCTGCTACAGATTTTTTCCTATTGATGGCGATGATGTTAATCCTCCGTAAGCTGTCCTGATCAGCCAAACAATTAACTTCTTCGTATACTTCCAAACATTTATTTTGGAAAGCAGCAGCAAGAAGGGAACGAATGATGTTATGTCGTTTTATTCTTAAGATTTCTCCATGAGGACATCTCCCAAGCACATGAGGTAGGGATTCAAACTCACTGCAGTGTCTGCAGTGGGATGTGCCTGTGGAACGTCCTGGAAGAGCTCGAACTGGCGCTACCATGGCTATTATTATTATTATTATTATTATTATTAATACTGGGTTTGCAGTGAAAGAGCTGTCCTTGGACAGAAATTGTGAATGAAAAATTATTACTATTATTATATTATTATTATTATTATTATTATTATTATTATTATTATTATTATTATTATTATTATGAAAAAGACGATATTCCCTACTAAATTCTCATCTTCCGCATTTCATCTCTCGTAGGTTGACAGGTTTGATGTTACATGCGCTATGCTATTGTCAAGAATGATGGAAGACATAGGCTATAGTTCAGTATCTTGCCGATAGGTTGGTATTTCTTTCAGCAATCTTAAAACTTTCATACGCTTTTAATCTGTTGTTTAAAGACGCTATATCGACTACGTGGTTATCTACTGTAAGTGGAATTGATAGTGAAATCCTATTTCGGCAATAGGCCTATGAGTCCCATTACTCGCCATACAATTACCTGACATTGGCCTTACATATGGAAAAATATCTTTGAAAAATCGAAACATATAAATAGCCCAATCTGGATTCGGACCCACGAGAGCAACCTTAAAGCACTAATTGCTTTCGCCACCTCTAGATCACTATGTTCATTTCATGTACAAAAATGGAGAAAAATAAGACAACTTTTACACAGTCTTTCCAGAATATTGTTCAATTTTACATATGAACATTCGTATATGGTAAAATAAATAGGGTGACCAGATTTACATCGATAAAAAAGAGGACACAAAGCTTCAAAAAGGAGGACAATGTTCGAAAAAAGAGAACAGAAAATATGTATTTAGGTTTAGATTTATTATACTTTAAATTACTTCAATATCTCTTTTATTACAAAATATTTACAGTACTGATTTAGGCTTATTTCATACTTACAAGTACCGGTACATTAATATCTACTTTATTACCAAACAATTATGAAAAAACTTAATAATTATTTTAAAGTCAGCTACATATGAAAGTTAAGGAATTATTAAAGAGGACAGATAATATCTATTTAGATTTAGGATTAGCCATATATTTTACTTAAAATTATACAATATCTCTTTTATTACAGCATACTTATGACAAAACTATAATAAAAAATGATTTTACAGTTAGATACATATGAAAGCAACGTCCTTAACAAGTATGAGCAAAGAGAGTTATGATCGTTGGCAAAGAGTATATTCCGTCGATGCTGCTGCCACCTACAGGTAAATTAGTTGAAAAAGGCGTCAAATCAGATAATTTCAAAATATCAGACATACAAGTTACGAAAAGGAGGACATTTCTTGATTTTTTAAAATCCGCCTGAACCCCGGACAAAGGCCTAACAAGGAGGACATGTCCGGACAAAAGAGGACGTCTGGTTACCCTATACAATAAATAACATGTACCTTTATTTCAGTTGAACGTGTTTCAAACTCAACTACAGTACTAAGTGTAGGATAAATATTTCCGGACCACCTTGTGGTGTATCGGTCGGTATAAATAAAGAAATAACGCGGGCTCAACCTTCCTCCGCAGAGTTGGCCTTGCCTCGGCTAGATTCCGTTATCTTAAACGCCTGCTGCTTCCACCTTACAGAGACGGCGGACCATGAAAATAGCCCGCTTGTAAAGAGGAAGAAAAAAACTCTTAGAGGGTAAAAAAATGTTTAAATCTTCTATTATTTCAACTTTAGGCATAGGATATCGATGCTTCATGGATTGAGCGAAATACTCCGCTATTCTCTTGTTACAAGGCGTGAAAGTGCAGCCTTGACTGAGGGCTATTGTTACAGTAGCTTGGAATGCATTCGAACTTAATTGCCTGATGTGTATCCGATATGATATAATTACAGCGTAACTAATTACGGGGATTCTCAACCTTTTTTGCTTGGAGAAGAGTTCAATGAAGTTCCTTTCAAACACTGATATCATAAATTAAACGCCGGCATTCTGCAAGGTTTTGTAAAGGAGTTTAACTACGGTACATTGTAACTTCATGTTAATAGATACTTTGTATTAACACATACAAAAAAGTATACGTAATCTCCATGGTATTCTTTTCTTTGTGCCTAACAACTTAAATGTCTTCTGAGAAGTGCCGTACCGTTGACCCAAACTTAAAAAGTGGACCACTGGATATAATGAGAGGTTACCAAGTGTGTGGAACCGGATTCGAGTCTTGGCTAAACAAATGAATAATTTATATGACTGTATAATCATTCATTCATTCATAGTTTTATGCCCAAGGGCAGGTCTTTCACTGCAAACCCAGCATTCTCCAGTCTTTCCTACTTTGTGCCTTTCTCTTTATCTTCGTATATGATCCATATATTTTAATGTCGTCTATCATCTGATATCTTCTCCTGTCCCTAACTCTTCTCCCGTTCACAATTTCTTCAAGTGCAACCTTCAGTAGGCAATTTCTTCTAAGCCAGTGATCCAACTAAATGGCTGTATGTAGGCTAACCTCTTAAAATATTAAACAGCTAATTTTAAATATTGGTGGTGGTGGTAGTAGTAGTAGTAGTAGTAGTAGTAGTAGTAGTAGTAGTAGCAGTAATAATCTGGAAAAGTGACAGGGGATTCAATAATAATAATAATAATAATAATAATAATAATAATAATAATAATAATACTTTATTGCCAGAACAAAGATATATATATATATATATATATATATATATATATATATATATATATATATATATAAGAACTCTCTAGCACCCCCAGAAAAAGTTACATACTCGTGCTCAAGGGACATTCCACATAAATGTTAAGGCATTTTGTTGAATAACAGATTAAAAGTAATAAAAGAAAAAAAAAAGATAAAAACACATCTCACAATAATTGAACTCTAAATTTTCTCTTTAACAGCAATTTTTAATAGATTTTTTAAAATAAGGAGCATTAGCAAATCGTATGTTTGGGAATTTATCTATTATCATGTTATAAAGCCTTGGACCGAAGTTGCTACTGTGATTATATGCTACAGTTGTAGTACATTTAGGTATTGCCAAGTATATGTTGTCTGATGTTTTGGTTTTATATTTATGTGAATATGAATTAAATATGTTTCGGTTTTTATGTACGAAATTCAGTAATACATTGTTATAAGTTTGATGGAAGTCAAATACTTTAAATTCTGACTACAGCAGCTCTGAAGGATAATCAAGACGTTCATTAAGGCATATATTTATTATTATTTTCTGTAGCAGAGTTATTGACATGAGGGAGGTACTATAAGCACTACCCCATCCTATAACGCCGTACTGTAATACAGCTTGTACTAATGCGAGATAAGTCAGTCGTAAAGTATGGACAGTCAAGTAATTTCGTAGGATGACAAAATAGTGAATAATTTTTCTTAATCTATTAATCCCTATCCATGTATGGTGGGTCCCTATCACCACGGCATGGCGCGTCCTCAGGTTGCGGATAGAGGAGACGGCCTCCAGATATGGAGGGTAGCTGCGAATATATTGAATAAGCAGTCGTGGACAGCCGATAAGGGGTGGTCCTCCAGCTTGGGGGTTGGGCGAAGGGCTAACAACCCATCACCGTAAAAAACAGCTTGTTACGAATTCCTACAGTAAGCCTCGGAATAGGACTGATTCTCTGGCACGACCACAGCAAAGGAATAAGGTTTTGAGATTTGGCACTTGGAACGTAACTAGTCTTTATAGAACAGGAGGGGTAACATTAGTAGCAAAAGAACTAGCTAGATATAGAATAGACTTTGTGGGAGTACAAGAGGTTAGGTTAGATGGGAATGGCATATCACAAATAGGAGATTACTTGTTGTATTATGGGGAAGGAAACAATAATCACCAATTAGGAACAGGATTCTTTGTACATAAAAGAATAAACTCAGCAGTAAAAAAGGTCGAATTTATCAGTGACAGGTTATCGTATTTAGTACTTAAGGGTAGATGGTGCGACATCATAGTTATAAATGCTCACGCCCCTACAGAAGAGAAAGACGACTATCTAAAGGATAGCTTCTATGAGGAATTGGAACATACTTTTGATCAGTTCCCTAGATATCATATGAAAATTTTATTGGGGGATTTCAACGCTAAAGTAGGACGGGAGGATATTTTTAGACCAACTATTGGAAAAGAGAGCCTACACGCAATTAGTAGTGACAATGGAGTTAGATTAGTCAACTTTGCCACATCGAAAAATTTAATTGTCAAAAGTACAACATTCCCCCATAAGGATATACATAAATATACTTGGACTTCTCCAGATGGATTGACACACAACCAAATAGATCACATCTTGATAGATAAACGGAGACATACTAGTATAGTAGATATTCGAACTTTCAGAGGTGCAGACTGTAATTCTGACCATTATTTGGTGATTGGAGAATTAAGAGAAAGATTATCAGTAGCCAAGCGAGTAGAGCAACAAGTTAATATTACTAAATTCAATATTTTGAAATTAAAGGACGAGGAAGCTAAGCAAAATTATCAGGTCGAAATTTCGAATAGGTTTGCCACTTTAGAAAGTTCCGACGAAGTTGAGAAAGAATTAGATGTTAATAGCGTGTGGGAAAATATCAGAGATAGTATCAAAATTGCAGCTGAGCAGAGCATAGGTTATTATGAAACTAAGAAAAAGAAACCGTGGTTTGATGAAGATTGTTGCATGGTAGTAGAAAGAAGGAAACAGGCAAAATTGAAATTCTTACAGGATCCAGTTGAGGAGAATAGAGATAATTATTTCAATGAAAGACGGGAAGCAAGTCGTACACTTAGGAATAAAAAGAGAGGTTACTTGAAGGAAAAACTGAATGAGGTAGAAACAAATAGTAAGAATAAAAACATTCGAGATTTATATAAGGGTATAAAGGAATTTAAGAACGGATATCAGTCAAGGGTAAACGTGATCAAGGATGAGAATGGTGACTTGCTTGCAGACTCTCCATCAATCCTAAACAGATGGAAAAACTATTTTGCGCAACTACTAAATGTACATAGGCCAAATAGAAATGATCGGGACGAAATTGAAATACAAACTGCTGAGCCATTTATACCCGAACCCACGCTTTCAGAAGTCGAAATTGCGATAGAAAATCTGAAAAAGTACAAGTCTCCAGGTATCGATCAGATTCCAGCAGAATTAATACAAGAGGGTGGAAGTGCATTATATAGCGAAATTTATAAACTTGTACTTGCTATTTGGGAAAAGGAAATTGTACCAGATCAATGGAAGGAGTCCATAATTGTACCTATTTTTAAAAAGGGGGACAAAACCAACTGTGGTAACTTTCGAGGAATATCACTTCTGTTGACGTCGTACAAAATTTTGTCCAATATTCTTTTGAGGAGATTAACTCCGTACGTAGATGAAATTATTGGGGATCATCAGTGCGGTTTTCGGCGTAATAGATCGACTATTGATCAGATTTTTTGTATTCGGCAGATAATGGAGAAAAAATGGGAGTATAAGGGTACAGTACATCAGTTATTCATAGATTTCAAAAAGGCATATGACTCGGTTAAGAGGGAAGTATTATATGATATTCTTATTGAATTTGGTATTCCCAAGAAACTAGTTCGATTAATTAAAATGTGTCTCAGTGAAACATACAGCAGAGTCCGTATAGGTCAGTTTCTATCTGATCCTTTTCCAATTCACTGCGGGCTAAAGCAGGGAGATGCACTATCACCTTTACTTTTTAACTTCGCTTTAGAATATGCCATTAGGAAAGTTCAGGATAACAGGCAGGGTTTGGAATTGAACGGGCTACATCAGCTTCTTGTCTATGCAGATGACGTGAATATGTTAGGAGAAAATACACAAACGGTTAGGGAAAACACGGAAATTTTACTTGAAGCAAGTAAAGCGATCGGTTTGGAAGTAAATCCCGAAAAGACAAAGTATATGATTATGTCTCGTGACGGGAATATTGTACGAAATGGAAATATAAATATTGGAGATTTATCCTTCGAAGAGGTGGAAAAATTCAAATATCTTGGAGCAACAGTAACAAATGTAAATGACACTCGGGAGGAAATTAAACGCAGAATAAATATGGGAAATGCGTGTTATTATTCGGTTGAGAAGCTCTTATCATCCAGTCTGCTGTCCAAAAATCTGAAAGTTAGAATTTATAAAACAGTTATATTACCGGTTCTTCTATATGGCTGTGAAACTTGGACTCTCACTCTGAGAGAGGAACATAGGTTAAGGGTGTTTGAGAATAAGGTGCTTAGGAAAATATTTGGGGCTAAGCGGGATGAAGTTACAGGAGAATGGAGAAAGTTACACAACACAGAACTGCACGCATTGTATTCTTCACCTGACATAATTAGGAACTTGAAATCCAGACGTTTGAGATGGGCAGGGCATGTAGCACGTATGGGCGAATCCAGAAATGCATATAGAGTGTTAGTTGGGAGACCGGAGGGAAAAAGACCTTTAGGGAGGCCGAGACGTAGATGGGAGGATAATATTAAAATGGATTTGAGGGAGGTGGGGTATGATGATAGAGACTGGCTTAATCTTGCACAGGATAGGGACCGATGGCGGGCTTATGTGAGGGCGGCAATGAACCTTCGGGTTCCTTAAAAGCCATTTGTAAGTTGTAAGTATTAATCCCTATAATAGCGTGAAACGTGGTTATTGTGAACAAGCTTAGGTCATGCATTCATTCATTTATTCATAGTGTTCTGCCAAGGGCAGGTCTTTCATTGCAAACCCAGCATTCTCCATTCTTTCCTATTTTCTGCCTTCCTCTTTGTCGCCTCATATGATCCATATATCTTAATGTCGTTTATCATCTGATAATATCTTCTTCTGCCCCGAATTCTTCTCCCGTTCACCATTCCTTCCAGTGCATCCTTCAGGAGGCAATTTCTTCTCAGCCAGTGACCCAGCCAATTCCTTTTCCTCTTCCTGATCAGTTTCAGCATCATTATTTCTTTATCCACTCTTTCCAACACCGCTTCGTTTCTTTTTCTGTCTGTCCTTTTCACACGTTCCATCCTTCTCCATATCCACATTTGAAATGATTCTAGTCGCTTCTGTTCACTTCGTCGTAATGTCCATGTTTCTACCCAATATAATGCTACACTCCACACAAAGCACTTCAATAGATGTTTAGGTATGAAACGATATTTGGGATTTGAAATAATTGTATACGGTATTATGAAACAAGTTTATAATTTTTTAATTGGTTACTTAACGACGCTGTATCAACTATGAGATTTATAATGTTATACTAGTCCACAGCATAGAAGAGACGTGAAAAGGAACGGAGAAACCCCAGCCCATGTCCTTTTCGCTCATACCACCATAGAAACAAACGCACAGTAAGACACTGTGCATCAGTGGTGGCTTTTAGGCGACCAGCGAGAGCCGAAAGTTCATAAAAGCTATGAGCCTTGCCTTAGACAATCCGTCAATAAGCAATGCTTGTCTTCCTGTCTACTCGAAACATTACTGTCTCAGCCGGGGAAGGTGGAATGTGAAGTTAAGAGGTAGTCTGCAGTGACTTGAGGTATTAGCGCCCAGGCCTAAGTTATATTTTATGGCACGAGGAATCACTCGAGCCAACTAGACCAGGAGATATGGGGTAAAGTGGCCAGTTCCTCTCATCGCCGATTAGCTATATGTCACACTAAACAGACGTCACATGCATACAAACAATTATTGTTCTTCCTTTGACACGTATTATACCGTATTAAAATGTAACAGGACCGCATTAACGAATTATATACAAATTGTAGCCTACATAATTTTGATGACGATAAATCTGCAGTGCTTGGGAAAAGTGACATAAGTCAGTTTCCACAAACCTTTTTTGATAATTTATTGACAACTTACACTGGTTTATGTCGATTTGAGTTTTTTCTGTATGAATTATTGTAATGGGAGGAATACCTATGTATTTTTTTCCAAGCGAGCAGATGTTCCGTAAGTTGTCAATAAATTATCAAAAAAGGTTTGTGGAAACTGACTTGTGTCACTTTTCCCGAGCACTACAGAAATATACATATACTCGTACAATACATATATATTAAAATAAGTTTTTATATGTCTTTTTAAAAATACAGTCGAAATATTTTCCGTCAAATGCCCTCCTTCATGAGATCTGAGTCAGAAAATTAAGCCTATCTTATAAACTTATTAATAATAATTATGTGTTTTCTTTATAACATTCCAAGAACAAATTGAGAACAAGAATAACACATCTAAGCACACGTTTAACATTAGTGAATTATTCACATTAAACAATCTTGAATACTTCCTATTGTCAGTATGGTGTTGAAAGATGAGCAAGGCTTCAGTGGTTTATGTCTAGCCGGCAATTCCCGTAAAAGACCTGCTTATTATTGTCGTCATAAATAGTAAGGATACGCGTCCACCGTCCGGTTATCATCAATTAAGGTAGCTGCACGGTCCTGCAACACCTTGGACTTGCCTATAGCAAAAGAAGGCAGTAGCGAAGTATGTCAGTTCCTCCATGTTCACATATCGACACAGGCTTAGTGGTACAGCGAACTACTATAGTGCGAGGTAACTGAACTGTACTGCATATGAGGGAGGAAGACACTTGTTGCGAACAGGAACTCATCACGCTATTACTCTACAATCCATCCGAATATAATATTAAAAGTCTTCATGAAAATATTCTGACTTGTGAGTTAAGTATATTTGTAACAGGGACCACCGCGCTAGACTACTAAGACATTATTTTACACTGAAAATATTGCTACTTGCACATAACGGAATGATGTTCCTTAAATAGACTTGTAGGTGATAAACACATACAGTCATTTCCCATAACTATGGCCCTAGAACACAATTATGGTCCACGATACAACCATCAAGTTTTTTACTCCATAACGTATAGGGTTGTTTCCGATCTCTGATCACGAATTTGAATGACATCATGTGCGTCAGGAGTCACACGAAAGCTGAACTGTGGCGCGGGGTGACAGACCAGTAGTTAGTGATCTCATAGTCAGAGTGCACGGCGACTCACAGCAGAAATTCCCAAGAAAATCGAAACTTTTTTGGAGGGGTACATAACAACCCTTTCCGATGCCAAGTACAGTTAAGTGAAAATAAAAGAAAGAAGCTTGCAATAAACGAGGTTTCGTTATTTCCAAGAAAAGCATCTTCTGTGTACTTAATAAGATTGGTAAAGCTCGAATGGAATTAATTTGTATCATCTCGTGGGGTGCGGTGACTTGCGATTGGGGGGGGGGAGTGGATTTGCTTACTTTTTCCACTCTAGAATTAATCTCGTCCGAGCTTTGCCAGTCTTATTAGGTACACACAAGATGCCTTTCTTGGAAATAACGAAACCACGTTTTTTTGCAGGCTCCTATGATTTTCACGTAACTGTATTTGGCATCAGAAAGAGTTGTTATGCACCCCTCCAAAAAAGGCTCGATTTTGTAGGGCATTGCTGCTGTGATACACCGTGCACTCTGATTATGAAATCACTCACTACTGGTGTCTCACCACTGGGCGTAATATAGCTGTCGGTGTGATTCCTGACGCATATGACGTTATCGTATTCGTTATCAGAGATCGGAAACAACCCTGTACTACCTCGTTTATCTATATTTTTGCTGTACTGTAGTTTGATGTCAAGTCAATCCAGCTGTCTACGAACGGTCTAAGCTTATATTACTTCTACAATGTTCTTTGAATGGTTGTATCGTGGACCATAGTTGTGTTCCAGGACCATAGTTATGGGAAATGACAGTACCTATCTTAATGGTAGCAATATGTAATAAATGTGCATTACATCATTTTATCGTCCTACCTTACCTCATCCCACCTCTCTTTCCCAACCATTTCTTCCTTCTTTTATTTTTTCTATTATTCTAACCACCCACCCGATTTCAGCCCATCCAATCATAAATTCACTTCAATTGATTTATATATACATCCATCAATCCATCCATCATTTTCAATAGGTTATTTTATGACGCTTTATCAACATCTTAGGTTAGTTTGCGTCTGAATGAGATGAAAGTGATAATGCCGGTGAAATGAGTCCGGACTCCAGCACCGAAAATTACCCAGCATTTGCTCATATTGGGTTGAGGGAAAACCACGGAAAAAGCCTCAACCAGGTAACTTGCCCCGACCGGAAATCGAACCCGGACCACTTAGTTTCGCGGCCAGACGTGCTAACCCTTACTCCACTAGTGTGGACTCCATCGTTCATGTATCAAATTTATATATTATATAGGCTATTGTCGGCCTGGGTGGAGCAGTCGGTAGAGTGCTGGCCTTCCGTGCCCGAGATTGCGGGTTAGATCTCGGCCCAGGTCACGTCAGTAGATTTACTGGAATTTAGAAGAACTTCTGGGGGACAAAATTCCTGCACACTAGTGACGCTGATATAACCTCGGCAGTTGCGAGCGTCGTTAAATAAGAAAGCATGATTAAAAATTACAGGCTACCAAGGTGGCCCACATGAATGTTACAAGTTAGTTTCTCTTAAACCGATCAGTAAAACTAAATACCGTTACTGATTTTTTCAAATATCATTAGTGGAGTGGGCCTTACAGATTGTATCATGGACGGCATTCCATTCGGTTCCACTCATCGGTCACTGGGGGCAGCTCTGATAGTTTGAATGGAATGATCGATTTTTTCTAATGATGTTTCTCCTCAATGGGCAACTTTTCACTGATTTTTTTTTTTTCTAAAGTGAAGTCTTGAGGAGCTGCAACTTGTTTGATGACAATACAGATCCCCAAGAAAAATCCGAAGTGCTGCCTTGTCCGCCTGTGAACTCGGGCCGCCTGCGTTGGCACTCTGATGCTGTAGACCATGCAAGCTATCAAAGGGCTTAAGGACAGTCTTAATACTCTTTGTCTTTGCGAACCAGAGAAAGAAACCTTAGAAAGAAAGGCAAGAGTAGGCTAACCTTCCGATAACCATCTGTTTTCAAAGCCACCTAATATTTAAAAAATACACATACATACATATATACATACATACATACATACATACATACATACATACATACATACATACATACATACATACATACATACATACAATACAATACAATACAATACAATACAATACAATACATACATAATTTATGTACATTATATTTTTAAATACATTAAGCTGCTGCATCCATTCACACTCCCATTTATCTAGTCACATCCATCCAATCCTTGGGTATAGGACGTTTCGTCACAAATGATTCGTCACCGGATAGTTTAGTCACTGCCAGTTCGTCACAATGAAAATTTGATCACAATACCTGTTGGTCACATTACCTGTTTGTCACAATGATAAGTTGGTTACAATTATTTTTCGTAACATGCGACACATTCGTTACGATGACAACTTGGTCACCGTACTACTTGCTGACAATATGAATGAATGAATATTGTAATCTTAAAAATTTTATTAAGTTTATTATGTTTTCAATATATTATAAAATTCACAATTTTCCTACCACGTTATGACCAAGAGACTCCCAATATACTATCATTATCTTTGTACTTCTCATATTTTTCAGCAATTCTCTAAATTATTTTATCTAAATCAACGTATTTCTTCTTTTTCTTGAGTGGAGATATGCCGCTTGCCATTCTTTCTATTTCCACGCTTATTTCTGCCGTCTCTCTCTGAAGGAATGCCAAAAGATGATCTAGTGAGGGGTGCGCTTTTCCCATTTAAAGGTTAAGTCGCCTATGCCAAGCTTCAAAGGTGTTTGTTGTTCTTGGTAATTTCAGTAAGGTCCTATCATAGCAGTTCCATATGTTCGATGGGAAAAGGAGGAGTTGTCTCCCACGACCGCGTCTTCGACCTCTATTGAATTGTCTTCCACATTGTCGAAAATTGGGAGCAGTTCTTCCTCAGCCATCTCTCGCAGCTGGTCAAATGCAAGTGTCACATCGTCCACGGGAACAAATGTTAAGGCAATAAGGGAATGAAAATGAACTCCAAGTTCACTATTTTCTTCCCTCATGTAGTCTTCATTGATTCTCCAGAACACTTAGGCAAGATGAAAGAGACATCCAGCAACCGTTACCTCAGGGAATGATATTCCAATGGCACTCAAAATTGCAGATTCGTAACCAACCGAAATAAAAGCCGGCATCAAGTTTTATTAAATCGAGTAACAATTTCTCCAATTTCTTCTTTCAGTTTTTCAAATATAATCCGTAATTCGTAATGTGTTACGAATTGTCCGGTAACGAAGTTGTAATGTGTTACGAATCGTCCTAGTGACGAATGATCCGGATCCTCAATCCTTGTGTTCAATCCACAAAAAATATTTAATATGAGGTAAACAATATTTTACAGGGTAAACCATAAAATCTCAGAATAAGTGTCAACGCTAACAATTACATACTTGTGAGTATATAAGCATTTTCACCAGAAAATATTAATAAGATGGAGAACGTGTTCACTTTAGAAAATAGAGCCCAATCGTGAAGTTTGTCATAAACACGACTAGAAATTGGTAGTATGGGAAGGTAGGAGTACACTCACAAACAGAAACTAGTCAGCATTATTTTTAGTGTTAGTTTACATTTTACAGCAACATTCCTTATACTTATAGCCTATCATTTTTACTTTCAGGAGACGAACGGTACGCAGAGGAACCTCGACTGACGAGGTGCTCGGGACTGCGATCTTTCGGAGAGAGAGAACTTCGGTGTATGTGTGTAAGTATCTAACTGTGGGCATGGGTTCTAATAAATGGATGTGTATTGGAATGGATTTTCATACATCTGTCAGGGTTTTGACCTAGGCACACTTTTTTTTTTTACAGTTTTTTCCTTGACTTGCAATTAGAAGTATACACTGATATCATAGTTTTGAAGCCTACTTCAAATTAGATTAATTTCATCGACGTTGTAGTCATCTATTAATTCGACATCTTCTTAGAAGAGAGGGAAATGCTAATACAGGGAATATTTTTGTTTTAATGCACTATAAATTATGTTTCCAATATTACTGGTATTCAGAAGCAGTTGTTCATTAAATGTGTGCCAGAATTGGTCTGTTGCAACGACTCGGATTCCATGCCTGTTGACTCGTTGATTCGCTCAACCACTCACTGACTCGTTGACTCGCTTCCGCACTCACTCGCTAGCTCGTTGACTCGTTCACTCTCTCACGCCCTCATTTGCTGACTCTTTCACTCACTCACTGACTTGTTCACTCGCTCACCCACCCACTCGCTGCTCGTTCACCCACTCATTTCCCGTCTCGTCCACTCGCCCGACCACACACTCGCTGACTCGTTGACGCGCTCACTCACTGACTTGTTGACTCCCTCGCCCACTCACTCGCTGACTCGTTCACCAATAAACTTGCTGATTTGCTGACTCGCTCGCCTATTCACTCACTGACTCATGAACTCGATTCGTTATCATGGACTCCCTCACACACCCAATCGCTGACTCGTTCTCCCACTCATCAGTTGACTGGTTCAAATGCTATGGAGAACAAGTTCCGCAGTCGGAAAATACAAAATACATGCACATACCGCTTCTCCATATATAAGATTAGGCCTACGTTATAGTGATTTGCAACTCGTTTTTTAACCGCTTAAGAGTTTGTGAAAATTGTACAAATAAAGATACTCGAAGCACAGTAACTGTTATTGGGGGCCCGGGTTCAAATCCTGGTTGGGGCAAGTCATCTGGTTGAGGTTTTTCCGGGGTTTTTCCTCAACCAAATAAGAGCAAATGCTGGTTAACTTTCGGCGTAACAGTTGAAAACGCATCGTAAAATAACCAATTAAAAAAAAAGTTGAAAGTATTTTAGATACAGCCGGTGAAACGGAGAAGAACTGTGGAATTTGAGGAAGGTAAGTGATTAAAGCTTTTTTTCCTGCGTCAAGAAAATTTCCTACAGTCATTATATTGTAGACTCACGTGGGAAAAAGAGTTAACCCTTGGCTTGGAATTTAAGGAAGGGTAGATAAATTTTCAATGACCGTTAACCCTTTGGCTATGCTATTTTACACATGCACGTTACATTCTTCCTACTACCCACTATAGTGCACTGAGAAGACATTGTATCAAGGACGACAAGCAACATATGCGAGTGTTTGCACCTATACATCATTTGTGAGTTAAATGTTATTTATTGTGTCTGACGTTAACAGAGCGCTATGCCTTTCATTCAGCAGCCAGTCCGAAGGAAAGCAATGTGAATTACATTTGTAATGTTGAGCCTGGGCATAGTGCAGCTGTTCATCACAAGGCAGAAATATTTGTATCATCATCATGATTTTTGTTTTGAACTTCGCAGCGTTCTCGTTCTGATGGTTTTAAATCTGAACATTGTTTTCAGCAAGTCTCTTCGACTTTTCTCATGGAAAAATAATACAGTAACATATGTTTTAAAATATTACCACTCGCCGCCACGACAATTCAGTAACTAGAGCGCTGGACTCATAATCTTGTGGACCCGAGTTCGTTCTCCTGTGTACCCCCGATTTATGACTTGTGTTGGGGACACCCATAGTTTCGGTAATACAGGAGTTTGACCCCTGAAGTGGCTGAGTGGTCAGACCTTCAGTCTGTCACGTAGGTAGTCCGGGTTCGAGTCCCGATCAGACCTGGGACTTTTCATTGAAAAAGCCGTAGTGACACTTGAGGCAGACAAGATCGTAGTTCGGCTTTTACTCGAGGTTCTCTCATTTCCTCATATGAGCCGTTCAGAGCAAAAGTGGTGTAAGTCAAAATCGGATAATGAGGTTTAAAGTAAAAATTCTGTAAAATACAGCGCAAAGTAGCAATTAATATGTTGTTCTTGCTATCCACTGACTACTAATAGTTTAAATAAACTGATTATTAATTACTACTTTGCGCTGTATTTTACAGAATATTTACTTCAACCCTCATTACCCATTTTTGACTTACACCACTTCTGCTCTGAACGGCTCATATTAACCACAGCTACATCATTCCGTCAACATCTCTCCATTGCATAATCGTTTCGGAGCATTTCTCGAACGCCGTCACTGGCGACGCACGGAAGGGGCTGGTCTAGAGCGGTTGCTTGCTCAAAATCTCGGTACGTAACAAACCTTAGTGTAGTCAGTTGGTGTGGATTTGAAAATTCGCGTAGCTGAGGATTTGCTCAATAGATCTTCAATGTCGTAGTGTCCAGTAAAATAATAAAAAAATAGTCCTGAATTTGACGAGTTAAAATATTTAAAATAAATGTTCTAGAATCTAAGCTCTAGACCTACTCATTTATCTGTAAGTTGTTATGTAACGGATGAATTGTTTATAATATATTTTGTTGATATTGCATACTTCAATAAGCATTTAACTGCACAATTTTCATTACCCGACCGTTCTGCTTGTGGAACAGCAGTCACCTGTAGGCTACTACACAGCGCGCCGTTGTTTTTTTACTTTGTTATTTAACGACGCTGTATCAACTACGAGGTTATTTAGCGTCGATGGAATTGGTGATAGCGAGATAGTATTTGACGATATGAGACCGAGGATTCGCCATAGATTACCTGACATTCGCTCCACTGTTCCAGGTAATCAGCCCAAGCGGGATTCGAACCCGCTCCTGATCGCAACTTTGTATCGGCAGGCAAGCGCCTTAGCCGACTACGCTACGCCGGTGGCTTGTGCGCCGCTGTTATATCACCTGTGCAGTACGATCACTCTCTTATTCTAGTCATAGACTGTGTCTGCCTCTTTCGCACAGAGTAATAACATAAGGTCAATTAATTTAAAATTAAAATTAAAAACACAGAGGGGTCTTCTCCGGGAGCTCCAAATCCTCTATGATACACCATTAATTTTCTATCATCTCATCGCGGATATAGCGTAGACCAGCCTCCAATGGCGCACACTGGGCAACGACTCTGTTGGTAAATTGATCTACATAGATGGTTTCGCCCTTCTAAAAAAAATCTTAGTCATACTATATCCAATGAGAGATTTTGATGGAACTCACACTTTTGGCACTCAACAATCGTCAACGAGTTTCCAATTAGAGGAACATACCATGAAACTCATTATTATTAACGTTTTCCTTACTGTCAACCTAATTATGCCGCGTTGGTAGCTCAGTTGCCGGTGCGACAATAGTGGACCCGAATTCAGATTTCGACAATGAAAAAACTGTATTGTCATGAACAACGTTACGATTATTACGGTTATTAGGGTTTTCCTTGATGTCCTACTGTTTATCCCTCGTCAATCCACCAACACTCTCCAAAATTTCCCTTTCATTATCATCTACAGTATGTTTTGAAAATAACTGCACTACATTATCTGCGTAACTCCGAAACGATCGTCTGATATGATTGCTCCTTCTCACGGTTAGTCCACGACTCATACGTATCTGTGAGGTATGGAAGACCACATCAGAAGTATGATATACGGGTTTGATGGCTGGGGAGGAATGCGTATTGTGAGGGGTGGGACAGGCGTAGCGGGGAACACATCGACACAGTCGTGTGTACAAAAAGCTATTTGGGATGGATACTTAGGAATGGTTCATGTCTCGCCCGATGATCACATCTACTTCATCATTATCCTTATCAACGTAGGTCATATTTGTCCTGAGCTACGTAATGTTCTTGTCTTGTCGATATTAAGTTTAAACATTGCGTATTTCTGTATTTTAATAAAGTCCTTTTCTTTCAAAACAACAGCATGTTTATTAATATTATTAATTAACACTCGACACTTACCTGGGGACTTTTCTGATCCCATGCCATTTTTTAATGTTAATATCTACATCCATCTAGTCTGCTGTCAAAAAATCTTAAAGTCAGAATTTATATAACAGTTATGTTGCCAGTTGGTTGTGAAACTTGGACTCTCACTTTGAGAGAGGAACAGAGATTAAGGTGTTTGAGAATAAGGTTCTTAGGAAAATATTTGGGGTTAAGAGGAATGAAGTTACAGGACAATGCAGAAAGTTACAGAACGTAGAACTGCACGCTTTGTATTCTTCACCTGACATAATTAGGAATATTAAGTCCAGACGTTTGAGATGGGCAGGGCATGTAGCACCTATGGGCGAATCCTGAAAAGCATATAGAGTGTTAGTTGGGAGGCCGCAGGGAAAAAGATCTTTGGGAAGACCGAGATGTAGAGGTTAATATTAAAATGGATTTGAGGGAGGTGGGATACGATGATAGAGGCTGGATTAATCTTGCACAAGATAGGGACTGATGGCGGACATATGTGAGGGCGGCAATGAACCTCCGTTTTCCTTAAAAGTCATTTGTAAGTAAGTAATATCTGCATCCATAAAATCCGAAATGTTCCAGTATCCTAGATATGACATCCTTGGTTATTTCAGTTTCCTTTACAATTAAAATTATTATTTCATAATATTATGTTTTGATTATTTTTTATGTTTATTGCTTGGGTTGGTGGATGACACCAGCTATAGAACACATCTTTATTTTCCAGTTAGAATTATTTTATAGTGTTTTGTTGTGAGCGAAGTGAACATGTACTTTGAAAAGTCAACAAATGAGACAAATAAGTTACAGCATAAATTATCATGTAGGCTATGGGTAAAATATTGTAGGTTCAAGAGAAATCATTTGTATTTGTAAAATTAGCTTCTTGGTTTTCTACTAAATCAAGTGATGAGACTAAATTAATTTAATTGTCTAAACATAATAATTGACACTTGATGCAATAACAATTTCCTTTTTGTGTTTTATTTCAAGGAAAATGAATGTGTTCTCTAATACCGTAATTGAAAAAATAAAAACACAGATATAGAATTAATAATCTGCCGTTAAACTAATTTCATTAATTTGTTCACTGTTTAAAAATAATGAATAAATCTAGGTGCACTAAAACCTTTCAATTTGCTTATACTGTATATAAAAATGGATTAAACTGTAAAATATCCTAATTATTAACAACAAATACTTTTGGGGTAAAAAAGACCCCAGATAAGTAGCATGAAATTCTAGAGCATATGAGTACGTACTTCCTTGAAGAGGTTTTCATTGAGCTATTTGTTAGCATTTAACAATCCTTCACACGTTTTCCAAATCGAGAAACACACCTTGAAGAGCGTTTCATGTGTACTTCGAAGTTCAAATATTTTACGTCCTTCACAACAAAAGTCCAGCCATACTTCTGCTACGTCATTACATCATCAAATTATATTTACATTCACTTTCCAACATAATTTGTTTTTGTCACGTGTTAAATTTGAAGAATCACATACTGATTTTACATTGTAAGGCGAAAGAGATGGAAGGAATGACTGGCTATGTTAATAGAAGCATACTACAGCATGAAGCTTACGAACAACTGTTTCAAGGAACAACGACACGTCTTGTTAGCGTTTACTCATCTTATACTAAGGACTTCACTTCAGGGTACGTTTGTCTAACTGCAGCTTGCAGCAGCTGGCAACCAACGCACTACGATGTCACCAGACTTGCATCGTGATGCATTACACAGCACACAACTTCTTCAATACTGTGGTTTATTTCCTATCAGAATGAAATCCATTCATTCGCTCATTCATTGAAACATTCGCCTCTTTATTAATTTACTAGCTCTCTTCTTAATGACTTAGCCTAAGCAATTCATTCATTAATTTATTATTCCATATATTCACTCATTCATTAATTAGATCACTTATTCAATAACTCAACATTTAATTCTCTTATTCACTCTCTCCTTCATTTCATTTTTACTCGTTTCCTCGTTCACTCACTCATTCGCTAACTTGACTCGCTCACTCATTGACTCGTTGATTCGCTCAACCACTCACTGACTCGTTCACTCGCCCACCAGCCACTCGCTGCTCGTTCACCTACTCATTCCCCGTCTCGTCCACTCTCCTAACCACACACTCGCTGACTCGTTGACCCGCTCACTCACTCACTGACTTGTTGATTCCCTCGCCCATTCACTCGCTGACTCGTTCATCAACAAACTCGCTGATTTGTTGACTCGCTCGCCTATTCACTCACTGACTCATGAACTCGATTCGTTATCCCACCTACTCGTGGACTCCCTCACACATCTAAATCGCTGACTCGTTCATCGGCTCACCCGTTGACTGATTGAAATGCTGCGGAGAATAAGTCCCGCAATTTGAAAATAGAAAATGAGAAGCATAGTATCAAAGTTAGACAACTCCATTTTTTGCGATTTCGAGATATTGATTGTTTCTCAGAGAATTTTGTGCGCTGAAATAGATTCTGGGACTTTTAGGTTCAAACGGACAGAACAGAGCAAAAATAGCACTTAATTGTGCGCTTTAGAATCAAAATGTAGACAACTTCACTGTGGCTTGGTTTCAAATTAACCAATGGGAAGCCCACATTCGTACCATCTTTTCCCATCACGCATCGTGAATCCAACATGGCTGATTGTTTATATAATCGGTTTGTGGATGAATAAGTATTGTTTTACGTAAATTTGCTCTGAAACCGAGTTAGAAGAGACTACGATTCAAAAGTAGACAATTTCACTTTAAATATGGCTTCATTTTGTTTCAAAAACAGACAACTCCAAAACTTAGTTTCAGAGATGGACAACTCCACTTTTTAAACTTAAATTTCGACCTGGATATTAATTTTAATGACATTTTGAGATTGGAAAAATATTTCTATGACCCATGGGAATGTTTAAAACGATGTATGTATAACGGTGACATTGGTTTCCAAGGATCTAGTTTTTCGCCTCTCCTGTAAAAAAAGCAGAAGTAGAGTTGTCCAACTTTGATACCAAGCTCCTCAAATACATGCACATACCACTTCTCCATATAGAAGATTAGGCCTACGTAATAGTGATTCCTGATTGCAACTCGTAAAATTTTCACAATTAGACACAAGTCACGGTACAATTAATTAAAGCAGAGAATCTTAAGGGTTCATTCTTATTGAGTCGTCAGCGTTGAGTGTATAGAGACTTAATTATGCTGATTATTGATACTCGATTACGTTCAAGTTTCGGATACAGACAGAATGATTATGACAGTACTTTGTTGTGCTTCCAAATAACATAAAAAAGGCCATACAATAAGTGACTGTTAATATAAGCAGAGATACAAATTGAAGGATATGGAAAAATTTTCATTTTTTTGTATCAAGCTAACTGAAGTTTAGAATTTACGTCAGCGCAACTACCTACATTTAGCTACAAAAATATAAAACTGAGGGTTAACATTGGCTTCTCCCATACCCTTCAACTTAAACAATAAATAAAACATTCAATTTGTCTCCGCAAGCAAGTAAGTATTAAAGCGGGAAGTTCAGTTCAATAAACAAATTTAAATATTCTTTTAGGTAGAGGTAACATATTGTAGTCAATGCAAGTATATTATTTAGAGCTCTGTTATGTAGAATCTGTTCAAAATCTATAGTGACACTTGTGGCGGAATTCTCCTGTTTCCCCATATTAGGCATTTCCTTCGATCTCCATCCCGTAGTATTCCCGAATAAATGTGATTCGTATAATTTGACTCGCACTTAAAGAATTAATTTCTCAGACAATTACGAGTAAAACGTTGATGTGAATATGGGTTCAAGTTCAAATAATAAATTTAGCGTTACCACAATCTGAATCTTAAGGAAATAGCCTATGTAATGGTAACTATACTGGTGACGCACTGCGAGGGCTAGTCTAAGAACGAGCAGGATTACCTGTTCAAAATATGGATACTCAGTGAGCTTTAGTGTAGTCAGCCTGTGGGGGTTGGGAATGCGCCTATACAGGGTGTTTAAAAAATACGGGGCATAATTTCAGGTATGTCTTTCCCACATGTAGACAATCAAAATAGTTCATTACAACATGTGTCCGGAAATGCTTTATTTCCGAGTTATGGCCTTCACAACATTGAAATTCACCAGAACCATACCTCATGTTTTAGAAGACACTCCACTGATCAATCGTCAACACATTCACTTCTTGCATGATGGCGATCCTGCACACTTCAGTCGTACGGCTCGCCGGTACTTGGATCGAAGGTTTCCTGATCGATGGATAGGTAGAGGTGGCCCAATTGCTTGGCCTCCACGCTCACCTGATCTGAACCCTCTCGATTTCTACTTGTGGGGCCATTTAAAATCATTGGTTTATTCGTCTCCGGTGCCTGATTTGGAATCCCTTTGGAATCGAATTGTGGCATGTTCTGAGGACATACGCAATACTCCTGGAGTTTGGGATCGTGTTCGTAGGTCAATGAGACATCGATGTGAGGTCTGTATTCAAGCAGGAGATGGACATTTTGAACATCTTCTGTAATGACAACGACCTGCGGAAAGAAAAACGTTCCGGTGAATTTCAATGTTGTGAAGGCCATAACTCGGAAATGAAGCATTTCCGGACACATGTTGTAATGAACTATTTTGATTGTCTACATGTGGGAAATACATACCTGAAATTATGCCCCGTATTTTTTAAACAACCTGTATATAGAGTAAGAGCAATAGATCTAAAAGGTCGCAGTGCTGAGTTGTAATGACCCTCTCCAACAGCAGAGTAAAGTACTACAGCTTTCAGTAACTCAAGTATGCATACAGTAAAACCTTGATTTTGCGTCCTTTGATTAACCGTTCTGGCGGATTACCCGTCAAAAAAAAAGACCGCGTTTTTTAAAAGTGGTATAGAGTAATGGTTTATATTGCTTTTTTCCTACTTTATAAATCCACGATCATCCTATTTTCGCTAAATCCAGAACTTTCGTTCGCTTCCGTGTCAATTTTAAATAAATACTTCCACTCCCTTTAAATTACCATAAAAATTTCACTTTCCATCCCCCTGCTCGAATTTTTCTTAGTCATCAGCAGAATAGATAGAGGAAGGAAGTTAGGTGCGGGAAACTGCAGAAAGAAGAAACCGACTTTTAAAACATCGTAAGTTTCACCAGTTAGATTTAAGTCCATTACAATTGATAAGTATTATCCGTTTTTTTTCGAATAACCGTTCACTAAATCCCGTTCGTTTAAAAACTGATAATCAAGGTTCTACTGTGATTTGTTGAAACGGTACTTTTGCAAGAGTTTCTTCTGAAGTAGCTACTATATCTTCAATGTGTTCTAGTGAACATAGTAGTTAATAAATTACTTTTTTATTAATATTCAGATTATCATCACACTATTCTTAGAATCGGACTTATGTTAAATGAAACACTTTACCCACAATCATCCGAGGAACGATTTCTTCAAGTGCGGGTCAAACTACCTCATTTAAACGTGTTCAATAGTGATATATGTACAGTATTAGACAAAAAAAAAAGATCGTCTGCCATACGCTAAGTCCCCTTCGGAAGATTTCGGTTGATTCCGTGAGCGCATAGGTTTACACGTTATCGAAGTTCTTATAGAACACTTTTATCTGTTTTTTTCTTTGTTCGTTTGTTTATTGCTTTTTCTGTCTGATTATAGATAAAATGTTATAAATAATCCATAACAAAGATATATTCAAGAGCTAAATTGAGTGAAAAATAAACATCCTTTCTCAAGTTTGTGAAACAGGCGCTGTCCGAAGTAGACTTGTACAAATTCGCGCTGCAGGAGATCGGTCATTTTTGTGTCTAGAACGTTCTATTAAAATTACCAAGAATAATCTCTTATATTCTTCCTACTGGAAAGGGATTTCTACTCTTCCTTAATCCATTGTAAGCAACTGGACCACGAAACACACAATTTACGACTCTACAATAAAATGTAATTGTGTTACTTTCAAAGCATGTTCGTATTTATGATAACAGCAGTAAAGTTGAATGCAACATTCCTTCAGATGTAACGGTTACCGAAGTAACCAAGTTTAGTTGAATAAGAAAGTGGTTAGTTGACTAATATTAAAGAGAATCCTCTCATTACTGTACAATTAAGTTTCTATGCCAGGCTCTCTAACCCACATACAGGCCTACACCAGACACAAAACAACTATGAACACGCGTTTGTCTAATAGACTGTCTACTGCACGCTGTTGCCGATAGCAACAGTAGAACGAAAGAGTATGAAGACGACTGTTTTTGTGTCTATTTCCCTTTGAACTATAAAAACTCATTACCTGATAGAATAAACGACGAAATATCACAGAACTTTCATAGCAGATTGCAGGAATGTATTCGTTACCGTAGAGGCTACTTACGAAATGTAGTTTTCAAAAATAATCAGACATTAATAAATTACATTGTACTAGAGTACTTCCAGTATGTGTGTTTTCTTTTAATTCGTCCCGAGTGTCCCACAACAGGTATAAAAACCGTCCTATTCCACTGCTGGACCCTATATATTTGCATACATTTTGGCTTTACCGTTTTATGCAATTTAAAAATCATCTATGGTTCCTGTACCTGTTTTTTTTTTGTCAATATTATTTATACATGCTTTAACATCTGTGTTCATACCGCGTGTTAGGATCTCTGGGTATACCAGTCGTTGTTACTCTTGTTGAGTTTCTCTTTTCTATTGTGTGTTGTAGATGGCTTGTGTTGAGGTAACTAATTTTAGATTTGTATTAATGTTTATGATATTGCTGACTGGGGCGATATGAATTATGGCATGTAAATTTCCAATCCGGAATTTGCCTTTGTGCCCAAGGGAAACCATGAAACAAAACCCAGTCAGATTGGCGGCCAAGACGTTTGAACCCGGGACCTACCGAATACGAGTCTTAAACGCTACCATCTGAGCCAATTCGCTCGGTTTTACATGTATAATTTTGTCCACTTCGATTTTTTGAGACACTTTTTAATGTAAGTTGAATTAAGCTATTGAAAATAATATGTAATTCGAAAACATAGGCCTACTACAATATTTAAAAAAATCCCATACTATATTTAATTAACCATATGGCAAATTAAATATTTTATTTATTTATTTATGTATTTATTTATGTATTTATTTATTTATTTATTTATTTATATACTCTGGTGGAGATAAGACCATCAGGCCTTCTCAATAAGAATATATATATATATATATATATATATATATATATATATAATTAATGACAGTTCCAAGTGTTGTTAGGATCCTAGAAATTTGGTGACACATAGATTATTATCTATACATTTATTATTTGCAATAAAACCAGAAGTGACCGTCATGGTATGTAAAAATCCTTCGGCCTGTCATGCGGGTGGTCCAGGTTCGAGTCCCGGTCACGCCTGGGATTTTTCACTGAAAAATCAATAGTGACAATTGTGGCGGACAAGATCGCAGTTGGGGAATTATTCTGAGTTCTTCCGTTTTCCCATATTAGCCATCTACATTATTCCGTCAACATTTCTCCATTCCGTCATCCACAGCATTCCCCGAACGTCGGGAGGCGACACACGGAGGTGCTGGCCTAGGGAAGAGTGGAATTGCCTGCTCGAAACCTGGTTAAGCGGTAAACCTTAGTGTAATCACAACCGGCTTCGGTTTGAAAATGCATTTATAATTCGAATCAGCTTACTTAATACCTTAAGGGTGATTCTAATCATTTTTCCCTCATTACTACATATGCTAATAGATTATAGTGATTTTATAGATGTCAGGTTGAATTTTCTTTCACCAACATTGTTCCGAATTTCGAGTTACAGACAAATACACTGGCAATTATTTTCTAAGCGTTATGTTGGCAGCAATAATTTTGGTTTGAAGTAGAAGGAATGTTATGAAATGGAAGTAACTAGGCTTGTAAATTTGAACGTAATCAATAATTAATTAGTAATACTGGTATTAATACTAATATCAACAGAGTACATAATTCAGTTGTGTTGCGTTGTGATTTCAATGCAACACTATATTCTGGTAAGTGTAATTAAATAAAATGTAACTTATAGACGGTATAAAACATGTACGTGGCTAATTGACATTAATAGGATCGTATTTCTTACTATTCATAATTGTATTAAAATTCCAAAGAGATGAAATAGCATGGTAGCCACTTAGGAGTATATATTTTAAGTAGGGTATACATTTCAAAGTGGTATTCTGTTTTCGGAATTCGTACTAATCATTTCACGTGAACAAACAAAATACATTTTTAGGTTAGGTCTCGTGAATCGTAAACTGTTTAGTCAAAGCAATGAATGTGATGATGTCAGACAAAATACATTTTAATATTAGATCATACTAATGTACTAATTACCAACATAATATGCGAGAGGTCCAGGAGGAAAATATACTCTTTCACATATAAATTACTGAATCATTTAGGAAACATCTCCCAACATGAAGGTGTGGTAAAATAATAATAATAATAATAATAATAATAATAATAGTAATAATAATAATCACTATTATTATTATTATTATTATTATTATTATTATTATTATTATTATTATTAGGCCTATTATAGTTACATGACATTGTGATTTTACGCTCTTTGATGATATTTGGTATTAGTTGGCAACACTGAAGAGACGGCCAAATTAGCCTTTTAGGAACTACTCTTACGTAATCCTCACTATACATCGAGAGTTAGCACAATTTATCTTGAAAGGTCGCAGTGTTGGGTCGTAGTGCCCCCTCCCGAAATTCCATTCCATTCCAAGTTTAAGTTACCTTCTCTCCGTAAAGACTGGGTGATTCCTGACAATGTAGTCCTACCAGCCCGAAGTATAAAACACACGTTGTAATAGGAATAATTTTTTTCCATTACAAACGAAAAAAAGGCTTGTAGTTTCTGTGGTAAGGATGAGGTATAAGATGAGGAATCCTTGTGAATGATTCTTTGAGAGCAGCATATAATTTACTAGCTAGAGGTGTGAATCATATAGCGTGTTGAAGCATACAATTATAGGGATGGCGTGGAGGGGGATGAAAGCAGACAGTGAGACTATTTCATGAGGTCAAAATACTCACGGCATGAACCGTTGTTCGAATAGCTTCATATGTGTAGGAGAAATCTAGGGCAATCATCAAGGACTAAATACCTATACTTCTAGGAAAAGTGACTCCTTGGCCTGATCGTCCCAGGGGCTTTGAGGAGATCTAATTATGAATTGATTTCTTCTGGCAGCTGCGATGTCCGGTCAGCAATTACTGTCAAGATTCTGTTTAATATCTCGCTGGACAACGGAAGTTGATGTCGCCTCTACGAGAATATGAGAATGAGAATATGGTATAGCCTTAAGGAGTGTTAACCTGTAAGAGCCGGTTTCAAAGTCCTCTGCGTTCACTTTTCTTAATTTAAAATATATACAGGGTGATTCACGAGGATTTACCGTCCTTTATGGAGCTTATTTCTGATATATTTTGAGGAAAAAATGTCATATAAACATATTTCCTATTCTCAATATTATCAGAGTTACACTAATTGAAAATTGTTTGTAAAGTACGTTTTTTCTTTACTTCGAAGGAAAACGAATAATACAAAATAGAGAATAAACCATTCAGAAATATTATTTCTTTAATTGGCAAGCATTATGAAGCTAAAAATGTGCTGTGAACTCCTTAGTTGCTTCGTACAGGCATCTTTTCTATTTTTAACTAGAAAATTACATTATTCTTACGCAGTTATCACAACAATTATTAAAAATCACACCACTTCCACCGACTTAATTATTTGCAGTTCAATTTTGCATCCTAATTTACAGTCTTGCAGAGTTTACAACACATTTTTAAAAATGTCGCCGTTCGCCTGAGTACACTTGGCCGCACGCTTGTGAACGGCACTCGTCGCGCTACGTAACTGCAAACGGCTATCTTTGATTTCCGTAGCGCTCGCGCTGGCTGCTGACTGCACGCTGACCAAGATCACGCGTTCACAGTAATGCGTTCCAATAACGAAACGTAACTCTGTAAATATTGAGAATAGGACCCATGTTTATGTGACTTTTTTGCTCAGAAAGTCTTCGGAAATAAGCTTCGTAAAGCACGGTAAATCCTCTTGAATCACTCTGTATAATGTTTAATTTCAAAAGTGTTCAGTCAAACCACAGAAATTAACTCTGTTGTATTGTGATGAATTGGGAGGTATACCACAGGGTTTTTTTTAAGTTGTTTATTAAACGACACTGTATCAACTACTTATTTAGCATCGATGGGGGTTGGTGATAGGGAAACGGTATTTTGCGAGGTGCGGACGAGGATTCGCCATCTATTATCTGACATTTGCCTTATGGTTGGCAAAACGACGGAAAAAAATACAACCAGGCAATCGGCTCAAGCGGGAATCGAACCGACTCCGGAGCGAAACTCCGGATGAGCAGGCAAGCGTCTCAGCTGACCGAGCTACGTCGATGGCTACAACGATTTTTAATGCTAAAACTTACAGTATATTGATTTGCTAGCTATACTAATTTTTTACTGGAAATATTGACTGAATTGTTTATACAGAAATAATCCTGTATCTCTCCATTCTATCAGAAGTAAATTTTCTTCAAGATTTTTTAAACAGGTTATTTTACGATCCTTTATTAACCGCTGTGGTTGTCTAACATTTGAATGAGATGAGCCCAAGATCCGGAGTCCAAATTTACCCATTATTTGCTCTTAATGGGTTGAGGGAAAACCCCAAAAAAAACCTTGTTCCAACCAGGATTTGAACCTAGGCCCGCTCGTTGCACAGTCGTTGCTAACCGTTACTCCATAGCTGTGGACTTTTCTTATGATAATGAAAGAACTCAAATATATTATGATTTTGACAACTAAGGCTGTTATCATATTTTGTGATGCATGTTATCACATCCATCTTGAATTAACAAGTCATGTTGTTAGAATTGGCAAACAATGGCATAGAGCTGAGTCAGCCTTCGGGCTAGAGTTTGAAGTCAAGTGAAGAAGAATGATTTAAAAAAACTTTAATTGAAATTAACTTTTAGGTTTTGTTGTGGATACTGATTGTTTCTAACAGCTGCTTATTTTTTATTGCAGCATACTATGGGAAAAATAAACGGTAAGAATTACTATAATTGTTTTTATATCTATTTAACATATTCAACCTAAAATTTTTGACGTTTCATTCTAGACGTACATATTTATATCGTTAACCCTTCAGTACTCGCGCCATAATTTGTGACACCAGTACTCCCGCGGATTACATTTGTAATCCATCTCTTTTTCTTTAATAATCAATTCTTTCGTACGTATGAATATATCATTTTACAACATATGTATATATATATATATATATATATATATATATATGTATATATGTATAAAACAGTAGCATCACTTTACTGATTCTATTAAAATGTTTGTGATATAACAATGTAAATCTATTCGAAATTTAATATTTAAATCGGTGATGTCAGAGTAATATTAGTAGTGTTATGATGCAGAGAATGTAATTTAAAACTATATTATTATTATTATTATTACATACACTTAATTATCAGTTGTTATGAACTACTCTCTACAATTATTATCTCTTACTTCTAAAATTTAAATCACTATTGGATTCAAGTATATGTCTGTTTCATATGAGAAGAAATCATTGTTCTGTAGTCTAGTATCTAATATGTCCACTTAATAATAATAATAATAATAATAATAATAATAATAATAATAATAATAATAAACGAAGAAGTGGAAAAATTCAAAATCTTGGAGCAACAGTAACAAATATAAATGACACTCGAGAGGAAATTAAACGCAGAATAAATATGGGAAATGCCTGTTTTGTCATCTAGTCTGCTGTCAAAAATTCTGAAAGTTAGAATTTATAAAACAATTATATTACCGGTTGTTCTTTATGGTTGTGAAACTTGGACTCTCACTTTGAGAGAGGAACAGAAATTAAGGGTGTTTGAGAATAAGGTTCTTAGGAAAATATTTGGGGCTAAGAGGGATGAAGGTACAGGAGAATGGAGAAAGTTACACAACGCAGAACTGCACGCATTGTATTCTTCACCTGATATAATTAGAAACTTTAAATGCAGACGTTTGAGATGGGCAGGGCATGTAGCACGTATGGGCGAATCCAGAAATGCATATAGTGTGTTAGTTGGGAGACCGGAGGCCGAGACGTAGATGGGAAGATTATATAAAAATGGATTTGAAGGAGGTGGGATAATATTATGGAGACTGGATTAATCTTGCACAGGATAGGGACCGATGTCGGGCTTATGTGAGGGCGACAATGAATCTGTAGGTTCCTTAAAAGCCATTTTTAAGTAAGTAAGTAATAATAATAATTTCCAGCAATTGTACTGGCTGCTAATCGGACAGCTACGAATATGTGAATAGAATTATTGTTAATTCGTGAGCAGGAAAGATGAATAAACTCCTACAGCATATCTTAAGACTCAAGACTAGTAAGTACTCTAGGCCTTTAGGGTATTTTACTTTGAGAAATCTCATGGAGTAAGTCAAATGGCAATGTATTATGATTCAATAATTTCTCGTTGCATTCTATAATGACTGTAAAGAAATTTTAATTAAACATAAATAGTTCATGTGAGGGCACGGTTAACCTCTTCCTACACTGTATTTCCACTCAAACACTATGTTCTAAGTATGTTTAGGCCCGGGAATTCGACTCTCAAGAGTCTTAGCTGATCAATTTTCCTTGCCTAACGTTGCGTTTCTAACATAAATTCAATTTATTTCATGCAATCCTTCGTATGCTCTTAAAGAAGAGATTTTTTATTCGTGATGTGAAAAGAAAACATTTGTTTCTTTAATAACGGATTCCATCTCATTTTCAACCATGGCTTATATTTATCTCGTATAACCAAGGCCGACGCGGTCTTTTTGACGAGTATAGGTTGTTAGGTTACAAAGAGAAAGGTATTTTGGCTCATATTCATTTCCATATTACGTGCTTGGTATACAATTACCTACATTCGAGTCTAGTTATTCCTTCAAATTATAATTTCCGTTCTTTTTACTTATCAGGTTTAATCAAATGATTCATAATGGAAGTCTATCTCATTTCCTTCGTAGATAACATATTCAGAATTACAATACTTTATCTTACGGCCTTTTACAAATATTTGTACAGTAGACAGAGTGAACCATAAGTAATGTCATTAATTTCAAGAGGTTATTCTCTGAGATATTTCAAACAAAATGTTTAATACAATTTTGCTCGTTTTTGCTTCCTTTTCGAGATAAAGACTGTTTTATATGAAACATTTCATAGCGTGTTTTGGGAAAGTCATTGATCTAATTCCCAATATGCTCAGTCAATTTAAGAGAGCAGTGCATTATGATAATAAATGAGCGAAAGAATTTTAGGTTTGTTCTTTAAATTTGCAGAAATTTGATCTGAATAACCTTTCGTTTTGAAAAGAAATTTTAAAATATGACCTTACGGGAAGAGGATACTGAAAATTTGAATTTTATTGTTTTCTCCTTGAAACTCACAATGTTTTGTGTACTGAACAATCGTAAGTATAAAATTTAAATTTGAGTATTAGGTTAAAAAAAAAAGGAAAAGCGGGCCAAAATTTGGCAGTAGCCCCCAATTTGTTACTGTTTACAAACATTGATATAACTCAGTCAGCTTTTAGATATTTGAGAATTTCTTTTACCATTAGATTCGCAGAAAGATTTACTTCATTTTTAATATGCTTCACAGAGACGTTATAATTGATTTTAGAATATCACGGATTTCAGTTTTCGAGTCCACTTCTTTGCTTATTACTAATTATTTTTATATTAAATTTAAACATCAAAATTTTAATGTAGTCAAATCTTTCTAAATAGTCTGTTTAAGATCTGTACAAAATTTGAACTTCCCATTATTGATAGTTTCTGAGTTATATCAATTTATGGTGAGTACAATGACTAAAAAAGAAATTTACGAAAAAACACATGCCGACAAAAACAACTCAAGGAATAATACCATCTCCTGCTATCTAGAGCTAGGGCTGCCACACTATTGAAGAATGAAATTATATAAAACAAACAACCGAAACCAGATTGAGAATGCGGTAAATTTGAAACAAATGAAATTGGAAAATGACGTGGGCTGACAGAGTTTTAAAAATGGTATCATTCAATGTCAGCAGTGAGTTAGAGCTTAAATGTTATTTGTAATAAATATTTTCTACAGCCAAAAGACTATTTTAAGCAAAAAAAAATTGTTAAAAGAAATAAATATGAATTTTAGTCAAATTTCAAGTATCCTCTTTCCTTAAAGTATCTACACCTTGCTAAGTGTTAAAAAAATTTTCGGAGAAGACGACGAAGATTATGTAACAAAAACAAACTTATGTTAGCTCTGACAGGAATACATACTCTGTATAATAAGGAATGATATATAGGTAGACTACTCTTCACAACCCGGATTACAAATTCCTGAGCACACCTCAGGTGCAGAATGGGGGTGGGAGAAGATGCTTCAACGTATCTATGTAACCTTGCGGTGTCTTGTATACAGTATAGTCCACCAAGATGTGACGTCAGGCAGATGTCGCCGGGTCATGGCCGCCTTGTATACAGATGAAACAGACGGAAAAAAAGGAAGAGAAAGAGAGAGAACCTTCTCCGAATTTCAGTGTCTCACGTACCGTATCTGGAGGCATTTTGTACGGCTGGGTGAAGGGAGAGAAAAGTCAAGTGCCTTTCTACTGATGTTCATTCCGTGAAAATAAACTATAACCTAACAGAAAGTCGGAGGTCCTCCTGTTAAAATGTAAAAACTTGTTCATATTCAAAGACGTACGAAATAGCTTTATTCCAAACCTTTCCAGGGAGACGAATTAGGTCACCCTTCTTTTGAAATATCAAACAGTTATTTATACACATTATTATAAAGAATACGCAGGGTCCAATTATTCAGCCCTGAACACAATTATACTGCTAAACAATTTTCCCAGCCTTCAGATGCTTTCCATTTTTATATGCCAGAGATGACGAAAATAATGTTAATTAATCTTAATGAAACATTATTATGTTGTGTAATTAGCATGCTGATACGTGAGATAACATACAACATTTATATCGACATCGCGTTATATGTTGCTCTTTCCACAAGCTAACGACTAACTAATCAAAACAGTAAATGAAAACAATTTTGTAGATTACCTAACATATCTTTAATTATTATTTTACGACGATTTTTCAACTGTTATGGTTATATAGCGTCTGAATGAGATGAAGGTGGTAATGCCAGCGAAATTAAACCATGATCCAACGTCAAAGGTTACCCAGTATTTGCTCTTAATGGGTTGAGGGAAAACTCCGAAAAAACCTCAACCACGTAATTTGTCCCACCCGGAATATGAACTCGGGCCCACTCGTTTTACGGTGAGGCATGCTAACCGTTACTCCACAGCGGTGCGTACTGATCTGTTTTAAAATTTCACGAAGTATGATTTAAAAATTTTAGGGTATAGCCCTGAAACTAGATCAATGGCAATAAATGATGAAAGGCTTAAACAAGATGAAGAATATCGATAAATATAATAATAATAATAATAATAATGATAATAATAATAGATAATAATAATAATAATAATAATAATAATAATAATAATAATAATAATAATAATAATGATAACGAGTTACATCAGCTGCTTGTTTATGCGGATGAATTGAATATGTTATGAGAAAATACATAAACTATTAGGGAAAACACGAGAATTTTAATTGAAGCAAGTAATGAGACAGGTTTGGAAGTAAATCCCGAGAAAAAAAAGTATACGACTTTGTCTCATGGCCAGAACATAGTACGAAATGGAAATATAAAAATTGAAAATTTATCCTTTGAAAAAGTAGAAAAATTCAAATATCTTGGAGCAACAGTAACAAATATCCTCGTAAATGAAAATCGGGGGGGAGGGGGGAATTAAACGCAAAATAAATACGGGAAATGCCTATTATCATTCGGCTGAGAACCTTTTGTCATCCCTCTGAAAAAAGCTGAAAGTTGGAATTTATAAAACAGTTACATTACCGGTTGTTCTTTATGGTTGTGAAACTTAAGACTATCACTTTGAGAGAGGAACAGAGATTAAGGGTGATCGAGAACAAGATGCTTAGGAAAATATTTGGGGCTAAGAGGGATGAAATGACAGGGAAATGGAAAAAGTTACACAAAGCAGAGCTGCACGCACTGTATTCTTCACCTGACATAATTAGGAACATTAAATCCAGACGTTTGAGATGGGCAGGGCATGTAGCACGTATGGGCGAATCCAGAAATGCATATAGAGTGTTAGTTGGAAGATCCGTGGGAAAATGATCTTAGAGAAGACCGAGACGTAGGTGGGAGAATAATATTAAAATGGATTCGAGAGACGTGGGATATGAAGATAGAGACTGGATTATTCTTGCTCAGGGTAGAGACCGATGCCGGGCTTATGTGAGAACGGCAATGAACTTCTGGGGTCCTTGAAAGCCATTTGTAAGTAGCATTATTATTATTATTATTATTATTATTATTATTATTATTATTATTAACAATGTCAATTGATGAAATAATAGCTTTTGCTTGGAAATTCATCTTTCACAGTCCGAAACGCAGAAAGACGTAGAGAGGAAAAAAAATAGTAGGCCTATACAATTTTAGTTGGTTATTTAGCTATGTTTCATCAACTACGAGATTATTTAGCGTCGATGGAATATGTGATAGCGAGATGGCCTTTGGCGAGATGAGACTAATGAGATTTTCACCAGGAATTTACCTGACATTCGCTGGATATTTTGTGAAAACCTCGGAAAAAGTCGCAGCCAGATAATGAGCTCAAACGGGAATCGAAAATACGTCCCAGCGCAGTTCAGAATCAGCAGGCGATCACAACTGCCGTCTGAGCTAAGCCGGTAGCAATTATTAAAATATAACACATTAAGTGGCAAGGAATTTTGGGAAAAGGCAAACAAAATCAAATTAGGTACCATAACCAGCTCTTCTTTTCGGTAGTGAATGCTGGTCTCTTCATCAACGGGATCAGACCAGAATTTACCATCCACAAACGGGATTCCTGTGTTCTTTTAAGTTGAGGATCCTTAACCCCGCGCTGGTCACTGTACGAGTATTTTGTTAAGTAGCAAATTCAAATGACAACCACATCAACAAGGAAGGGGTTGCAAGTTTGTTTCTCTCTCTAGTTGGCTTTATAAATGTTGGCTATTACCTGCTATAAGAATTATCTTCGAACAATACTCGGTATTCTGCAGAGAAAATATTTAGCAGCTCGGTTGTGGTGTAATAATTTCTAGCATATCTTTGTAAAGCCAGTGGACATCTAATCCCATATGTGTTTGTTATTCCCTTTAACTTAAATGTTCCTAAACCTTTTCTTGAACGCAGGTATATCGCCAGATAACTTATCATTTTTTTTAATTAAATAAAGACATCTACATTTCAATATAAGAGTTAGGTGAACATAATATGACCCGGCCATAATAGGCCTAAAGCTCGTATGGACATTCTTTTCAATGAAACTACATATTGTGATACTTCAAAAGAAAACTCTCAAATCTTAAGAAAACACGTGTTGTTGTCTCAACTTGGTATTTCACTGTCCTCAAAAGTTATAACAGAATAAATCTAAGTCGGCATTACCCTCAGCAAAATGCAGTATGTGACCACTCAAAGGACACTGTGTATAGCGACTTCTCCCGGGTTAAAAGACAAAATTAGAAGTGACGAACCCAGAAATAATCTGAATGTCGAAGAAATTGCGAAATAAATTCAAAAGTACCAATCAAAATAGAATCAACACATTTCAAGTATGTCTCTTAGCATTATAATTTCTCGGTGCAACATTTCTCTTTTAACGTGGTATTACCACAGTCTAGTATATACAGTCACGAAGCTTGAGTTTATGAGGGTACTAGGAACAATAGACTGTGCAGGTACTATTTCGCATTATCTGTGATGAGGCGATAGTAGCGATTCTAGCGGTTAGCAACTATCTATGGATGCATATTTACTACGTATTTAGCTTCGTGACTGGATATACTAGACTGTGGTATTACGATCCCATTATGTCTAAATACGGTTTAAAAGAGGAAGTTAATTAATTCCAGTTTAAATAAATTAAGATGATTCTAAGGTAATTAAGTAGCTTAACAAGAAAACGTAAGTAAAAATGTTAACAAACACGCAAATCCACGTAATCTAATTCATTCCCAGGCAAATGAGGTTTACATTTCTCACAAAGCAGGTTTATGTCTTCCTCTAGGCTCGTTAGAGGCAACGAAGTGTCTGTAGCAGGTAATGTGCGTTACCAAATGCCACTGAGACGGCCCCGTAGTTTAGTGGTTAGGAAACTTTACATCGTGTTCTGCAACTCGAACAAGCCACGGAAAGAATGCAAGACCTGCACTAAACGAGGAACTGGAGAAATTAAGCGAAACCAGGTAAAGACGAATCTCTCATCTCAACGATTGTATAACAGTTTCCAATAGAAAATCACGCGCGGCATGACTTCACGTTCAGGTTCCACATCGTTCTTCACAGTAAAATACATTTTAAATAGCAATGGATAACAATTGTATATTATTTTATTTCTTATACTGCATAATATAATTGAGTACGATTTAAGATTTCCACGGTGTTCAATGTGCTATGAAATGTTTTGGTTTTTGCAACGTGTTGTGGGTTATGGAAACATGCAACTTTTGAAGCTAGTCATAGGGTCATCAACAGATTCCAGATCTGAATGACAGCTCATGGAAATGGATGCAGATCTCTTTAACAGGACAGAGAAGACGAGAAGACCTTGCAAGAGATAGCTCAATGAATTATATTGAGTTGATTCAAAAGTTCGTAACATTTTTTGCTGTTACAAAAGTTTTTATTTGAGATGAATAGAAAACAGAAATTAATCAGTAATATATCCTATGACTCTCTGCATAACGCTAGGACATTTTCTCGATTTCAATTCTGATTGAAGAAATCTGCTAGTTTGGAGTTCAAGAAGTCGTCAAGCAAAGTTTATAAAGCAACTTCATTATCAAAGGAGTTCCCTTGAAGACTGTTGGATAGGGAATGTAAAAGGTGGAAATCTGAAGGCGTAAGATCGGGAGAATATGGGGGATGTGGAATAATCTTCCATACCAAGCTTCTGGACAGCTGATTTCGTCATGTTAGCGGAGTGCTGGTGTGGATTATCGTGTTGCAGTAGCATTTGATGCAGTCTTCTGGGTCGTTTTTCTTCAGTTGCGGCTGCAAGTAGTCTGGGTTGTTGGCAATAAATTTCCTGGGAAGAAATTCGTAATACACGACGCCTTCTTTATCCCTCAGACGTATAACATCATCTTATGTGGATGGACACTAACTTTTGTTCGGGGTGTTCTGTGTTGAAACGATAGAACCATTTTCTTGCAGTGTTTTCTCCGATGGCATTCTCCCCATATACGACAGAAATGTGTCTAGCCGTCTCCGCTGCCTTTGCTACTCTATTAAACTTCAACAGAAGAATGTTGTTTTTTTCCCTCCTTGACATTCCATCTTCCTTAGCTCAAAAATAACACAAACTTTTTCAAATCCGTAAAACTCAAGGCATATTTACAAGCATAACACTCCAAATATGAGTAACAAATGACAAAGGATAAACAATCTCTTAACATCGTAGTGATGTGATGACGAACAAAATATGCTACGAATTTATGCATCAACCTAATATTTAGACCTACCACAGTACCCTATGTGAACACCTTTAACTTGTCACTAATAGACGAATTTTAAAGTACGTTTTTCGTAAAAACCATTAATTTTAGGACTCATGTTTATGGACTTTTTTTCCTGTTGCTATGCGTACTACCACCCGTAAAAATACTAGATCCTTTTTTAAAACCCCGTAAAACTAAAATCAAACAAATAAAATTAATACAAAAACAAGATAAAATTGTAACACTTGGTGATCAAGAATTTTGGTTTTCAGAATTCAAAAACCTTCCTACAGTGTTATATTAAAACAGTGATATATTAATTTCATCGAGTTTATATTTTTTTAACGTCAAGTTTTGCGTAAATTCAGCTTATTTTCACTTATGTGTAAAATATGGCTTCCAGTATCTTAATTATTTTATGACTACTTTAATGAATAATCATATTTGTTTCACAATAACTATAAAATCACTCTAAATGTTACATATGAAATTGTTATTTCATTATGATATTGGTGTAACAGCATAAGAAAACACACATTACAAGGAAAACTATGTAAGTGACTTGACTTAATATTTATGCAACAGTTAACAGACAGTAACGAAACTGCTCGAACAAATTGGATCCAATCTCCATGGAGACATAATTTCTGTTATTCATTTCGTCATCATGTCTTGCCAACAGAGCATCACGGTACAATATTTTGTCATTGAAATACATCCGGTCATACTGGGCGAATAGGTATTTATCGTAGTAACATGCTAATAATTGTGTTGTAAGTACAGACGAAAAGACCACCACCACCACCACCACCACCACCACCACCACCACCACCACCACCACTATTGCACTGCTCGGAAGTCTTTTCCTATACAACGTGTTGTACTCATTTTTAAGTTGGTAGAAAACGGCCAATTTGTTTTTACGAAAAAAAAAAAAAATCAGTTTTCAGTGTTTTTTAAGAAAATATTCCTTGGGCAATTACAAAGTTGATGGTAAGATTTTTTTTACCTCTACGTCTTCTTTGAGGTCCAGGGCCGATTTTTATATAGGCCTGCTCCATAAGTCAGTATTGCTTCTCTTTTCGAAAACTTGCTTTTTCTCGAAACTGGATTTTTGATGTTCAAAATGCTCCATGCTCATGCAGTTCTAACCAAATTCAATGAAAATAATCTTATATTACCTGAGATCTAACATTGAGATATCTTTAGCATGTTGAAAATTAGTAGCTACACATTCTTATTTAAATCAAGAACATACATATAAATAAATGTCTGAAATTCAGACATTTATTACGCCTGAACTAGCCTTGATATCATGGACTTTTGAAAGTTAAAATATTTCCCGTGAATCAGGATCCGTATGAAAAAAAATTGAATTTGCTGTATTTAAATGTAATACGCATGGAACATTTTGATTACATCACTAATTTGCATAATTAAAATAAAATTAACTTCGAAACTAGCAGTTCGACTGAGCTCATAATTTGCACATACCTTATTCTTAATATGTCTATCAAATAGTTTAAAAATGAAATAAATAGGATCAATATTCTAAACATTTCACAACTCATTCCTAGTGTCATTTAACTGCATATATACAGTGCGTATACTAACTCGCTCCGCAAGAGAAGTGGCAAACAGAACGCGGGGACTCGAGGAGTTGTGTTGGTATCAGTGCAGATAGTGTGTCAAAGACCTTGGCAGCATTGAATGGTGTACGGAGGGGAGCGAGTGGAAAGACATGTAATATTCCTTCGTTCAAACAAGGCGCTTCACAGTAACACCTTTACATCGTTGCCGAGTTGAATATTGCCGCTTGCTTCACTGCGGTGCCAGTTAGTATACGCACTGTATTTGCAGTACAAAGTGCCTATTATCTTTAGTTTCTCATCGGAAATGAAGGACGATACAATCGCAATTTCAGTGCTCCTGCACTTCTTTTATATAAAAAAGGCATGAGTGCGAAAAACAGCAGCTGATGAAATATGTGAGGGAAGTTGAAGGAGTGATCAGTAGTACTGTAGGACGGCATCAAAATGAGCGATTCAAGGAGACCTAAATCTTGAAGATAAATCTAACTTAGGAAGACCACATATTACAGGGAATGAACTTTATTCACAAAACTGAAAAACCAGTCACTCGCCAGTAGCAGGGAATTTTTGAAATCTTAGTGTCGTATTCATAAACGAGACCTTGGAACAAAATTGACTTTGAAAAGTACATAGTCGCCATTTTCACACTCGGCACTTCGACGAAAGTAAACTTCAATCGTGACTTTACTTCGAAGTCGCCAGTATAATCTAGACTTTGATTTTGATTTTCGTTTGTGGACATACGGAAAATTGTTGACATTTGGGAAAATGTTGAATTTGCCGAGAATGTTGAAGACATCCAGGAAATTATTAATGCTGCACATGTTCCTCGGCGTAGTATTTGACATATGCAAACTGTATTGAATTTTATAGGGATAATGATTCAAAATCAAGATACAGATTTGACAAACAGACCGTAATAGATATTCTTATCATGTTTCAACATGTATTGGTGAATAATAATCAAGAGGAGTACGTGTTCCACCAATAATATAACTTATTTCATCACGATTTTATTCTAAAGGCAAGGATTGCTGATTTAATATTGATTTTGAATATTTAATTTTATAGAGCATTGGTAGTACAGTTGGATATGTGATTTAATTATGATCGTGGTATAAATTGTTGCGGTCGTTATAAGACTGTTTTCTGCTTATTGATTTCAGGTAATTTTTAAATAGTTTGCTACTGAATAAGGGATTGCTTTACAGTGTTAAGAAAACGGAAAGGTTCCGTGCGCTAGACTTTGACCTGAGTACCAAGCAAACGGTACAATTTGATAGATCCAAGAGTTAAGTACGTACAAAAAATTAAGAAAAAGTGGGTTAATTGCAGGTAAAGATTTAATCCCTTTTTGTGGAGGCATGAAGAAATGTATCTACGTAAGGAAAATGTAACGTCGCGCACTGTGCCGTCATAATGACAATCACAGTACGAAAGACAAAGAAGACATGAATAACAGTAACAAATGAGAGCGGTACATTATTGTGGAGGCGAATCGTGAGTTGACATCTTGTGGATGTGTGTACCGTGCCGTGATTATCAGCAGACACAATCGAAAGTTTAAAACTTGACTTTCGTCCCGCGTCGTTTCCCAGCGGTGGACCTGACTGGTGCCTCAAGAGAAGACCAGGATTTCATGGTTGGTGTTTCAATATCGGACTTGGCAGTGGAAATTTCAATCGCGAACACCGCGTAGTAAACACTGCATATGCACGATAGCTATGATATTAGAGTCGACTTCATTTTATGCCGATTTTCCTTTTTTTTTTTTTTACTGTTTCGAAGCTATAGTCCATTAGCTTTCGTGGTGGTCATCGCATCTAGACAAGAGCAGCAGTACTTCCACTTAAGCGAAACAAACCCTCGTCCATATGTCATTCTTACAATACTACTGGATGTTCAGTTCAAAATGTGTCGCTGTATGTCGTCATGTGGCTAGCCGATGAACCTAGAGAATTCAATCTTCCTACACTTCCGCAGAGGCGTATTACCTATGTGCTAGACAGGTTGTCTAGCAAGTACGGCGTTCATTCTGAAGAGTACTTACAGATACGTATGGTAACGCCGGTAGTGGCAGGAATGTGAACTGTTTCGAAACATGTACTGAGGGTCGGGATATGGGGAGAGGGTTAAGACGATTTCTTATGTATTTGTTGACATTAACTTCGACTGTCAACATGGATACGGAGCATTTGATTTGTATTGTGTAATGTTGCCGTACGCAATCGATGATAACAAATACCCTGCGTACGACTTGCCCGCGCAAAACACAGTTCGAAAGAGGTTATGGTAGCACACAGACCGTACAGGCCGCCATCTGTTGCTACGACGTTCAAGTTATACCTTACACGTTCTCAAGTTCAGATTGAACGCCTTGATTAATAGGCAACTTCTCCGACATAAAAGCTGAAACTCACTTCAAATCGCTGACTCACAACAATGACGTCATGACACACTTTCAAATGAACACCCAGTAGTTTCAAAGTCCTTGTTTCGTACAACATTTAATTTTGGGACTTATGTTTATTAGACTTTTTTCTATTGTTTTGTTGAATACTACCACCTCTCAGAATATTGAACGTTGCATCTCTTATGATGTGAACAAAGGTCTCCTCATACTTTAGATCTCCTCCACTCGCGCACGCACACACAACACACACTGAATTGCAAGGAAATATGTCTTGCAAAAGCAATTGAAATTGTTTGTGGGAAGTTCTGTTGAGGATTTTGGGCAGTTTCAATAATTGTTCTCGAATAAGGAATTCGGTAATGTTGGTCACACTGTAGGCGAGAGATTGAGCACCGCTACATTCAGCCTATTTGTAGTGCGTGGAACGTGTGGAGATAACGGAGCACCAGCCCATTTGAACAAGATATCTGCCTTGCTAATGAATACCTTCAGTTGTCATATTGTCACAGAACCACACTGTAATGTGATATAACTGTTCAACATCAAGAAACGTGACTCGAAGTGCTAATTGGTACAGTAGTGCATGAGCAACCAACATAGCCGGCAGACGACCCCAATTAAAACAAGCACATCCATGCGAGGCCCGACCTACAGAAAACAAGACTTTTTAGTACACTCTTGCTTTTCTGCCTATTCCTTTCTTATTTCAATTCCTTGAATTGTGTTGTTTCCTTCTTACCGATAGAACAGTCAACCGACTTCTGTTTATGAAACAGATAAAAAGAATGAAAGCTAAATCATGGATTCGAACCTTGTGTAGGTCATGGAAGTTTGTTCCTCGTCAATATGACGTCTTAAATAGAGAACTGGCTTTGTTTTGAACCGACATCACTCGAGTTATATCACATTACTATATACTAATTGGAAATTTCAATTCATAAAATTAAAAAAAATGTGTTCCATAGGAAAAAATCATGCAAAATCTACATTTTACAATAAACCTCTAGAACACAGATGTCCAATTGTAACTCGTGCGAGGTAATTCCTGGCGTAAGTAACGCGCAGCGCATATTCTTAAGGTCGTTTTTCCTAGAGATACTTGACGTGCAATATCTCCTGGTTCTATAGACTTTTGGACCGCCATGCTCTAGAACAAGTTTCAAGTTTTACATCCTGTATCTAGCTTACGATTTAAGCTAAGAATTTGAATAGGATACTTGAGCATAACAGAATAGTTTTAATCATTATACAATGAATGCTCTTAATAACATTTTCAAAACCTCGCTTGCTCAAAAACATACTAAATTAAAGCCTACAAAACACTGGAGAGACCAATATTATGGTAGTGAAGCTTGGACCATGCGTAAATGCGGTAAACGGCGAATCCCTACTAATGAACTGACTCTTATGTACGTTGACGATCATGTGATACTCTCAATTGACTATGATGTATTACATTGCAGAGAGATGTATGAATTAAAATAGGAAAAGAATACATGTCCATAGCAGTATACACAAAACTAAATAAATGGTGCTTATAGCAATATATCAGTGAGAACTCAAATAAGTATTGATGAAGGAAATAGTTTAATAAGTTATCAACTTAAATTTTCTCGGCTGCTAGATTTTCCACTGCAAAGAAATAGATATTGAACATAAAATGGAACTTTTTCATTAGATATGTGGCATAATTAAAGAATTTAAAAAAATGAAGGTAAATAAAGGAAGAAAAGAGACTATAACATGAAATTCTATTAAACAATGCCTACACCAATTTTGTCATGACAGATTGACTGTATTATCATAACAAGAGTCAGCTGGTTTTACGTTTGTTCTAGTGTTTCGTAACCCACCACAAGGTAACTTGGTATTGAAGTTAAACAGTTTTGTAGTATCAATTGACTTTTGCTCTATCCTGCGTAATAAGAATATACATAGTGAAATCTGTCTAAAGCGGCCATCTGAATTACCTTGTAAAATGGCCGTTTTATCAGGTGGCCGCTTGATTAAGGTTGCGGTTTTTATGAATTAGCATGAAAATACTGAATTTCATTCACTTTTTAGTATTGTGCGCACACAACAATCGTGCATATTAATGTCAGCGTCTTCCATTCTTGCAACTAGCCTTTTCAAACTCGCTTACGGTACCTCAGTTTAAATTAATGAATAATATTTTGATCAAGGGGCTGGGCGTGTGATGTCCGCTCTATCCACCCATTACTAGCAAAAAATTGCTTACATTGAGTTCTTTGGTAATTTCAAGAGCTTTCTCTTGAATTATATACCCGCTTACTGGCAATTTCTTCGCCCTCGCACACTTGAACCATTCGTAAACGAAATCATTCACATTACTAAACACAGAATCGCTTCCTTTTTTGGCCATCACGCATATTTTTCTCTCATTCTTTTAATATTTCATCTTTATTCTTAATTATACCGTTTATTTGTGTCCTTCCACATTTGAATATTTCTGCAATTTTTCTCGCACATGTTCCCTTCTCACTTTCTTCAATCATTTTTCGTCTTGCCTCTAAACTTAACACCACTCTAAATTTATTGTTAGATATGATTTCTCTCTCAAACTAACTTCACAATTCCTCTGAATCAACTGAATGAAAAGAAGAAAAATTCGTAAAAGCTGGCCCAAATATAGAAAGATAGAAAGTGGAGAAAAAAATAAAAAAAAAATCGAATGGTTAACTACTGACCTAAAACATACTGCGAAATTTTCGATAGAAAAATGTTTGTGTTTCAAACCGTTAAAAGCGAGTAAGAATTTAAAGCTGTGCAAGGGTCGGAGTGGAAAGTGACAAAAGAGTCATAAAACAGTAACCAACTAACCCCAAGATATGGAGGGTGTACTGTTGTACACTTGGCTACTGCTTCCTGTCCACTAACCATTGAAAAAATAGGTCAGACAGTATCCGTGAAAAGATTTTTTGTTGGACAGTGACTGTTATAGTCAGGTTCCAATCCAAATAGATCCCGGCCGTTGTCCGGCGCAAGAGGTGGCCGCTAAATAAAGAGAGAATTTGTATTGATCTTATGGAAAATCCAAATGGTTCCAGAGAAAATTGGCCTTTTGGTCAGGTGGCCGTTTAAATGATGTGACCGAAAAGGCAGGTTTCACTGTAGCTCTAATCTTCTTTTTTAAAGACATTTCTACTATTTAATTTTGCAGACTACACGATTTAGCTGCCGTTTCTACTTCAATTTTTCATGCTTTGAGTTAGAAAATTAACTGAAACTGAAAGTTTGATATGACGATAGAGAACAAGAAAATTGTTAAGAAATACTCTTTATCCTTTAGTCATCTGTTACTATATACTACATACGGCATACTGAACTGGCAACGAAATTATTGTTGTTTAGTCATAAAGCGGTATAAAGTTCAATTAACTTCTTAATGTGAAACCTACAGTTCAAAATTCAAAACTAAATAATATAAAGCCGTAAAAAATCATATCACGCAGGAACACGGTTATACTTTTCGTTACTAAAATAGCATTAACAAATTTCTAAGAATAACTATTAAAATTATTAGAAAAATTCTTAATTCACTTTTCACTTACACCATTGCTCGGAGTACTTGCTCAGACTTGTTCTGTTGTCTCGAGACTAGCAGTGTCTGCTCAGTGAAAACGAGAGACCAGTGATGTCACGAAGTATTTGGAAATCTCTAGTGTAAAATAATCAAAGTGGTACAGATCACAAGCGGATGTTTCTATTAAGGCATAGCTCTGATATAAACATAAAGGAAGCTAAAGGGATTCATTAAATATGAGTTATAAAATTTGTGTCCGCACCTACAAGAGCTGTATTGCTTGGGCAATGTGGTCATACGGTGCTAGGAATAGTTTACTTCCACGCTGGTTTCACTTACAGTCATGTAACACGTGGAGATCTGTAACAATAAAAATAAAACTGGTGAAGTAATGAAAAGCACAGTTTGCGATTAGTAGAATCAACTAATTATTTGCAAAATTAATATTTCTTCTAGCATACTGAAAAAAATGTCGTGAGTAGGTTACTTATTCCACTTCTTTAAGTAAGTTTTAAATTTTAAGTTTTAGTTGCCATTTTACACTGCATAGGTACAATCAGGACATAGTTAAAATGCAAGGACAAAGTTTTTGATGTCACTTTACTTAAACAATGAATAGCTCGTTCATAAGTCGAGTGTAAATTCGTTACTAATAATCAGTACATACGTCGAGTATAATAATACAACTGTTACACAGCTACATCGTAGTTTCGTCATTATTTATCTACGAAATGTAACAAAAATAACTGAGGTTCTCTATTGCATCCGATAGTGCGCGCTAGTGTGCTGCGCTAAGTATCGATAGTACAACTGGGCCTGATCAATTACCACACTATATTTTGGTCAAAGAATATAAGCTACAGCAATATTATTCTAATTATTCTGTGCTCTTTGGTTTGTTCTTCTGTGGTTACAAGGTAACCATCATCATAAAATGACAGTCGATACGAACAGCTGTTAGATGGGCGATCATTTTTTTCGCTATAAGTATACAACGCTTAAAGAAGGGGTTTCGTGTATATCACTAATGCAAAGCAATTCCTATGTATAGTTACAGGTTGTTTATATATTCATTACTTATGCATGGTTTATTAGTAACGTTTTCTGTCCCAACTCTACGTAAGTCTCGTATAAAGGCTGTAAACGGTTCATTAAGTAGATCGTTATGTTCTAAAATCTATCATATCTATTTTCAGTATTTTAATTATTTCTTCGTTATATCTATGGTTGGCACTTGAAAACATGTGCAAAATATATGACTTAATCATTTTTTAATGTGCATTACATCTTCTTTCTTAGGTCAGAAACATTCTTGTGGAAATTCTTTGGATGACAGCTATGTTCGTCAGCCGGAAAACCCGTTGTATTTAACAGTGATGATACAAATTACACTTTTAATGCTACTGGCTCGTGTTAATACTAATTTAGCCTACGTGACTAATTCAAAGGCAATGAACTTCTGAAGTTCCAACTAACAAACGACTATAGTATACTACATGTTTCTCAGCAACTTTTAACGGCTGTGTTCTTTCTACAGTAATCTGCTGTTTATAATCATTTATACGTTTAAGATACGGAACAAATGTAATCGTGTAATAATTATGTAATTATTTCAGTATAAACTCGACTCGATTAGTCTCTGCAACTGGCAGAGTTTTATCGAGACTGTCCTTAAGTCTAAAGCGAAATATGAATCACATGACAGAATCAATCTTTAGACTCATATCACTATTGTCAAATTAACTTGATGCTAGATAATAATGATATTTATTTATTCTGGCGAAGTTAAGACCATCAGCCCTTATCTTCCACTTAGCCAGAAACAGAAGAAGCTGATACAATTTTACAGACTAATATTTAAAGAACACTAATAAAAAATGTATGTAGTCATACAAGCACAAATTGAGTAAAATAATGCAAACATACTAAATAATAATTACAAAACAATATACGGCTAGAAGTTACACTTAATGATTATGCAGGCGGTAAGTGAACCAATGTTACAAATTACAAGAATAACAAATTCAAATGTAAATTATAACTATACAACACTGAGGAAAATTACATATATACACATATACACACAAAGGAGAATTAAACATGAATACTGGTCACGTGTTTAAACAATTTACTTTTAAATTGCAATATCGTTCGATAGTTCCTGAGGGAGCTGGATAAGGAGTTCCAGAAACGAATTGCTGATACTGTGAAAGAGGAAGAATAGTGAGCTGTTTTATGGCAAGGCATAGATAATAAAGGGTCATTTTTAGAACGAGTACCCAGGCTGTGATAAGAGGACAAGAAATTAAAACGCACCGAGAGATAGTTAGGCGAAGAAGTATTAATGATGCGATATAGCCTAGCAAAATTAGTGAATGGATATATCTTCGGTCCTGTAATCTTACCCATTGGAGCGTTTCAAGGGAAGGTGTAATGTGGTCGTATTTGCGGATGTTGCTAATGAAACGTATGCAGGCGTAGTCCACATTGAAGGAAGGCAACACGAAGTGTCAAGTTAAAATAAATTAAATATTCTAACTTAAGAAAAACTACATCCCCCATCGTGGTTGCGTAGTCTAAGGCATCATACCTTGAACTTGCAATAGGGAATCAGCACTAGTTTGAGTCGTCATGAAAAAAGCCATTTTCTCACGAAATAACGACCAGTGTATGGAACTGAAGCATACCCAACATCAAGATAAATTTTAAGAGCTACAATGAGTAACGAAATCCGGTTTCACGTACCATTGTAACGGGTAGGGAAATAATCGTGCTAAACACACGTTATTCTCGTACAGGCCGGATAATCGTTAACTTCTGCTGAGACATGTAAATGTGAAGCCAGCACGTCAAAAAATACTGGATGTTATTTATGTGAAACAGTTAAAGAGGGGCTTCCAGATAATGAAATGAGGAAGACATTCATTGAAGGTCTTCACAGGCAAAGGGCACTGCTGGGTTCTGCGGACTGCATAACCTTGCAGGCGTTTAAATGTTATGTCCTATAATCAACAAACTGTTAAAAAAGTAAGGATGAAACTACGTTAGAGAATTTATTCCCCTAAAACTTTAAACAGGAAGTTCAAGAAATCAGCGCTAAAACTTTGAATAATAACTAATATGTAAGTGGAGGTTTCGTCTGTTACATTACTTGGCTTTTATTTGGATTCCCACCTCTCTAGGGATATACTGTATACAAAAAGTATGGAATATACTCGTAACTCTTTAAATTTAAAATTATTTCCTGGCCTAGTTGCCTCATAAGTGGTGCTTTATTGTTATCACCTGTGAGATTTAGATCTGTCTTCGGACAGTTGACTAAACAAACAACTAGTGATATTATGTAACACAAATCTACAGTTATTCCCATTTTGAAATTGTCTTAAGTTCCAGAACTATAACCGAAGCTGTTTAAACGTGGATTAATATTTTTGGAAAATGATTTTATAAGCAAGAAGCTGATATAATTCAACTATTGTACTTTTCTGACAGTCAAATATTATGTAACTTCTCCAATTGTTATGTTGAAGGTACAAATCATTAGCTGGAACACACATTATTTTGCAAACAAGTTATTGTTCCTTGTTTTACAATTCGCTGCCAGACAATTTGGCGAAGAGGAGTAGCATAAATAATAGTGGTAATAATCGTAGTATAAAATAGGCAAATTTTCAAAGAATGGAAGTTCTGAAAACTTAAGAATTCTTATTGAACATGAAAAATATAGTTCTTATATGTTGCTCGCGAAATAATCTTTCCTTCTAGGTACAAAAGAAAACTCGCCCTTATAGCGAATTATGTGTAGGTGCAATGATCCAAATATATGGATATTAATTACAGATGTGATTATAAGAACATCACGCTAGCAATACGGTTTTTCCCAATTGTTTCATTTTGTGGAAGGTACAGTGAATACAGTAAATTTGAAATATAAAAAACGAAGCGTATGCTTTTATTCTGTTAGTTTAAGTCTCTATGAGCTACTTCATTACCTATTATCAGGGAACAGGTGACAGCGAGAAGAGTCCAAATATTATCCATGGGATTACCTGACATTCGCCTTACAGTTGGAGAAAACGTCGGAAAGAAACTAGTTAGCTAATTACCCAAGCGGTATTCCTGCGGTTTTGGCTACATCATACTAAGAAGCTTATTTCTTCTTTTCTAGCCATTTTCCCCAATTTTTTGTATACATTTTCATTTCCTCTGTTTTACGACACTTGCATTATTTATTATTTCCTTTCTATTCTTTTCTGTATTTATTTACATGCTTATCCCTTTCTTTTCGTTTCTATTCCCTAATTCCCTTTTTTACTGCTCCTTTCCGTATACTTAGGGTGTATATAGAATACTACTACACTTTTAATACCCCTGCTGCTACTCCCAACTCCACAACACTGCTTCATAATAATTAGTTTCCAATTTAATTTCGCTACTGATTTCTCTCCCTTTTATCTCTCATTTTATTCTGATATTCATTCACTATAATTATTGTTTTTATATCTATCTTACTACACTCTATACCAGATGTCTTTGGAGCAGACCATAACAAGGGCCTTGATGCATCTCCTGTTATCGCTGCGCTCTCACTGTTGGCGAGTCATTACTTAGCTGAGAGCGTTGTAGACACTAGCGCGTGCATATCCTGGTTACGAGACGGTATTCAGAGTCGCGTCCACTACTACAGTTCTATTGCGTCTAGCATCTGTGCGGTGTATGGGCAGACGACAGCAGTACAACTAGTGACTGATGAAAGAAGGTGTGTTCAAAGACACATTACTTTAATTTTCACTTTTCGTTACATGAACGTAGTCGGTCACTTAATTCATACACAGATATTTAGTGTCATGTGAACCGCGCTATCTTGAATTTCGTTCTGTTGTTTATATCTACTCCAAAGACATCTGGTATAGAGTGTACACTCTTTACACTTTCTTCTCTATTCTTGTTCTATCACTTTGACACCCCTGCTTTCCTGACACTCATTTTTAGCAGTCTCCTTCCTCGCTAATTCCACCTCGCTTACTATCAATTATTTTCCTGACTATACATTAACAACTCACTACTACTTACACTCCTTGAACTAAGCCCCTCTGGATTTGTTATCCTCCTTTCCACCTTTTCCAAGCTCCTAATCCCTACGCTTATTTACATATTTCCTTTTCCATCCCCTTATCTGAATTCCTTAATACCTTCTTCACATTTCACACAAACATATTCATCATATTATTCATTGTCACAGGTTCATTCCTTACTGCACCGTTCATTTCTATCATATTTCTGTGAAAACTTAATTATCTTTTTAATTTGTAGTATTTCATTTAAAATATCTCTCACAATTTCAATAAAATTATTTAGAAAAACTCTCATAATTTTAATAACATTATTTTTAAAATCTCATAATTTCAATAAAATTATTTGAAATTATTTTAAAACATTGAACTTAAAGTTTATAAAAATACTGTCAGAACTAGTGACAAAAATTGAAGATTTTTGCTTAAATTATAGCAGATGCTGAAAAGGTCAATAAGTTAAGCTAATTTAATAAAACAAGAATAGGGCGTTCGGAACCCTTTAACCATTGTAAGACATTTTCTATACTTCAATCTCTGCTAGATTACCTAATGACTTGTGACAGGAAGTCTGAGTGCCTCACGTCATTCATATAAATGATAGCTATGCGAAAACATTAATCTCACAGAATGCTATTTGAGAAATTAGACGTGTCCATTATGTTTCACATTAGTGTGATAGATATCGATCCCAGTTATCGATTATCGAGTACAATGAACGTTGAATCCGGTATCTGTAACCTAAAGGTCATAAGATTTGCCGCACATGCTTTCAGCTCACTAATATGGAAGTTTGAAAGCTCTTCTAAGAAAGGGAGTGGATAGACAACAGTGCAACACGCAAGGTTGTAATTTCTTCATCATCTACCTGACAGGGCAAAGCCCATTTTGACGTACGTACCTATCTGACAACCCTTTTCATTATTATCCGGGACCATGATGGACCAGCCTATCTCTCTAAAAGGTCAATAAGCCGAAAGGTTTAATGGCAAAGAAGTACACAATGATAATGAATACAGAATATTACTGGTAAAGAACCGCTGAAAAATAACACACTGGCAAATGATTCACTAACACCTCTCGCAAGGTATTTAAATATATACTTTTTTTCGCAGGCCTAAATTTAAAATAATTTAACATTATAAAAATGCACAGTACATGGATCGTAACAGCTGAGTAAACAATAACTCCAGCGTATAAATTCGGCGTTATGAAGACAGTTGTTCTACATTACTTCTCGTTATGTATTTTACAAGTTTCAAAACAAAGCAATTCTTTCAACACGTTACGAATCATACTATGTACATTCTACAGCGAAGTCGCTTGTGGATATAGGCATATACAGGTCATATTACATGTTTGACCATTGAGTAAGCAGGCAGTATAAGCAGCCATCGGATGTATGGATGCGTTCGAGCAGGTGGTGCTTTCAACACAATACTTATAATATTGAATTTCTGACACTATCGTTAACTGTTGAAAAGTCTCATTTCACTCAAGAGTTTCTAACAAACACTTTTAAACTGTAAATAATAAGTTACGCAATTTCATTTGTAAAGTAACACTTTAAATTAACATAATATTTTTCTTTACAAAGCCGTATGGAAGTGCTTTTGTTATTTTTCAATTGCTTGTATGAAAAGTTTGTTTATGAAAATCTGAATTAAGAGCGAAAGAAGACAGAGAAGGGAGAACATGAGGTGGAAAATGGGAAATTAGGAGGAAACGATAAAGGGATAGACTATGAATGACGACGAGAGAAAGAGTAAAAATAAGAATAAGAAGTATGAAAATAAGGGGAGACTTAAAATGAGAAACAAGAAAATGTACATGTGAAAAAAAAAAGAAAATTAGGAACAACAGAATAAAATTGAGAAGCAAGATATTGAAAATGAGAAGCAAGATATTGAATATGAGAAGCAAGATATTGAATATGAGAAGCAAGATATTGAATATGAGAAGCAAGATATTGAATATGAGAAGCAAGATAATGAAAATGAGAATAAAGAGAATGAAAAATGAAAAGCAAGAGAATGAAAATGAAAAGCAAGATAATGAAAATGAGAAGCAAGATATTGAATATGAGAAGCAAGATATTGAATATGAGAAGCAAGATAATGAAAATGAGAATAAAGAGAATGAAAAATGAAAAGCAAGAGAATGAAAATGAAAAGCAAGATAATGAAAATGAGAAGCAAGATATTGAATATGAGAAGCAAGATATTGAATATGAGAAGCAAGATATTGAATATGAGAAGCAAGATAATGAAAATGAGAAGCAAGATAATGAAAATGAGAATAAAGAGAATGAAAAATGAAAAGCAAGAGAATGAAAATGAAAAGCAAGATAATGAAAATGAGAAGCAAGATAATGAAAATGAGAAACAAACTAATGAAAATGAGAAGCAAGATAATGAAAAAGAGAAGCAAGATAATGAAAATGAGAAACAAACTAATGAAAATGAGAAACAAACTAATGAAAATGAGAAGCAAGATAATGAAAATGAGAAGCAAGATAATGAAAAAGAGAAGCAAGATAATGAAAATGAGAAACAAACTAATGAAAATGAGAAGCAAGGTAATTAAAATGGGGAGGCAAGACAACGAAAATGAGAAGCAAGGTAATGAACATGAGAAGCAAGATAATGAAAATGAGAATAAAGAGAATGGAATTTAAGGCGAAGAGAATGAAATCGATAAGTATGGGAATGAAAATTAAATAAGAATGAAAAAGAGGAGCAAGAAGAAAAGAGTTAGAAGCAAGAAATTTAAAGTAATTAATATAATAAGAAGTATGTAAATACAAATTAAAACTGAGGAGGAGAATAAAAGGGATGAACATGAGGAAACGAACAAGAAATAGTCTTATGCTTTACATGCAAACACGTCACATTCAACAGGGAAATGAACTAAAATACAAAAGTTTCAAGACTCTCTACGTTGTACTTTGATGAATTGAGTTCATATTGCCGATTTCGATATAAATTAATGAGAAAAGGTAAATGAGTAATTTTACCACGATTTTAGTGAGCATTAACAATGTCTGATAGGCTTTATATTTTATCTGATTACTCGGTTGTAGTGTCATGCAAATTGATGATAATAAATCCATGTATCTTCAGAAGAACAGTCAGTGCGACACGATAACAGATCATTATGCAAATTATGTCTCTTCACGTTGAGGACGAAGATATTTCACGTCAGTATTCTATATAAATTGTACTGTAATTTGTTTTATGAATACAAACGAAAAATACTCGCGTGTGCTTGAGAGAAGGCAAGAGAGAGAAGGAAAGGCGGAAATAACAAGACTAGAAAATTACTCAAATTGAAGTTCGGTTTGCTTGTGCTGAACTCTCTTATATCCGAGAGATTTTCTTTCCCACGGTGCCAAAGAACTGAAGATCGACACACCAGATGTGAGCTCCATTTCAATCGAATGTATACTTATTTGTTGACCACCTGTTATTTTTCTCACGATTTGGAATAATATTAATTAATATTTATAAAACGATAATAACAAGACTAATATTATAAAAGTAAATATCTTTATCAATAGACTATTAATTTTGGATTTTATGAGCCTTAGTATTGTACTACTGCTTTACAAGTTATCGAAAACATACTTGTAAGAATTTGTCGGAAAACATATGGAAAAAATGGGGCTTTCTTAATGGTTTTAAGTCCCTACCAGAATATCGATCAGACAATCTTTCGATAAGGAAGAAGACACTGAACACGTTTTAGTGTTCTCTCTTTCACACGCTTGTGACAATTGGTAATTTAGAAATTGTAGAGGAGAATATGTATACAGAGCGTTTCAAGAAGAATAGTAGCCTAAATATTTAAGTTGCTTGTAGCACGAACTATTTCGAATATAAAAGTTCGTACAAACAAGTGTCCAATTTTCAATTCATGTGGAGTTACAGATAATACGTATTAAAAGCCTTCCGAAATATATAAAAGAGAGAGAATGACTACTTCCTGATTGCATTCTTTTGGTCCAAATTATCTTATTTAACACTAGATTGTACATAGTAATTGTTTAACTCTTAGATTTACATGTATCTACACATATCTACATTTTCTCCTATTATTATTATTATTATTATTATTATTATTATTATTATTATTATTATTATTATTATTATTATTCCAATGTTTTCTCTATTTTTTATTTTTATTTTTATTTTACTTGGTTATTAAACGACGCTGTATCAACTACGAGGTTATTTAGCGTCGATGGGATTGGTGATAGCGAGATGATATTTGGTGAGATGAGGCAGAGGATTCGCCATGGATTACCTGACATTTGCCTTATGGTTGAGGAAAACCTCGGAAAAACCCCAACCAGGTAATCAGCCCAAGCGGGAATCGAACCCGCGCCGAACGCAACTCCAGATCGGCAGGCAAGCGCCTTAGCCGACTGAACTACGCCGGTGACTTGTTTTTTCTATTACTGTTATTTATAGTATTTGCTATGTACACTGGTTGAGTGGAAGACAAGACTTTAAGACCCCAACTTTGCCAGTAAAAATAAATCAAACAAATAAATGAATATAGAATTTAAATTGTACTAAAGTTAATAAATATTTGAAGAAAGATCCTATCCTAGAGACGAAACTCAGTTTTTCGACAATCGGCATTTGAAACTTGAAAGTAGTCAATGTAGTGTGACAGCTCCTTTACACTATGTACACTAGAATACACTATTTTTACTATGTACACAATTGTAAAGGATGTTGGCTAAAAATGATCGAACATATTAGCATTATTAAATAAAATACCTTGCACTATAATGCACAACTTTACATAAAAGTGTAAATAAGGTATGATTAATATAGGCCTACATTCTTTATGATAGTTGAAATAGTAAAAATAGCATATTCTAATGTACATAGTGTAAATAATTTAAATTCTAAATATTAGTGTAATTGTTAAAGTAGTCCATGTTTTGTTCTACCCAATTTGACCAAACAGATGTCGCGTGAGAAGTCAGTCAAGTGCTTCGCTTGCATATGCAAGCGCGTCGTCCACTTGAAAACTCCAATAGAACTCAACCTTGTATCCTCGTGGCACAGAGTACGGTCCCTAATTATTATTCAGAAAGGTGAAAAGTATTTTTAAGTCAGTGGTAGGATTTTTTTTAACAATTACTTTGAACTGCTACGAATTATTAAAGAACCAATAAATACAATCAATAAGACATAATGCATGTCTTTCGTACACTTTGTAAGGCTTTCTATGCATAATATACAACCAGTTGTATGCGCCACACCCACTGAAAATTGGACACTTGTTTATATGAACTCTCTTATTCGGAATAGTCCACACTATCACCTCCTGAAATATTTATTATTCCTTTTGAACACACTGTATAAGAATATACTTTTCTTCTTATGTAACTTTCATTGCTATTTCTATTAATCAAAGTCATAAAAATGTAAGTAAACATTTACATAAGACTCTGGTTCAATTTCCAGACGAAAAAATGTTAAGTCCTGTAATGAAGAGTACGTGTATCCATAGTTCTGCGTTTCTTCTATGTATTGCGTGATGTTTTGAAGCTAAGTTGATCGTATAATCAAGGCCACTCCCTAGTTCTAAATGCTTAGTGTAGGCTCTTGTTTTTACCAAAGTCACAACTAAAACTGCAGAGGACTCGTTTTGAATACAGTTAATGGTGGTAAATATTAAATATTTATATAAGTATATTATATTTATATAAGTATTCATTTAAAAATTCAACGAACAGTATATAGATGAGCGTTACGAAGTAACATATTATATTATAGGTTTCTTTCGTTTCGTATCCATTGGGTTCCTCATCAATTTCGAATGATACTATTGCTTGTAATAATTTATTTGCTCGATTTATTAAATACACATTTAAAATTATTTCGTAATTTATAACGTGTATTCATATCTATATTTTTATTTGCCTTAAAGGTAGGCCTACATAGTGAAGGAGGCATCGGTAAATAAAAAAAAAAATGTATTCTACATGTAACTGAGTACTGTACAGTAGGCCTACTTCGGCACTGAAAACCTGACATTAACAATTAAGATAAAATAGACGGTGTGTTTTTCTTAGTATAGGACATAGTGATTTAGCGTTGTCATAAGAAAACTAGGCCTATGTAGAAAAACAATGAAGAATAACTCACTCAGTGAACCATGTTTAGAAATAGCAGGATTTGACAGTTCGTAAAACAAAAGAACTCAGGCGTTAACGTAGCAACCATAAATGATGTTAACTTATTTGTCCGTTGTTAATGTCATGTCCAGGTTTTCCTAAATTATGGGAGTTCCGTAATGTATTTTTTTAATATGAGGTCGAAAATTTCCAAAAAGTGAAGTAAGAATATGTGAAAACCTTCGACATACAGAATGGTAAAGGAATGCTTGCAAATACTTAGATAGGTGATAAAGTCATTATAAATAATTTAAAATTCCTTTGCAAAATATTTACTCAAGTCTCTTAAGTGAAAAGTGTGAACGAAGTGGGACAATTAGCCTTTAAGCTAGGAGCTCACATAAATGTTAAGATAAGTCCCGAGAGCCCCTTAAAGAACGTGATTATCATCGTGTATTTTTAATTGATAATTTCTCCTCTCTTCCTCATTCATTTTATTTTTAATTTCATTTTTCATTTCACTTCATTTCATTAACTCATTTCATTTCAAGACCTACAAGGAATCAGTCGTTATCGATTCATCTATCTAAAACAAACTATTTAAGCTAAATGCCATCGGATTTGTTAAATGCATGAATAACACTATGATATGTGCCAAAATTAATTTATATAAAACAATCTATTTAAGCAAAAACCAATCTGATTTCTTAAATGCATAAAAAACTATGAGATGTGCCAAAATTCATTTATATAAAACTATTTAAGCTAAATCTCATCCAATTTGTTAAATGCATCAGAACACTATGAGATGAGCCAAATTCATTTATCTAAATCTATTTCTTAAATGCATAAAATCACTATGAGATGAGCCAAAATTCATTTATCTAAAACTATTTAAGATAAATCCCATCCTATTTGTTAAATACATAAAAACACTATGAGATGTGCAAATTCATTTCTCTAAAACTATTTAAGCTAAATCCAATCCTATTTCTTAAACACATAAAAACACTATGAGATGAGCCAAAATTCATTTCTCTAAAACAAACTATTGAAGTTAAAACCAATCCAATTTGTTAAATGCATGAAAGCACTACGAGATGAGCCAAAATTCGTTTATCTAAAGCAAACTATTTAAGCTAAACCCAAATCGATTTGTTTCAAAAAATGCATAAAAACACTATGAGATAAAACCATTCGATTTTTTGAGTGCATAAAACACTATTGTATGAGATGTGCCAAAATTCATGAGAACTTTCCTTTCATTGCGCATCATTGCTCAAATATTTACCCTTATTTATTTAATATCATACTGTACAGATTTGAACAAGTTTGATAACAACCAACGTCGGGAAATAACCCTGGTATCGATTTTTTATATCCATTACAGTATGAATTATGACAATGTATTTTTAAAAGTCAATGAAAATTTTGGGGTAATAACTCAAAGTTGGATTTTCTGTGCTAGAGAGAGTCGTGCGATGTTTGAGGCTTTGAAGGTGAGAGGATGCAAGAGAGAGAGAGAGACAGAGAGTGGGAAGAAGGGGATGGATATCATACAACAATAATTAACATGACTGTTACACTTGTTTGTTTCAGTAAGCGAGCCGTCAGAGGACGTCGTCATTTTCCGTAACGAACATAGCAGGCAACGAAACACGCGAAGGACCGCACAACGGAACTGAATGAGGAAGAAACGGTTCCATCTTTTAAACAAAACGGGATGGAAAATAACAATTTCATCATCGGAAAGTTCGACAAGCTTCGCAAACTGTAAAAGTGCCTCCGTATAATAACTTTCAAGAGTAAATCCAGTGCTCGGCCAGAAGCGAAACGGGGAAGAGCGCAAAAACATTATCTGCTGCGTCTTGGAGAAGTTGAACCATCTTCCAGGGCAAGAGATCTGTTTGATATTTATTGGGTGGCAAACTGCTTTAAATCTCAACGGGCATTTATCACGTACTAAATGCTTCATCGCCGAGTTCCTATATAGATAACGTCTAACTCTAAAATAGAAATAAGAATTCTGCCCTCGTCGACGATCTTGTGCGTCAGGAGGCGTAATTGAGGCCAACACCTGAATGTAGCAGAAGGCAGAAGCAGTTTGAGAGATCGGGCTTGTCTGCAACATAAGATATAATCCTTCAACATAGCAGCAATGTCCAGTCAAAATCGAGGCCAACAAGTCACGTGGTATTAGCAAGTATTACTACTTGTTGTTCCTTTTCATCTACTACGGAGCCTTAGGGAGGACAAGCGCTCTCTCAGGTGTGTCCATTCTAAACACATTCCATTAGTTCTCTTTCGCTCGTTGTCGGTGATACAACGACAGCGACAAAGATTCGAGACATGAAAGACACGAGTGGTAAATTTTAAGTGTTTGTGTGAAGTGCTGCCATTGTGTCTACTTAAAGGTGATTGATGACGTAACGAAGAAAAATGTTTGAACCTGCTGCTAAACAAATGTGTGAAGTTAGTGTTACTATAAAGTGTTGAAGAATGTGTTATCGTTGAATCTTCGTTATTGATGCTTGCAAATAAGAAGAGAAACGACTGTGGTGTGTGAGGATATGACAAGTTATGGCCTTGAAAAATTACGGTTATTTCGTAGAATTAAATGAGTTGAAACAAGAAATAAATATTTTTAAAAACAAGGGCGGATAGTGCTTATAGAAGAAACTTGCGTGCGCGGATTTTGTTTTATCGGTTTCGTGGACAGTGACAATAAATCATTTTTACAACCGTAAGGACTGTTAAGTGGGAATGACTTGGGACGTATGACGGTGAATTTTATTTAAATAATATTTGTAAAAAAAAGAAAAATGTTTTCAAGGTCACGTACCTGAATTCAAACACAATTTTACTCCTGACGACAATCAAGTAATGGCATTAAGAATGAGGAAGGACATCAAGAAGTCGTCATACTACGTTTGGTTTTTGGGTGCCCAAGAATCAAAAGGTCTTCGAGGTGCCGAATACATCCACCCGGTAGTGAAGAGTTTGGTACAGCGTGAACGAGATGTGGAACCGTTCAAAGTCACTCTCCAGGTCAGCCACAAGGGACTCAAAATCATTCAGAACATTCCTCCAGCAGCCACCGCGGCTGGGGGTAAACCTACCAGTAAGAGCAGCAAGCCCGAGGTTATAAAGCACTTCATCCCGCACCACGCGGTGACCTGCGTCCTGCAGGACGAGGACATCGTATCCTGTATACTGCTGCTGTATAATCCTGTCACGAAATGCCCCGTCCACGTCCACGCGTACAGGTGTGACTCTGTGGAGACAGCAGAGATCCTCAGAGGGCAGTTGCAGACCCTCATCGAGCGCCCCGAGAATCAGAAGAAGCTGGGCGAGATCGAGACGCGGCTCAGGGCTAAGGGGCTGCTCTTGCCGCCACCTTCGCAGTCCTCGCGACCCGCCCCCAACTCCTCCGCAAGACGCGTTCACAGCGGAGGCGGAGGTTCTGACGGCCGTAGCACAAGCACTAGGGAGTCGGAATCCTCAGGAGGTTCCTCCTCTGAGCGGCTGAGCGGTGTGGGAGGACACCAGGAGAGGATCGCAAACCTGTACGATTCCCTAGCCGCCGAGCTGAGGGAGAAACTCGGCGCAGGGAACGACGGAAAGGGCCGGCATCAGCACGCCCCCATACTGCTGCCTCCCCGGGATTACGACACCGTGCACCGTCAGAAGGGCAACCTCACGGCTATCGACCTGAGGCGATGTCTCAACTCCAATATAGTAGGGGTGAATGTGAAAAACACGCGGAACCTTGCCGAGAATGGCGGGCCGTCCGGAACCCAGGCGGGTGGCAACACCAACGTGTCCGGACAGTCCGGGAGGGTTGCTGGTTCCAGCGGAGGTTCCAGCGGCATCGGTTCAGATCACGCGCCCAGCCCGGATGCGCAGGACAGGGAGTCTGATCCCAGATACCTCGACAACCAGTCTTCTTCAGGTAAGTGACAGCCAGCATGAAATAATACATTTTAGCTTATGGTTGTTGTCATTGCCATTATCATTGTAATCACCCGCAACCCTATTCTACAGTTTCATATCAATGTTTGGACAAGTTTTTTCATCCTGACATTAGTAACGTAGAATTGAAAAGGTATTCTTAAGTGAACCATTTAAAGTGTGTTGCATTTCGATCTACAACATTGCGAATGTCGGTCATAACAATTTTCGAATTTACTTTTTCCATTATATATAAATATAATTTATTGCCTATTGATATCTAGCTATATTTTCTTCCCGTAAGTTTAATTTAGCCACTTTGAACAGACTTCGTCTCTCTTACACATCATCCACGTAAGGTACTTAGCTTTCAAAGAAGTGTCAACATAATAAAAATTTAATTTCTTCAACGTTTAGGAATTGAATTGCTCCGTACAAATTTGATCCGAACAAATGTAACTTTTCGTTATACAGAGAAATTTTATAATGCTTTTTTGTTCGGATCAGATTAATGCAGATTTAAAGGGCAAAACTAAAATTCTTTCAATAATTTATTACCGTAATACACTACTCTCGTAAAATGACCCAGCATATTGGAAATTAAATTAAATCAATGGCTTTCCCAAAACACGCTATGAAATGTTTCATATAAAACAATTTTTATCTTGAAAATGAAGCAAAAACGGGCAAAATTGTACTAAAATATTTTCTTTAAAATATCTAAATCAATAACTCCCTGAAATGACATTACTTATGGTTCAGCCTGTATGTATATGTATATATATGTATATGTACAAATATATCTGCTATATTTTGTATTATAGTTTATGATATTGACACAGTAATTGTGTGTTCAGTGGGCAACGTGGCAAATTACATCAAATTTTATTGCAAAAATGAGGCAGCTCCATTATTGGTTTATATTTTACTCCTTCCTAAATTGCTGATTATAATAAATGACTGGGTGATAAAATGAACCTCCTAGGTACCTAGGACATACTCTGAAAAGGGAAAGAATCTCAGTTAAAATTTCAATTTTTTAGAATGTTTTTATAGTTTTCCACAAATTTGTAAAAGTGGAGCTACCTTGTATTTGCAGGGAGCCCTTCCATTACAGTTAGTAACTAAATTCATATTATTAAATAAGGAAGAGAATGTTTTAAAATCTATACATTTATTTACTTAAACTGACTAGAGAAACAAAAACAAGGGTTAGTAGCGTATGTCCTAACAAGAAATGAAGAACGGCCACCAAAATGTTAATATTTCTTTAATCTGAAGAGTTAAGAATGTAAATATTCATTTTTTGATAATGGGAACAATCTATAATTGGTATTTCGAAATTTATTGCTAGTTGAATCGACAGGTAAACACCTTATACGGCATGATATAAAAAAAAACCTTCGCTACTGGCGAATTACAGTGTTTGTTCGAAACTCCGGATTAATTAAAGGGAAACATTCTGAAAGATGATGATGGCAATAACAGGGACAGCGAGTCTGTATAACTTCTTCTGAAACTGGGGTGCTATGATGAGATAAGAGAGCGAAAATGATAGATCTATTAAGTAATTTAATCTCAACTGTAAATTATCTGTTTCAACTTAACCATACATTATTTTCATATTCTGTATTACTCAGTTTATTGTCGTGCACACAAGTACCACCCAAGTTCAGTATCGATATTTCCATTCAATGTTTATTAGGCTTTGTTTTCACATACCTGCAGCGTTACGGTGCATGAAATGATACATATCCACGTTCTGTCGTACAGCTCTTTCTGCAAGAAACACTCTTGTCTTAAAACGCCAACTTCTGCTTGATAATTAGGTCGGACCGTTTGTCAGAAAAGGTTCAGATCACGTCTTCCCTCATTTCATCAGAATTCTCCGAATCTGACAAGTAGTGTTAACATTCTGTATTAACATAGTGAACCGTACGTCTTGTGCAAATAATACTTAGACTAGTACAACAGCTTTAAGAGTGACTACATAATGTTAATTAGTATAACATGAAATAAGAAGAAATTAAAAAAAAAAATTAACAGGGCGAAAATGCTAAATATTTTGGTTGCACCTGAAATGGTGGAATTTATAGTTTACCTGCAGTTTATTGCATTTAAGTCTGCAATAAATTTGCATTACAGAAGTTTTATTTTATATAAAATTAAAGCTTCCAACTGCAGATCAAATAGCAAAGCTTGGGACTTCAAATCTAGTGTTATGGAAGTTGGACATTTATTTCAACCTCATAACAAGTAAGTTATGATCCTCGTCTTGCAATTCTTTTTGTATTGTCCTAAAAGGTAGTCTTATGCTATGTCAACCACTTTTAAATGGAGTCGTGTCACATGTCATTATCTAGTAATGATACACAGCAGTGAGGACAGAAATTGTATCGAGTTTGAAAGCAAATGTTCATGATTCAAATAATGCCTAGGATAGCATTATTATTATTATTCTTATTATTATTATTATTATTACTATTATTATATAGGTTTACAATGCATAAGAGCATCTGAGTTCAATTTTTACACTTTTATCTTCTTCCTCCAACTTCCTGTATCCTTTCATTCCCATTCTTGTAGTCCTCTTTTTTCCATTGCTTTCTTAATTTCCTGCAACCATATTTGAGATCTATTTCTTCCTCTCTTTCTGCATCATCTTATTCTTACACCAATACTATCTGATGATGCGCAAACAATGATGTGTATAAAGTTTCTCCTCCAATATGTAAATATTTAGTAAATACGGTAAAATTATTCCAATATGGTACTGGATATTTTAAGCAAGAGTGATCACTTGGTCCAATAATAGACCTACGCACGAGTAAATTTTTGCAACAGAAACACGCAGCTCTTATTAAAGACTAAACCAGATTTAAAGAAAACAATATTATTATAGAAACATCAATTTTAAGACTTGCTATCTTTTACGGTGATGTACTGAAATTGTTTTTATAGATTAATCTAATTCATTATAAAATCAGATTCATTGTTATAACCACAATCATAAAGTTTTTCATCACCTGGCCTAGTTGCCTCATAAGTGGTGCCTTGCTGGTATCACTTGTGAGTTTCAGACCTGTCTTCGGACAGTTGACTAAACTACAACAGCAACAAATACATTTTCATTCTATTATCGGAGTTTGATCGAAAATTACATGCAATGAATAGCGGTGGAAAACAAAACAAGAAACCCGTAACACTGTAGGCTATAGTTCTATAGTGAAGTAAATTCTACTAGCATGACCACGTAACACTACGACGTGACCAGATATGCACTGGACAGGAATCTCTATGGTACAAAACTGAGGGATGGGATATGAATTAGGGCCTACATGGCGAAGGATTTTGAACTAAGAGATATTTGAAGGCTTGGTTTGAAGGTGAATATATTATCTAGCAGCAGACTTGATAGTGGTTTTGTCTGTAGCTCATGTTTCTTAATGGATTAGCACGAACGACGAAGAAAAAAAAAAGAACATTTTCTAATTCTGTTAATTTCCTTGATAACTTCGAATTTTTCAAGCATTTATTGCCGAGCTTTCAGGAATGTTTGTCCGAACATTTTCGTCCAATACAACATTTCGTGCAAATTTCTATGACTAACACATGAAGTCCAGTGAAATAAGTCCATAGCATTTTAGTTCAAGAGTAAATTTCGTCCAGAAATATTTAGTCCACAAAAATTTAGTTCAATATTCATATTGTCCAATCATGATTGATTTTGGATATTCATATACTAGAAGCACATTTTAAACAGATATATATATATATATATATATATATATATATGACGAAATTACACATAATACTAAAATGACATGGACGAAAGATTTGCGGAAAATATTGGAACCAGGACAAACATGTAACTGGACAAACGTAAAATTAAGACCAAATTACGAATGGACGAAAACGTAATGGACTAACATTCTTCTAACCATTGCCGGTATATATTCATTGCTCCATTGGAATACCTTGTTAGTTGTTCTATACAGCCAATACTGAATTCTATTGAGAGAAAATAAACGTAAAACATTCATAAATCTGCTAGAAATTACGTCACGATACCAAGTAGCAGTTACGAAATAAATAGTCGACGTCTAGACTGTTACGTTATGTCTCAAAGCTCAAATAAAATGCGCGGTTACAAATTAAAATTCTTTTAATTTAAAACTGTACTCAAGTAAGAAGCCAATCTATTAAATTTTAAACAGGTTTTTTTACATAACAAACCATTGACTACAAAGAAAGAATATGAACAAGCTTTCAAAACATAGCTGTGAGCTGTAAAAGAATGACAGTTGAATTGTTAACAAGCACGTCGATGGTAATGTTTAGGTTTGTACTTGGAAAAGCCATCGCAGATTGCTTCGAGGCTCGGAGTTTTAAATTGGCGCATCGCGAAGAAGTATCACACTATCAGATGTCGATTAATTAGAATTCGAACCAGTTACGAATACAAGGAAGCGGTAGGGAATATTTTATAGGCCAGGCAATAAATGTGGTCACCCAGATCCTATTTATTAGTTTCTTTTACTCTTCACCGCTCGCACTTGTGACTGTCGGAGAATGTATTAGTTACCTCTGCTTTTTTATTGCATTAAGTCTGTCAACTGCAGAATCCTTTAACATGTAAGTTTAATAAATACATCAGCTAATGCACAGAGAGATTCTGGGACAAATTTTCTATCTTGTCATTCTTATTTCATCGTTATTACGAAAAACGACATAAATATATATATATATATATATATATATATATATATATATATATACAGTATTTATTTATTTATTTATTTATTTTTAAACTGCAAAAGCTCATACATAGAACAAATTGACATAAATAACAAAAAAAAAAAAAAGAAATTGATTATTTATGTACAACAATAAACCGCAACTATAACAAAACAGCTAGGCCTATAGGCCATATCCCTACAATTTATGATGGAGGTAAAGTAGTAAAGTAGTAACGCCAAGGATGAAATAGCGCTGAAGTAGTTTCGGTGATTTTGAAAGTGAAAATCGTTTAATATACAATTTTTTTTGTGGAGACGCAGTTGAACGTCATGCAAGGCATAACAAAATCCTAAACTAATCAAACCGAACCTGTCACAGATTTGTATATGCAAGGTATATAAGCGGAGTACGAAGGAAACTACCTCAGCGCTAGTTTAGCCTCAATTTTTAAGTGGACATAGAAAATTCGAATCTAACTGATATTTAGAAAATTCTTACTTCACGTCGGCTTCGGTAGCGTAGTTGGTAAAGCGCTGGCCTTCTATGCTCAAGATTGCGAGTTCGATCCAGGCCCAGGTCGATGGCATTTAAGTGTGTTTAAATGCGGCAGGCTCATGTCAGTAGATTTACTGGCATGTAAAAGAACTCCTGAGGGACAAAATTCTGGCACATCGGCGACGCTGATATAACCTCTGCAGTTGCGAGCGTCATTAAATAAACCATAATTAAAATTGTTTACTTCACTTTCGACCGTCAAATATTTGTTGCACCAAATGATATCTTTCATACATCCTGATAATTGTGCTGTCTTGTCAGTTTGCTTCTTTGCTTCTGCTGTTTGACTGATTTTTCTTAGTTGTTTATTTAAAGACGCTGTATCAACTACTGGGTTATTTAGCGTCTCGATAGCGAGATAGTATTTGGCGAGATGAGGCAGAGGATTCTACATAGGTTACCCGACACTCGCCTTCCGGTTGAGAAAACCTTCGAAAACCCCAAACCAGATAATCAGTCCAAGCGGGAATCGAACCCGCACCCGAGCGCAACTCCGGATCGGCAGCCAAGCGCCTGAGCTACGCCAGTTTGTTGCCCAAATAATTAAAATTCTCATACCTGATAGACAATTTTTCGTTCCACTTCTAATTTGCATGTTATTGGTGCATTCGAAATTCTTATGTACAGTAGGCCTATATATTAGGTTCTATTCGTATTACTTCCCATATTATTACTTTAAGCAGCTGTGCTGAAGCAAGTAAAGGTTAAAATTGGTATATAATCGGTATAGTAGAATGAAGCCACGTAGTAGGCTATAAGCAGTGCTGTCATGGTAATTTTTTTCTTGGCCGTACCCCTCATCCTTTGTTTTCTCCCTTGAAATATATTTTACTCTCCTCTTTCTATCTCTCCGACTGTCATTTAATGATTTTTTAATATTAAAGAAGTAAAGAAATTGTTTTGCTTAACATTTTAATTGTACAACAAGCTTGCTTTAAAGAATACACCATGTAGCACCACCATAGATGCACACTTGTCTCGATCAATCTTGGGGTGTGTAGTTGCAGCACTTCTTGTTTTTCAACCATTATTTTATATAATTCTGGATTCCAGTGCTGCAGAAGTGAACAATTTTTGTTTATGAACATCAAACAAAATACATTAGGAACAGCAAGAGATGATCTAAGATTTGTACAGATCTCCGCGTACAAAACGTAGGCACCTATATGCCGTATGGCTCTGTACAGACAAAATTTTCTTTTCCCCATACGATTAATTAAATAAATTGTAGGTTCCTATACGATGTATGATCCCGTATGGCCTCCATGACAGCACTGGCTACAAGAGAAAAATGGAGGCCTATATGAAGCCGGAAAAGGTTGACGAGACCAAGTAATTTGTCTTATGTATGTTTCTGCAGTGAGTTTGTGATGGTTTCACAACTGTTTGAAAACTCTTCCGACCTCAAGTACTACGCATGATCAGCGAAAAAAAATTTCAAACCATCCCTGCACGAATGCTCATGTACTATAAAATTATTTATTAATCTAGTATATTGAAGATGTAATCAAATTTCACAGTATATTTTAATAACCAAATATAGATACACACAGAAATATAAAATCTCAATGCAAAAACTACGCGTCTGCCAGTCCAATGGATAAAGGTAAAACAGAACTATCTCAACGCGCTTGTCTCAATGTGATTTGTGATTGGTTTGCGCTTGATCTGTAAATTTTTTCTGACCGTCTGTAAATGATTTGATGACGGTTATATATGATGCAAGAACGCCTGCCTCTAATCAGTAAAGGTGCTATTCATAGACATTTCGCAGCACGCGCTACGAGCGTACTAAGCTAGCCCCGACTATCCACTGGTTACTTGTACAGAATTCAAATCATATCCTATCGCTAACACTGGTTTATGAATACGATAAACGCTGATCATCCACCGGAAACCCGCGCTAAAAATGTCTATGAATACGGCCCTAAGTAATCAGAGTTTGAAGTTATCGCTTCACGAACAGTAAAGTCGATGTGCGCATGCTCATGACGGTTGGAAACTGCTACAAAAACAAACCCATTATTATGTATTAAATATTATACAGCTGCTGCTACTGAGATGACGATGATGACAGAAGCATGCGTAAAGCCTCGTTCACACTTTTCGAGTAACTTGAATTCAAGTAACTTGATTCGATGAACTTGAAAATTGTGAACTACAGTATGTTTTAAGTTGACTTGAAGTCAAGTAACGGCTTGAATTCAAGTTTCAAATGAAGGTGAATCCCTTTCTACTTTCTACTTCACTTGGAAGGGCACTTGAAACAACTTGAAGAGTGTGAACGTCACTTGATAACTTGAATTCAAGAAGAAATACGCGGGAATTTAAATTAACAGCTGTTTTAAGAGCGTTAAATTAACAGCTGATTGTTTTTCTGTTCTACTGGGAACGTAAAAATAATAGGAAACAATAGTAAGAGAAATAATGATCAAAGATTTGAGCTTCTGAAGTTGTATAAAATTCACGAAGGCCTGTGGATTATAGAAACTGCAACGTTTTGTGACAGACATGCAAAGGAAGCTGCTAAGGAAAAGTTCATTGAGGAATTAAACAGCAGAGATTTTAACGTGGACACAGACGAGATATGAAAGATAATTTAAAACCATTAAACTATAGATAGAGAAAAAGTGAGAAAGATGGGAGTGTTTCTTGAAGGAATGACATTTTTCCGTCGTAACTCGCATAGTTCAATGTGGCTGATAGATTTTTTTTGGGAACTTTAACAGCTTCAAGATAATTTTCAATTATGATAAATCAGACCTGCTTATATTTTATTACATTTACATGAAGAATTATTAAATCTGTTTGAATGTTTCACTTATTCTATTTGTAATGGTCAATGGTCGTGTATTTCTCTTACTAATCTAATTTATAACCCATACTGAACAACGCGTCTTCCATGTCTTCAATATATTTATCATTTCCCTGGCACGGAGGCCTGCTACTAAAGAAATGCCTGATTGCAAAACTCCCATCGACGCCATTTTATCCTACTTGAAACAAAATAGCTTGAATTTGTCTGAACTACAACTTGAATTCAGGTAACTTGAAATCACGTGACTTTAATTCAAGCTACTTGAAAAGTGTGAACGATGCTTTAGGTAAAAAACAATCTTCGAAATGTCATCCAAGCATTTTAGCGACTTCTGTGTAACCACAATGGATGGTGTGCGTTGTAAGTTCAGAAATTTTATTCTGTGTTTGGGCCATGAAGGCTTTGGCTGAAACCGAACGCTCGCCAGGTTGCCGACCCCTGTTTGAGATTGGACGCAGTATCGTCAAGGAGGACCGGGGGCAAGGTCCTGACACGAGACCCAAACACCTAAGTTATTGAGGCGTTTAATACAGATCACATGTCGTGATGGAGGTTGAGATGAAGCCTTGTTATTCAGGAACGGTCCACTAACTGCCTTCCCATCCTTGAAAGGTTGTTTGGATTTTGGAATGTGATCCTAACGCAATAGGTAACGGCCGAAATGTTTGAAGGCATTGTGTAATGGTACAAGAATATAAAAACACCTGGGTATGTACAAAAATATCACATTTTCTACTTCTAAATTTGTTTCGAATTCAATATTTACCATTACAACCAGACGCAGGATGCGTGTGTATCTTTCATTAAACGATAAAAGAGGGCTTGAAAATTAATTTGAGCGGGCTGGAGTAATTTGGGTATAAAACAGCCTTTTTAAGTTTAGAGACCCATAGCCTGTTACCATGATAAATTTTGCAGTCAGTTTTTTTATATGTTAGCACTGTGACTTTCTAGAATGATTCTATTGCATTTTCAAGTATGTTGGACTCTTTTTATTAACAGTAATCTCACTAGAGGTTTTGATTTATCTAGAGAAAATAAAAACTCGAGTGGGGTTTAATTGACTATTACAGGATTAGAAGAAAGTATATAAAGATTAGAAGTAACGAAGTACTCTACACATCGCTTTTATATTCAAATAACTTAAGTAGTTCTTTCTTGCAAATTTAGTCTTTCAGGTAAGGCTCCCTGTAAAGCAGATTTGAATAATTTCAAGGGAAAAATTGTTCCAACCGAGCTACCCGGGAACTCCACCCGATACCATCTCAACTTTTCCCTTTACAACAATTTTTCCCTTGAAATTATTTAGTTCTTTCTTTCTCAACTGATGTCACATATGGTCAAACTAAATTGATAGATTTTAAAATTTACATGAAAACAATTTTGTTTCTTTTTAAATGTATTTTTACTAGAAAATAGCTCATTTTTCATTCAAATTTGAGTATTGTAGTCCAGCCTCTAGAGATTATGACAAAGGACAAGTGTACAAAATTTGAATGAAATCAAACGGTTCTTGAGATATCAGGTTTTTTGTATCGAGAAATGTAATTATGAGTCTATAACGTTGGGATATGCTGGTACATCCTGCACTTAAAAGCACCTTCTGCTTATATTACACCCTCCCTGTCAACATATATCTGAAAATTTGGAAATATGTACAGAAAAGTATACTCTGTCGATTGAAACAATGATTTTTTTTTTCAAATTTTTTCACGATTCTTACTGTATAAGCCTCCTTAACTACGGCTTCCAGATGATTAGAACAGCAACTTGTAAGCTTTAAGAGTGAGAACTGGCAACGCTGCATGACTCCACATGGACTTGATAAATAGCTGTCATCTTTTGTACTTCGATTGGCCGGGACGAATGTCATTGGTTTCCAATCGTTTTGTTCATCGCAACTATTTCCAATTTGCAAATCAATTTATTTGTCCACCACAATAATTTCCAATTGCTTTGTCCACTAGAACTATTTCCAACTGCTTTGTTCACCACAATCACTACATTTCCAATTATTTTATCCTCCAAAATTATTAAGAATTGGTTTGTCCATCACAGTTGTTTTCAACTTTTTTGTCTACCATAATTCTCTCACAGATTTGCCAAAGATAGAACAGTAATTAAAATTCGTAAGCAGACTCAGTGTTTTTGGAAATCTAGATACAGAATGTAGCCTAATTATTACTGGCTGGCAATTATAGTTCAGAAACTAAAAGATTTCTTCATAGGATTCGTAAAGTTGGAGACGTGTACAATGAATATACGTAAATATGGAACAGAAAAAGTAGATTTATTGTAAACATCTTCGCGGAGTCACGCCAATTATTAAGTTCGAGGACAAAGTACATCATAAAAAGATGGTAATTTACATCATTGCGTTCGTGTACAACGATATTGAATTAACATTTTACGTCTTCAGTACAGAAAAAAAAAATTCGAACTCTAAGCCAACACATGATGTAAGAGAGATTTAATTGCCACAAGCTGAAAAAAAGAGTTGCAAATGTTATGCAATGTATACAGCCACTTGCGTTTCAATTGTTCATTAGACACTTTTTGTTTTTTGTGAAGCTGACTAGAGGTCTAATAGTTTTTCTGTTGTCAAACGCATCATCTGTAACTAGATATGATTATGCTAACCACACGTGATACATTGATATTAAACTTCGCACTCGAAGCAAGAAGGACACATGTGGATTACTTGTCGAACATGTTACATTATGGTACTTTCTAAACTACTGCCAAAGGCAATAAGCGTTTCCATTAGTGGAATTCTTGTTCGTAACTGACGAATGCAAGTCTAACTTCCGTTTAAGAATTCTCGATTTTGAAGAGAATATTAACAGGAAGTTACAAGACTATTATAATAATACGAACACGTTACAACTGTCAGTATAAAATGCATTAAACGTGTACATTTTCGTCGACATCGTCATCAATAACAACGACAGTGTCTTGTTTCACCCACTGGTCTTCTATCCAGAGGACCCGGGTTCGAACCTCAGGCATAGTCGTGATGGAGTTTGTGGTAGACAAAATAGATTTTGTAGAGAATTTTTTTCCGTTTCCCTTTTGCATTCCACCAACACTGTCATCTTTACCTCATTTCCTCTATCATCTGAAACCCTAAAGGACAAAGTATAGTGAAATAATCGTGAAAAATTAAGAAAAAATACTTTTTTATGTTGGTAATTGTATTTGAATCTTCCAGTTTCATAACATGGTTTGATTTCCTATTTGAGAGCCCTTCAAACTATGTCACGTGACTTTTATATATTGTAATAGAGAAAAAATAAATTGTAAAAATTAGAAAAATATAATGAAAAACAGACGAACTCGTTCTAATCCAAAACCTTCACCGTTCCAAAGTACCAGTCCATATAATCAAATGGGGCAAAACACATGGTGCGCGGGAGAGTTGAGAGAAATGTTTTTTTTTTTTTATTTTAGTGCTTTTTTTTCGATTTTAGAATTTTAAGCAGTTCCTTCAATGAAAAAAGTTCCTTGCACAACAATTATTGTCAGATTGGTTTGAAACTTCTCACAGATGTCAATTAAATATTGATAAATTAAATTTAATTAGCATTTGTATGAAATATTAATATTAAGTTCCTTCGGGGCATATTCATATTGCACTTGGATTAAAATATGCTGGGTAAATTCATGAAATTTCAAAATTTTTTTGTAACTCTCTATTTAGACTGAGCACTAAAATCTAATTAATTTTCATTCTCATGAATATTTTCAAGCTTTTGAGTATATATCAACTAAAATTTTTTAAAAATTTGTCGCAAAGAGCCTTTTTAACGTCGTCAATATAAAATATATTTAAAAAAATATAATTTCAAAACTATCAGCCCTAATGGCAACAAATTTTGTACAGATGACAGTATAGCAGACATGTTTATGTATTTTAAAATTAATAAATTGTAGAAGCTTTAAAAATAACGTAACCGTTCCCTTAATAATGGGCCGGGGTGAAGTTTTGGTAGTAGTACGAGTCTCCGATGCTGAGATGTGATTTAAGAGCTTGGGGTTTCGGGCCCTGGGAGTTATCAGGTAGGCTGCTCGTCTGGGGTGGAAACTGGCTCTGTCAGGGCTGAAACAGAATGGTCCGCCTGTCAGAATCGGATTCACAATGCCACATGGGCCACTAGAACAATCGTCGTATATGATAGGATGCGAGAATGGCCCAATATGAGCCTAATTGCTTGGATACATTCCTTGGTCCTGCCTTGGAAAAGCCAGCCAGACAGCATCAATAAGAGAAGCCGTTCAGATTGAGCCCTTTTGACTTGTTGTGTCCGTCAGCGAGTCTCTTGAAACGAAAGAATAACGTGACTATCCGGCCATGTAGTGAGTGAACAAAGCGTTAGGGGATTGTTCAGAGTACACACAAGAAGAATTATGCATATCCGTCAGTAAAATGTATTTTTCCATTCGTGCTAGCATAGAACCATGATATTTACTAGTTTTGTAGCAAAACTCATAGCAGATAGTTCCAAAAATATACTTGTGAAATAAGCCATTAAGTAAGTTTATGTATGAAAATAAATTCGGGGAAATTTGAAGTCTTTCGTAAATTTTGTTCAATTTTTGTAATTCGTACCATGTGAGTGTGGTAAAGGTAAAGGTATCCCCGTAACATGCCATGAAGGCACTTGGGGGGCATGGCGGTAGAGCCCCATGCTTTCCATGACCTCGGCACTAGAATGAGGTGGTGTGGTCGGCACCACGCTCTGACCGCTTTTACCCCCGGGAAAGACCCAGTACTCAATTTTATAGGAGGCTGAGTGAACCTCGGGGCCGTTCTGAAAGTTTGGCAACGAGAAAAAATCCTGTCACCACCTGGGATCGAACCCCGGACCTTCCAGTCCGTAGTCAGCTGCTCTACCAACTGAGCTGTGAGTGTGAACTGAAATAATTAGGTCATTGATATCAGGAAAAATCACATTTCTGTAACCTACCTCATTTTTAATAGTAGCAACATGAATAACACAATATAGCTGCAAGTCCGAAACGTGACAAGAAAGAATAGAAGAGTAATGAGAAAAGCAGTAACGAGAATAAATGTCCAAAACGTAACAAGAAGAAAATAATCCGAAACGAAGGGAGAAATTTTTTTCCAAAAACAAATGGAACGAGAAAAACATTAAAAAGTAACGAGAAAAACAGTCCAAAACGTGACGAGAAAAGTTCTAAAACGTGACGAGAAAAAAGTCCAAAACTGACGAGGAAAACAGCTCAAAACGTGACGAAAAAAGTCCGAATTGTAAGTAGAAACAAATCTGAATCGTAATAAAAAAGAAGTCCGAAACGTAACGAGACAAAAAAAGTTCGAAAAGTAGCGAGATAAAATTCTCCGAAATATTATTTATTTCTTTGTTATTCTTCTTTACTTCCCTTTACCCGACTTATACATCACGGGAGGTAAGGGAGAGCGATTCACTGGATTGCAAACTAGTCATCTCACAAATGCGGGACCTGATAATGGAATTTGCATGACGCAGGGCCACCGCTGACAGTAAATATTACACAACAATGAACAAACATCCAGTCCCGTGGACGGAAGATATATAGTCGGACCATCGGATCTGTGCCCCCGTAAGATATGCGAACTGAACTCTAATTCCTTCTCAGCCTCGGTAATTCATTTCTCTCCCTGCATTCCTATCTCTCTCTTTTCTATCTCTCTCCCTTTCTGTCCCTCACTACTCACAATTTTGGCCTTCTTGCGGGACAGTTTACAATATTTGCACTTGCAGTCCAGTGTTGTCAACTCAACATGAATACTGTAGCACGGAGTGGCGAAAGAAATATTATTAAGCAAGTACATAATAGCATTTTGCGATGAAGAGAAACAAACAGGTCAATATCTGTTTCCTATAAATCAGGCAACGAAAAGAGCAACTGATATCACAGGTGAGGCTTATTTTATTTCAGTTGATTATGTATTAAAATTACTTACTTAACTAATACTAATAATACAACATTTTATTTAATTTATACAGACAGGTCAGAATCCTAATAAAGAAAATCAGGAGAGAGGGAGTCTGTGCAGGAGATGAAAAGCTAGAATCACCAGGGAAGAACAGACCAAGGGAACTTTTAATTATTGTAGAGGATATGAACCGATGTATTTTAAGAAGAAAGATACAAGAATTTTATACCGTTCAGAAAGAAGTTCCAACATTGAAGAAATTACTGAAGGTTGTGAGAGAAGTAATAATTTACAAGGTTGGAGAGAAAAACTACGGAAAGTGATTCGAGACATGGGATTTAGGTTTAAAAAATGTTGAAACAGAAGATGTATTTTGATTGAAAGAAATAATATTGTAGCATGGAGGACCAGTTATTTATGACACCGTTTGACGGAAGTTTGGCAACATCCCTATTCGGCAAGGTTCGTGGCCTGCTGTTTAACGTGGTGGGAGGAAACAGGTGGAATGGAGTGAGTACAGGCATAAACTTTTCCAAGAACGACGACAACGCTGAAGGGGCACAGATCTGATGGTCCGACAATAGTTATTTCATTCCCCATTGGTTGGAAAATGTACTCGCTATTCACATTGCCACAACAGGGAACTCTCCGAAAGTGCAGACAAAATGTGAAATATAAATACCTTAAGTGAAAAATCTCCTGAAAATAGACAAAAATCGCCGAAACATAACGAGATAAAAATCGCCTATACGTAACGACATAAAAATCGCTGAAACCTAACAAGTTAAAAATCGGCGAAATGTAATGAGACGATACAGAAATGCATTTGTAACTCAGAAACGTAACAGGACAATAATTACGAAACGTTGCAAATAAATTTTTAAAGCAGGATGCTATTCCTAACAGTAATCAGAAAACCATTTCGAAATATTGTCGTTCTTATTGTATGTGTAATATTTAAAAATAGGCTCTTATTTAGGCCTCCTTGTATTTAAAAACTACGTATTATTAAGATATTATGAGATAATTACAAAATGGTTATGAAACAGGCTGGAATGAGAATCTTGCACAAAATAAGTTCTTGGAATAAATATTTTCCAAAACTCGCTTCCTTTGTAACTATAATCTGTGATCGAACCTTTGTTGGAAATCGTGATTTATCTGAGCCCTAAATGAGACTCATTACGCTATAAATACCCATGACATTCGCAGAAAATTAATTTAAAAGCCGATGCAGACATTTATCCTACGCAAGCATTACACCCGTTCGTGTCTCCATCACACATGCAGGCCTCATGTGTGGATGTTTTGCACTTGAAACATCGTGAATTACGTTCATTACTCGCGACAGAACACTGTAATTATTTTAATGACGTCGACGAGGCGATCGAAGTGAGAAAGGAATCGAAGCTGTAGTTAAAATGGTTGATGACGCTTGTGTAAAGATATTGTAAAGGATACAAGGGGTCAAGGATGTAACTACAGGCGTTGCGAAAGAATTGCATGTTCGTACAACATGACTGGGCGAAAAGACAATAATTCTCACTCCTGCACATCTTCTACTTCGTTTAGATTCGTGAGTGTTATAAAGATACCAAGAACATGAAGATTCTTTCTGTTGTTGAATTGCTGTTCGTCAGCTGTACGTAATGCCACTTTTACACTACTGATGAATATTCGTGAAAGAGAATGGACCATCCACAAGATGAATGACGTTTGGAAAATGTCATGGGTCTGTACGCTTCGGTTCACATCAGCATTGTGCACGTTACTCATTTCACTCCTGAATAAAGATTAGGAGGTCAGGTAATCCGTTAGCTGCGATGTGCTACAAAGGAGAGATGAAAATGCGTGTCATTGCTCTAGCCTCGAATGTTTCTCCAGCGAAGAAAATCAAAGTGACGGGTGTTTACAGATAATAACAAATGTGATGTAATGGTACTGTTAATTTAAGGTACGAGTGTACTAGGATTCCTTGTTATGCTTAAATACAGAAGAGATAGCAGCAACTTAGAACACTGAAGTTACGTACCAGATTCGACTGGTCGGTCTTTCATTTGAAATATATATAACGAGGATTGCGTAAGAGTAGTTCCTAAAAGGCTAATTTAGCGTCTATTCAGTGTCGCCAACTACCACCAGATATCACCAAAGAGGGTAAAGTCACAATGCCATTGCTATAATAATAATAATAATAATAATAATAATAATAATAATAATAATAATAATAATACTAATAATAATAATAATAATTAGGGCTAGGATTTTGATGACCTAAAAATCATGAAAAAATGTCCCAAAAACAATGCATTTATGACCTAAAAATCTTTCAAAAATGCCCTAAAAATTGATCATATAATTGACTTAATAGGAAAAGAGGTTTTATACTAAATATTTAGACTAGTAATTAAGTTAAATTTTACATATTTTTTTCTAAGTAGTACACTTTAATTATATTTATATTTATATATGTATGATCCTCCACCTCTGCTTCGGCATTTGGAAATGAGGTCAGCAATCAGCTCGTCGGTCTTGGCCCTTCATGGGCTGTAGCGCCATGGATTTACTTTACTTTTAGTTTCCATGTAATCTACCACAAGGCCACTCTTATCCGGAATTAGCAGGTATAGTGGAATCTATATTGAAGGGGTGATTGGACTGATCCATTACATGGAGTGTACTACGTCAAAATGACAATATTTGTGTAGAAAAACGATTAAAATTTTATGCAAAATAATGGATATTAATGGACAAAATATGTAAAGAAAATATAAAAGAAAATAAACATTATTTTACATTAATAATGGGGATTTATGGCCAAAATTAAATGTAAATGACTAAAAAATGACCGAATAAAACAAAATATGCTCTAATATGTCTTAAAACACTCAGTTTATCACGTAACATATAAATACTAAAGCAGCTATGTTTCTGGCTAACTAGAAAAAAGGTGCAATTTCATCAAAATCCTATCTGTAATAATAATAATAATAATAATAATAATAATAATAATAATAATAATAATAATAATAATAATAATAATAATAATAATATAGTATTAATAATAACGATGTCTTGCTTATTTATTACATCTCATATTTATGTTGGTAGGTGTTTTCTAAAAGTGGTTCAATAATTTGTGAAAGAATATATTTTCCTCTTGGACCTCTCGCATATTATGTTGGTAATTAGTATATTAATATGATGTAATATTAAAATGTATTTTGACAGACAACATGAAATTCATGCTTTGACTACAAGCCCGTAGTCCAGTACACAAGATACAAAGCGTCAGCTTTTCCCGGAAAGGATTTTGTAGTCTTTTAAAATAAACCTCCCTTCACCGCGAACCTTGGATCCAGAAGTAACCACTAACCACTGCGGACAACTTGTAAAAGAAAAAGGAGCAGATGATGATAGAGTGTAAGGCGAAATCGATAGACCTGAAACAAACATCTTTCTCTGCAAATTTTTTCATCGTACTTCTCATACGGGAATTGAATCCCTGGTGCCTTTTATAAGAGACATGTGTGGAATTCGAATGATAGCACACTGAAGAGTGGCGCATGCAAACACGTCGCAACTCTCTCTGTTCGGATCAAACTCCACTTCCGCTTACGCGTATAGAAGTGCTAATTATTTCATAATAGCTTTGCGCGCATTCAAAGATAGTTCAACTTTTACACGCATTATCGACCAGTGAATTAGATGTTTCGAGCCACATGTGGTCTCGCGATTCTTCCGGTATATTAACCCAGCGGTCAGGTAAGACAGACGCATTCTTTCGGCATGAAACTTCATTTCGAATGCTTTGCTTTCAGATAGACAGGTTTCAATCTTGATCTTAAGGATAATACGCTAAATGAGCTTCTCGGAAGAACGTATAGATACAACAATCTTATTTTTATTAAAATGTAATTTATTTACCGACTGATTACTATAGCCGGAAGAACGTATAGATACAACAAATTAAAATGTAATTTATTTACCGACTGATTACTATAGCCAGAAGAACGTATAGATACAACAACCATATTTTTATTAAAAAGTAATTTATTTACCGACTGATTACTATAGTCGGAAGAACGTATAGATACAACAAATTAAAATGTAATTTATTTACCGACTAATTACTACAGTCGGAAGAACGTACAGATACAACAACCATATTTTTATTAAAATGTAACTTATTTTCCGCCTGATTACTATAGTCGGAAGAACGTATAGATACAACAACCACATTTTCATTAAAATGTAATTTATTTACAGACTAATTACTATAGTCGGAAGAACGTATAGATATAACAGCCATATTTTCATTAAAATATAATATTTATTTAGAGACTGATTACTATATTCAACTCATTTCCCACCATACACAAGTATGTTAATAATCTGAGAATATTTAAAATGGATCAATATTTTGTAATGACGATACTTGTTTCAAATAAAATTCAAGTTTTTTCAAAATAAAGAGCTGAATTTCTTGCAGATGTCCAAATGAAATGACAGTTAATCGTTAAATGTAAAAATGCAACCAAAATTCAGGACAATTACAAATTTTTGGAAAACACATACAGGCAGGCTACGGAAAAGATGGCTGGAAGTTTTTCAAGGCACACTTAATGAGACTGGAACAAGCATGATCGTTAGTCTATGATGATGACTGTGATAATTCAGAAGAAAATATCACGTACAGAACAAATAGATTTCTTCCTAAAAATATATAGCCTATCTTTATAGCTTGTACAATGATAAAATAAGAAATGGATTGAAAATGAAAAACATATTAGAGAAACAAGTGAAATATTGTATTTCTACAAATAAAAGATATTCAAGTTATGAAATGAAGAACACGCTTTCAATTTATAGAAAAAGCATAAAGATGGAAATTAGAATCTTGGTACCGATATGTGATGTAGGAGAAGCAGAAAATTAAAACATAAATTTAATTTAAAATTACACAGTGTGTTTCAAAAGTGATGGTCAAAAATATTTGGGACAAACAAGCGAACATTCTCATGGGGGCAGATAAAAAGTTTTTTTTTTTATTTTCTTCCATAATGTTAGTAATGTCAAAACAAGTGCTTATACAAATTTTTGCCACTCGAGCGCAATTACGAGGACCGTAAAAATAAGTTTCCTTGAGGCCGTACGCAGAAAGAAAACACAATTTCATAGAAAGATTTATTGAGACAGATACAGCAATTGTTGGTCTATTATTCAACATATTTTCCACCGGAATTCAGACATTTGTCATACCATGGGATCCAATTTTTGTGTCGTAATGCCTGTGTCGTAGAAGTCTGCCTTCTGTGATCGGAACCAGTGTGTGACAGCCGTCATCACTTCTCTGTCGATTCCATGGTATGACAAATATCTCAATTCCAGTGGCGAAAATGTGAAAAAAAATAGGTCAACAGCTGCTGTAACTATTCCAATAAATTTTTCCAATGAAATTGTGTTTTCTTTCTGTAAAAGGCACCAGAAAATTTTTTACACACTTGTTTTGACATTATTAACATGGTGTAAGAATAATAATAAACTTTTTTATCTCTCTCCATGAGAATGTTTGCTTGTAAGAGGGTTGACGTTACTGGAGAATGGAGAAAGTTACACAACGCAGAATTGCACGCATAGTATTCTTCACCTAACATAATTAGGAACATTAAATCCAAATGTTTGAGATGAGCAGGGCATTTAGCACGTATGGGCGAATCCAGAAATTGCATATAGAATGTTAGTTGGAAGACCTGAGGGAAAAAGACTTTTGGGGAGGCCAAGACATAGATTTTTATTTATTTAAGTAGGTTATTTTAAGACGCTTTATCAACATCTTTGGTTATTTAGCGTCTGAATGAAATGAAGGTGATAATGCCGGTGAAATGAGTCCGGGGTCCAGCACCGAAAGTTACCCAGCATTTGCTCATATTTGGTTGAGGGAAACCCCCGGAAAAAACTCAACCAGGTAACTTGTCCCGACCGGGAATCGAACCTGGGCTACCTGGTTTCGCGGCCAGACGCGCTAGCCGTTACTCCACAGGTGTGGACTCAAGACATAGATGGGAGGATAATATTAAAATAGATTTGGGGAAGGTGGGGGTATGATAGTAGGGACTGGATTAATCTTGCTCAGAATAGGAACAGATGGCGGGCTTGTGTGAGGGCGGCAATGAACCTCCGGGTAACTTAAAATTCAATTGTAAGTAGGTAAACATATATTTTATTACGAAGAAATTTCTTTCTTTCAACTACTGCTATAAGTCTAATAAATATTGAATGCGAGATTTTAGTACATCTCTTTGACGTTGATACTGGCATAATATGAACTGCATGACACAATTGTAATACTTCATGCGGAAAAGTTAGTAGACCAGAGACCCTCAGAAAAATCTGTCCCAGTACAATATCACATTAATAAATAATATACAACCTATTATCACGTTTGTTTTGAAGATGATGCAAGTACGTACATTGGTGCTATAAACCGTTAGGTCAGTTGATAGATTCTGCCCGCGTCAAATTTTAAACCGAGTCACGTTACGCGGTAATAATGGAAGAAAAAACACACGATGCTTCGATACTATGACAACTAGAAAAACTTCTGTAAACGGATTAGTCCATAATATTTCTTTACAGAAATTAGAAGTCATTGCAAAGGTGCAGCGGAGTCCATAAACTCGCCAAATATTCTGTAGTATTGTAGGTTCGCGACACTGTGTATGGTTCCGGGGTATCCGCTTGTCTCTGTGCAGGACTGTACAGTGCTCTATGCTCGTTTCACCCATGCAGCAACACAGCTTCGTGATCATATCGAGACACATTAAGTTCTATGTCGCTTAGTTTCGCACGGCTGAGCCCGAGTTCCTTCTCTCACCTCGTCTTCAGGTACAGACGTCCTACATCTTCATCGCAGACTGCCTAGATGCTATATTGTAGTCATAAGGTAACAATCATCCTTTGTTATTCCTGGAGCGCGATTATCCAATTCAAATGTTGCATTCATATTCAGGACCGAATTTATACATGACAATTTTTTTTCAAGTTCAGATGATAAGCAGAGACAGTGGTTTCCGAACTTTATTGATCGCGAATTCTTTTCGACTCGAAAAAAGATTCATGGATCTTCAAATTAAATTATATTAATCGCTAGATTAATATAGATATAAATTTAATATACCTCCATATTTATATTCTGTACGTGTTTAACACCGACAGTATGTGTACAACTACATTAATTACTAGTCTCCTTATTCCAGCTACCTATAAACTGGAATAAGGTTGTCTGATTCGAAGTATATCTGACGTCACAGCTCTGGTACAGGTACATTCGTAAACAAACTTGTTACGCATCCTCTGCCCTCTTCCTCTAGAAAATCAAAACCGGGACGCAATCATAGTGAGTAGTCGTATCGGTCACTGCTCTTACTACTCGTATTATTTAAATAACTACAATTTTGTAACTGATTGTAGGTTCATTGCAGAGGTAAAATGATTTGGGTAAGAAGCTCAAGCGTGTAATATTGCAGGGCATAGTTGAGGATATTTGAACTAATATTTTCACTGTCAATACAGACAGCATTACACGCAAATTGTGTAAAATAAACTAGAAGTTACAAAAACAGTTCACTGAAAGATAATGCAATACCAAAAGGCGCACAAAGTGTGTCGAACATAATCCAGAAACCAGTGCCATCAAAATCTGAAAATAATGAAGATATTAACTCGATGTTTAGCATGGATTTGTCTAGCCTACCACAATTTTCAGTGCCAACATCCCAATTAATAAATTGAATAACATACATTTTAGGGAATTTCTAGAAAAGTCTTAGAAAATTAGTGGGTTTTCAGTGATGGACGACATATGGAGTATCTTAATGAAACGCGAAAAAATGTCACATTATAGGACTATCCTGTACTACAACATGCACCAATAACGTCATGTGCTACTGAAAGAATTTCTTGCAATATAAAATCATTTCAAGTGACATCTGCATAAGTTCAAGTTCCGTAACTTACGAACGCACGTTATTATTCACTGCAAAGATCACGACGAAAATGAACGTTACGGCTCAAGCAATTGTTTACTAGTATAGCCTCACAGTGTCGGGAGTTGACTGTACTCAACGAACACGCAGCGAGACGCATTTGTTTTTATCCTTATCTGTTGCATTACCTATGTTCGGCGTACTATATACCCAATGTGTCTTTAACTTCAATCTTTAGGTAGCTGGAATACGGAGCCTATTAATAACCATGCATAACCATGAGTTCATAAACATGCAATAGTATTTATGAATTTCAAGTATTTTTTCAGTAATTACATGCATAATTATGAAAAATATACCTTCAAATTGCTAATGTGAAGAATAATTTTCTTTCCTCGTCTCTCAACTCACCCGGTATGACAACTCTGTAGCATTTTCATTGTCGGTTTTCGCACTTTTCATCAACGTGTTCCATCTCTGTTTTAACCCTTCAAGTTTACTTTAAAAAAATGTATGTTCTTGTTCTTACATTCGGGATGGTTTCTTTCCAAATGTGTACGCAATTTTGCGGGCAATAAAGGACTGTTACTTAATACTTTGTTACGTAGCACACAAAGAACGTCCGGAGCAATTGTATTGTCCATATATGTAAATACAAGAGTCAAATATGATTAATCATATTTTCGTATTTTGATTGATTCACCCATTTTGAAATTAGCAGCACTGGTGTGTGATACATGACAAGGTGATCGACTGGTTTCTGAATTTGTAGAATTGTAATTTTTATCGTCTCTTATTGGCCATCGATTCATTGAGACAACACTGTAAAATATGAAAATTAAAATTATTCGTAAAATTAAATTAATATTATGTTTGGAATGAAAGACACGTGGTTATTAACACACAGTTAAACACGAACACCGCACATAAGCCTGCTCGTTCGTATTGAACGAATAAAAACTGACTTCACAATAAAAGCAGCATAAACAGAACTTGTGCACAACAATGGACGGAATTAGTTTATTTTAAAAATTACGTGTCAAAATTTATGACTGACTAAATAACAATGTGAGTCAAATTTATTTTACAATTAAGACATTAAGTCAAGAAGCACATTTACAACAACTTATTCTTACACTGTTGGTCTCGAGACAAGAAACTGGAAACTTTCACGCACACCAAGCACTTAAGAACTAACTAATAGGCTATCTCCCACTCTCGCCAAGCAGACAAAAATTTTTCATTGGAATTGACTACCTTAACTGAATAAAGTCGTGCTTTTTTACAAAGCTTGAAGGCCAACTCACGCAAGGGTACAATCGTGTACAGTACTGTACACTCGCGTTGAGAAAAACGGTAGTATTATACAGTATGTAATTTATTTCAAAACATGTATTACAACCGCGGATCATCTGGGATCCTCTGGGATCCGCGGAGCACACTTTGGGAACCAGTGGACAGAAATTATAGAATTATGAAAAAGCTTACATGATGAAGTAATGAAGCACAGTAAGTTATGTTTGTTTCTCTACATTTTAATTAGTGCCAAGGAATTATTGTTATAATAATAATAATAATAATAATAATAATAATAATAATAATAATAATAATAATAATAATAATACGGAAATATTTGGGCCGGCAAAAAATCAAAATCTGGAAGAACAGGAAATGAAATTATAACGAAGGTAAATTTAAAGAACCAGATATAATGAAAGGACACCTCAGATGGAGTGATCATGTTACGAATTGTCAGAGAAAAATAATAACTAAGTTATGAATATATATACCGAAAAAGAACATGAGATCTTCCAAAATTACGTTATTTAGTTCATTAAACTTAGATTATGACCCCGATGTTTGAGTACGTAATTAAAATAGTTACTAGAATTTGAACTGAAGCGGCTAATCAAATATATATCAAATGTATACATGATTAGCTGCTTCAATTATAAAAAAAAATATATATATCCTTATATTATACATTTTCTGATGCCTACAGTCCAATACCACTTAATTTTGTCAGACATGCCTTTCCATTCTAAATTTCTAAAACTTTGAAGGAAACAGTAAATTACATGACATTTCATTAGTTAATAACAATGTCAACGTGCTTCATAAATATGTCTGCCTTTTTTACTTAAGTGTTCTCTATCTTATTCTTTCTATTGGTTTGAAATTTTTAATTTGTGTCAGCAACCGCTTTCCGTTTAATACGTTCTTGTCACTTTCCTTCAAAATCTTATTTCTTTTCAATCCGTAGATGTAATTAATTATGTATTTATTTCTTATACGGCCCAAAGTTTTGAATCACTTCTACCTATCTCACACTCAGAAATATCATTTATTAGCTAGAAATTAAAACAGAAAATATGACAATGATATCGAAATGAGTCCGACGTCATTTTTGGCTATGTAAAATATTCGGAACTGCGAACAATTTAGAAGTGACACATTTTCTATTAGACCTAAATGAACTTCAGAATTTAATATATAACCGCATTCAGAATTAACGACAGCAATATTAGGGTGAAATTAAAAAGCATATTTCCAAATACGAACATATAATATTTCATGATAACCAGCTTGCCTAAATCAAAACAATCATGATAAAAATTTAGAATGTATAAAATAATACTGCCTAAATATTTTTATGGATCAGACAAATTTGATATTAAACAAATGAAGCAATAAAACCTTATTAACTGAGAGAACGAGATTTTAAAAATATTTATAGGATCCCTAGTTCAGGACAATAGATGCCAAACCGCAATAACAAGAACAGTGTGACAATTACAATAAACCAAACTTCTTCGAAGCAGTACACATATTACGAAATGAAGACACGATGGAAGAAGAGCATAGGAAAAATTACTTCTTCAGAGAGACAATGTGCCTAAGGACTAAAGAGAAGTCGGGGAAACAGTAGCCTGTACACATTCCTCAACAGGAGAATGTAGGAACAATTTGTGGGTGAATCTAAGACGTTCCTAGATTTCAAGTGGCTGTGATTGTAATTATATTCATTTTAATTGTAACTGTAATGATATTTCACATATGCTCATGCAGGTATGTAAGTTTCATTCAAACTGCAACATATTATGTAATTTAATATAAATTTGGCAATTATTACAATAAATATATAAAAAAGATTATACGTGTAGCAAGAACTGTAGACATATAACTGAGATTGGTATAAGTTAACATGGTCATAATTTATCATTAATTTACTGACCTATTCGACACTTCGTGTGTGTAAGTAAAGGAAACCACGAACCCAATACTGGTCCAGCACATGCATTAGCAATCAAGAGAACAAAGTTGACCCCGTTTCTTGAGCTAATCAGATAACCGATCTGTTTCTTTTTCCGGTGAAAGAATAACCTTGAATCCGACGTAACACATGACGGCATATAACGGTCCACTATTTATCGAAACGTTTATTGTTCTAACTAGGAAGAAGTTTATATTGAATACATATACTTGTGTCGTTACTTTCTATGACTCTTTTGTCTCAGAAAAAATGAACAGTAAAAATATGGATTTCATTAATTAAAAGTTTAACTTACTTAAAACTACAAGCGAAGTCATTCAGAAATGCAAATACCGCAAATTAGAACTACAGGCAGACTGGATTAATTTTGAACATTTCAACCCCAATGTACTCATTGCACCTATTTTACGTCAAAGGACCAAGTTAATTATATTTGCTGTGAAACCCTATTTAGTTCCAGGAATTTATGCATGTCCTTAGTAATAATAACCAAAAGATTACTGAAGTTTCTTTGGTATAAAATCAGAGCTGTGGCATTTAAAATCAATATCAGTCACATGATCAGACCACCGAAATTAATTGTGTTAAATGTAAGTTTCTACGTAAAAGGAACGAATTTTCCAAATAAATTAATACATAAGCTCATACAGGTTTTCAAAAGTCTCGCAATTAAAATTAAATGAGGAGACTTTGGACTAAAAGCTCAGACACATGCATTCTTGTATTTAGAAAGAAATATTTTTATGTAAACGATATACAAAGGGCAGTCAATAAGTTTCCGGACTGCCCTGAATGTAGGCTGCACACAGGGCATAGGAAACGGAAAAGTTATATAGAACAAGGGAAACGCCTGGAATCTATACTAAATGCATCACTTGAGAGAGAGCGAAGAAGACTAGCCATAAGGAGTAATATGAGTGATTCCAGGAAAAATCGAAAAAATAGATCCTTGACATGTTTCCACAAAATCATGTATAGTTCTTAAAGACAATCTGACGTTCTTTGATAGATTGATTCAACAGGCATGGAAGCAATTACCTTCAGCGACACGTCCATGTATTTTATGATGTACCGAAGTACATATAACATTTCAGTGCAGAATTTCTGCGTCATCATATGATAATGGAAGAGTGGAACAGAGAAAAATTCTCTCCGGCACCGGGATTTGAACCCAGGTTTTCAGCTCTACGTGCTGACGCTCTATTCACTAAGCCACACCGGGTTCCCATCACGATGTCGAATCGAATCCCCTCAGTTTAAGTTCCACCTCTTGGGTTCCCTCTAGTGGTCTACCCTCGTGCACTGCGTCACAGACGTATGACAGTGACACAATGTCCACACAGTCAATTAGTCACTCATAACGAGTGCATCTTTGCACATATGTGGACATTGTGCCACTGTCATACGTCTATGACGCAGTGTCTGAAGGTAGGCCATTAGAGGGAACCCAAGAGTTGGAACTTAAACTGAGAGGATTCGATCCGACATCGGGATAGAAATCCGGTGTGGATTAGTTGATAGAGCGTCAGCACGTAGAGTTGAAAACCCGGGTTCAAATTCCGGTGCCGGAGAGAATTTTTCTCTGTTCCACTCTTCCATCATCAATACGTCCATGCATGTTTAACGGTACAATAAATACCAGTGCAATTAGAAAATATGTTCATTGCACCTGTTGTTTTTTGTGTTGTGCGTAATCGAGAAAATTTTAAATGATGCTGTATAGTTTTTTAGTAATTTGAAAGAGAAATTTTTGTATCGGTATGTAATAGTTCATTTATGTTACATACAAAAACATTATGGCTATGATTATTCCTACTTTAGTAATTTTTTTTTACACGATTGTATCTTTTATTATACTTACCGCTGTTGTTGAACAGGCCTTGTAAGCTGGATTTACAACATGCGACTATGGTCATATCGCGTGTAGGTATAGGAACTTTGGATAAACCTGTAGACTGTTGATTATAGATGAGTTTATTTTCTATTGTGTATTATAAATACCTTGCAATCATTTAACAGATTTGGATTTTTTATTTGTAATGTTTATAATATTCGTGATTTAGGCGATGATGAATCATAAAGCGTACATTTGCAATCTGACATTTACCTTTGTGAGCAGTCAGATTTGCCGACCAAGGAGTTTGAACCCAGGACCTTCTGAATGCTAGTCTCAAACGTTAACATCTGAGCCATCTAGCTCGATTTATAGATTATTGTTGCAACCCATAACACTATACAGGATGAACCGTAAGTAATGTCACCAATTTTAAGGAGTTATTCTTTGAGATATTTCAAACAAAAAAAAAAAAAAGATTGAAATAATTTTGCTCGTTTTTGATTAATTTTCTAGAAAAAAAAAATAATTTTATGTGAAACATTTCGTAGCGTGTTTTGGGAAAGCCATTAATTTAATTCCCAATACGATCAGTCAATTTAAGAGAGCAGTGTGTTACGATAATATATGATTGAAACATTTTAGTAAATTTGATCTGAACAAATATAACATTTTTAAAATTCCTTTTCATAACGAAATGCTTAGCCTATTTTGTAAATAATGATCTATATCAGCTTCATATTGTTCCCAATTTGAACCTCTGATTCGTGTATTTCGTGGAATAGAATTCAATTTTTAAGGAAGGCCCTTCAGCTTCCTCTGTCAATAAGAGACTTAATTGCATGCGTATTGCACTAGAGGAATATTTGCCGTCTTACACCAACAGCGACCGGAAAGCATGACTACATCCAGCAACAAGTGAAAGCTGCCACTCATATAATTCCTTTGGTGCGTGACATATGGGACATCCTGTGCGGCTGTTATATAAAACACATCGCTGTTGTTGTTGTTACTGTAACAGCAAATGAAAGTGACCGGCAAGGTAAAAACAATTGAATTTGTCGTTATTTCTATTACGTTTATTTACAACAGGTGTAATATTCTACAAACAAACAAGAGGAAAGCTTTTATCCAGTGCGTTAGCAAATGTCATGTGGTATACGCAATGAGTAAAACTGAACTTTCACGTTGAATAGATTGCTGCGTATTTTTTATTGTTAGTGTGATGTTTTTGTCACAGAGGCAGTACATCGTTATGCTTTCCTTAATCCAGACCTGCAGAACTGTATATTGATTATTTATTTATATACTGTTAAATTAAAGACGTCACTTGTTGTGTTCATTTTGAATTGAAATTAATAGTGACCTTCAAGGTTCATTATTTAAATGCTATAAATTTATGTTTCCGTAGGTGATGATAGTAGAAATGTTTTCGAAAATCTAAAGCAAGCTAGGTACAAAGAAATCTCAAAGAAACTACCGACAGGAAATCTAACATAATTGTAAACCTTGAAACGAGATAACGCATTATAAATACAATGAATTTATCACAATCCTTTTTGAAAATTACAGTGCCGCCACTAATGGATCTTGCACGGGCAAAGAATGTAAACAACTCTACGCGGAAGTCGATCATCCCCAATAGAAGTGGAGTGAGGCTGACGTCATATTTCCCCTACTTACGGGTTCTACAGGCCTGCCTTAATCGATCGAAGAGTTCAGAATAAAGCAATGGTTTTTAATCCAGGCGGAGCTCGGACAAAAGCTACTTTCAAAAGATTTTTGACGCAAATTGTCTTTCCTCGCGCCTAGTATAGTCACCTATTCCAGGATTCATAGTGAAACAAAAAAATGGAAGAATTTCAAATGAGTTTTTTTTTGTCAAGCTTATATATTTATGCCTATACACCCTTTAACATCTATGGTCATATCGTGTGTTTTAGGATATTTGGGTATATAGTAGGCGGTTTTAACTATTGTTAAGTTTCTGTTTCTATTGCCGTGTGTTATAGATGGCTGGTGTTCATTTAACTGATTTTAGATTTTGATTAATGTTTATGATATTGGTGACTGAGGCAGTGATGAATCATGGTATGTACAGTAGTGGCAAAAAATACCGGACCGACCCTTGTAGCTGATTTCAGAGCCTTGTTCACTCCAGAGCCCCGCTGCATATTCCTTGGACCCGAAATCACCTGTGCAGTTGAACAACAGCCACGCAGCTGGTTTGTTATACTAAAGGCCGCATGTTATCTCTTTCCAATACACTAATAAGGATAATTTATGCTGGCATAATCAAAACTCCCTGGTGTTTTAATAACAATATTATTGCACATCAAAAATCGTTATTAGCATAGCTATCTATATTTATATGTCCAAGGAATATGCACCGACACTCTGGAGTGAACAAGGCTCTAAAATCAGCTACAAGGGTCGGTCCGATTTTTTTTTTTTGCCACTACTGTACAATTTTAATCTGACATTTGTCTTTGTGACTGAGGGAATCCATGAAAAACCCCAGTCAAATTGGCCGACCGTTGAGTCCGAACCCTAGACCTCCCGAATACATGTCTCAAACGTTACCATCTGACGTAAAGATTAATTTTTGGTCCTGCAGAATATATCTGTTATGGTAACAATGGTAATTAGAGGAGAAAAATTCATTCAGGCACCGGGATCGAATCCGGGTCCTTGGTTCTACGTACCAGTGCTCTAACCACCGAACTAAACCGAAGTTCAATCCACACCACTGGATCGAATCCGTCTCCTCTAATGTTTTTTCCTTTGTGGCCTGACTCCAAGTTCGACATATATTAAGTCAACTGTCATCATACAAGAAGCGCACTCAATTGAGTGACTAGGTGGCCGGGATTCCACAGTATTATACACTGTAAGCGAAGAATCTACGTAAAGGTTGATTTTTGATCCTACAGGATATATCTGTTATGGTAACAATGGTTATTAGAGGAGAAAAATTTTTACCATAACAGTAGGCCTATATTCTGTAGGACCAAAAATTAATCTTTACGTAGATTCTTCGCCCAACAGTGCATATCACTGTGAAATTTCGGCCACCAAGTTACTCAATTGAATGCGCTCCTTGTATAATGGCAGTTGGCTTAATATAACATATATGTCGAACTTGGAGTCAAATCACAAAGGGAAAAACACTAGAGGAGAAGGATTCGATATGGTGCTGTGGATTGAACTTCGGTGTAGCTCAGTGGTTAGAGCACTTGGTACGTAGAACCAAGGACTCGGGCTCGATCCCCGGTGCCGAAACGAATTTTTCTCCTCTAATAACCATTGTTACCATCTGAGCCAACTCGTTGGCTTTCAATTAATAAGACTTAGATCTACTGTAACAATACTATGAGCCACAGCTGAATGCTAATGTTATTAGTAGTTAGGCCATAAGCCAATATAACTTGCGTGATCTTACCAAATCAAATACCATTTCGCTATTATTAATAAATGGATCTCGAAATTATCTAGTAGCTGAGTCAGGATTGATGATGATGATGATGATAATAATAATAATAATAATAATAATAATAATAATAATAATAATAATAATAATAGAGAGTTCTATTGCAAACAAATGGACGGTGGTAATTTCAATTTTCCAAATGTTTTGACGAGCCAATGGTCAACGGGCCGACAGGGATTGGAGCACTTTGTTTTATGTTATGGCAGAAATTAATTATTACATGTCTTACATATGAAGGGTTGGCGGGAAGAACGAAGAGGGTCCAAATAACAAACTTTAGAGAAAAATTAATTTTAAACTTTAAAACACACTGCTTTAATTCGTGCGACAGGGATTGGAGCACTTTGTTTTATGTTATGGCAGAAATTAATTATTACATGTCTTACATATGAAGGGTTGGCGGGAAGAACGAAGAGGGTCCAAATAACAAACTTTAGAGAAAATTTAATTTTAAACTTTAAAACACACTGCTTTAATTCGTATGCGTAATATCATTACTTTTAATTTTTTATTGCACTTGGAGATTTTGTAATAAACATGTAAGCCTCTATTAGATCTCAATCAAAAAATGTTCATTTTATGGATCCTATCACCCTTATCGTTCTTCCCGCCAACCCTTCATATGTATACCATACCTTCATTAATATGCAGTCATTTGCAATATTATTGAAAAAAAAATGGTCTTGGTGAGTTTTACATAATTAATTTACTCGCATAGTACACTAAATTTAATTTTGCATCTAATGTTACCGCTTATTAGAAGTGAGGAGAGTTGACTTTGCATCAGATCTTATTATAGGCCATATTCACAGACATTCTTAGGGCGGTCTTCCGGTGGATGATCAGCGAGCTAACGTTTTTCGTATTCATAAACCAGTGTTAGGGATATGATATGATATGATATGATATGATATGATATGATATGATATGATATGATATGATATGATATGATATGATATGATATATGATATGATATGATATGAATCCTGTACAAGTAATCAGTCGATAGCCGGGGCTAGTTTAGTACGCTCGTAGCGCGGGCTTGCGAAACATCTTATATTTTTTATAGTTGTGGTTAAAGTAACAACGGAAACGCTTCAGTGTGTAGCGAAGTGACAGTGAACGTCACTTGTCTTTGCTCGCTGGGGAAAACAAAGACGATGCCAAAAGATTATATTTATTTTTCATAACATGACGACAAGATCCATACACGCTAAGACAGTTTTATTCGACTTGTTCTATTGTATGTATGAATATGTATGTATGTGTAGGCCTTATATATTATATACGTAATCATATGAGAGCTGTAACAGAAGTGATTATGATAGGGAATGCAACATCGGCAACATGGGAGTAAAAATGAAGACAGAGAAAAAATTAAACAATGGCATAAGGAGCTATTCAATCATAGTTCTTGTTACTTCCTTACAGAACCTTATTTTCAAAACGACCCTTGTCCATTCCCATAAATTTGTGGAAAATCACGAAAAACGTTTTCAGGCCTAAAATTTCTTACCAACTAGGCAAGAGACATTATGAAACCAAAGAGGTTGGGTGCATTTAGAATCATTTGGAAGCATGAGTAAATATATAATAGGATGCGAAACTGTGGTCAGCACCATCTGACAGCATAGGGCTCAAATAAGATGATCAGCACCCGACTTCGTAGATGGTGAACATTAGAACTACCTGTTGGGTACATTACCCAGACTTCTCTATTTATCCTTTCGTTCGGGACGTTGCTCGAGAAGACAAATTGGCAGCCAGAAACTTGCTAAATAAGTGAACATAAAGTGATACTACGTGTGTGTATAAGCAGTGTTTGTTAAACAGTGATGTTTATGGACGTTGTAAAAATAGTGTTGTTGAATGAATTCAAAGTAATAGAAATATAATAAATTGAACTATCTAAGTAGTTTTTACAGACTTTTCCACTGCGCTGTACACTAAATACCCAAAGAATACAATCCTAATTATCTAACCTTTTGCTTTATTTTCTGTCTCTGGTCATATTTTAATTGGGTAGTATAAAATAAATCGTCCCTTTTATCTTCCTGTTGGCTCCGGTAAGAATTTTCAATAGAAGATGCTGTGAGGAATAAAAATGTAAATGTTTTATTTTAAATTGGGTTAGTTTTGAATATTGGTGAGAGCGGGAGGGAATACTTTCTGCATAGTTTAACGTTTTGGTCACCAGGTGCGCTGCTAAATGCATGGAGTAATTAGTTTTTATTTGCGGTACTTGGTGCGCTGCTAGGTGTAATAAGTTCTCCTCCGTCCAACAAGTGGCAGAAAGATCAATTTCTACATTAGCGCCTCTAGCATGTATTACGGGAAACTCAGTAAGTTTCGCATGATATTATATATTTATCCATGATGAGACTCTTCGATTCCATAACTAGAACTAATATTTCGTCGCAATTTTGCTTGGGCAAGAGACAGTTTGATTCCAATAATAATCATTTTAACTCAAGATTTCAGTGGTTTAGAGGGCGTTCCGAAGCAAAATCATGAGTTATATTTGAAGAATGCATGGACACAAAGCTCATTAATTTGTTATCAATTGGACAAGGGAAGTTTTAAAAATGAGCTCCTCACCGGCATTCGCCCTACGCGTGAGCAAAACCTATGTAAAAACCTAACCAGTAGTCAGCTCAAGTGGGAATTCTCCGGACTGGCATGGATATTCAAATATTAATTTTCATATATTTATTTTTCACGTCTACATTTCCATGCAACATTCTTATTTCTTCGTTCGACATTCGTTCTCATAATCCGTCCGTCAGTACAAGTGATTTAGGCACTTGTAACAGCCCTAAGAACTAGAATATCCTTATTAGGCCTATTCCATTGTTCATTGCAGGCAAAGGTAGACCCACACTCCCTATATACGTCAGTTTTTATGAATTTTCATTTGTGATTGAATAATGTAGTACAGGAATTATTTTCCACAAATTACAGAGCATTTTACATTGAACCAGGTTGAAAATTCTCCATCAAATTTAAAACGCAGAAAGTACAAAAAAGACATAGCCATAATTATATCATAAGAAATAGTTTCAGTATATTGTGTATGTTATTTCAGCTACCGGAAAACTTGAGTTTTCTCTTTGTGCTCTGAAAGATTAATATATCACACAGACTCGGACATCACAATAAAATGTAACAATAAAAAGTGACACGGCGTAAAATCCTGCAGCCATGACGCCTTGTCCCTAATTGCTCCTCTCTAATAACCAGAAGCCAGAAAATGTGCAAAGAATTCGCTATTATCAACAATGGCAACTTTCCTCATACAGTACATGGTTTTCAGAAAGCACTAGAGAGGCAACATCCCGCCTGCCAGGGAGCATTGCACTATTATCTTGTTTTGTTAGACCTATTCAGTTCCTGTATATTGTAGAATGTTGTTTCTCAATATGTGTATGCAGTTAAAATACACAAATATGCAATATAGCAATGGTATTCAGTCTTTTTGCTAGCGTACCCACAAAATAATATTTTTTTTTTTAATTGATTAACTAGCGGACTTACTCGTGTTAATTATGTAAGATTTGTGCGGCTTACAGCTGTTTCAGTGCTTCACGCACCATCTTCAGAGCCTACTACATCTCGGCGTCATCTCGAACTTCTCTGCCTGTTATGTGGGTGTGTTTGATTGTTGAAAGGTGTTGAAGTGTGGAGTCAAATAGTGTGTGTGTACTGAAATTGATCTGTGTGTTGAGAATTTGATTGGGGTGTGTTTTAGTGTGTTTTTCCGCTAGTTAATCAATTAATTACATTCAAGTGTTAAAAGTAGTGCACGCAAGATTAAAAATGGTTAATTTTTTTACTCTCGTACCCCCAAACTGCGTTGAAATTGTATAATAATAACAAAAGACTAAGATCGGTGTTGTATGCAAAATAAAATTATTATTATTATTATTATTATTATTATTATTATTATTTCTATTACTATTAATATTATTACTATTATTATTATTATTATTATTATTATTATTATTATTATTATTATTATTATTATACATACAGTATCACAGTTATTGGCGCAATAGTAGTAATGAATTATGTAAAATGCTATTCAAGCAAGGAAAAACAAGAGCTGATATTGTAAAAGAAAATATATGAACTGCAATAATTATTCACTAGTATAATAAAAGAAATACATATGTCAGTATTTTTATATGTCTAGCCTGTGGGATTCGTAACCCCGCGTATCCCTTTGGGTATGCGTACCACAGATTGAAGACCACTGCAATATAGGAAGTAATGATACATAAAAATTGATTGAAATACAATTTACTTATACTCGATTGTCGTCGTCGTCATCATCATCACCATCATCGATCATATCAATTTTTCCCGAAACTACTCCTCGGCAAGGTGTAAACCATACTGCTGGCTTCAAGTTCCCGACTAAGGCTATTCTTGTTAGGTGTGATGCTCCGGGTATGGATATGTTGTGCAGAACTTGTTATACATTTTCGTTGTATTGTGCACAGGATTGTTCAATTATTTTGTGAACCGCTACAGCTGTAGTCGTTAGCACTTGCTGAAATGTGCAAAGGGTAAGCGGTGCCGTCCCGTGTGCACCATCGTGCAGCAGGAAGAGGTAGAGAGCATACCCGCTAGCAGCTACGAGTGCACCATGGTGCACTGTGTTCTCTGCAGGTAAGAGACGCTAGCCCCAGGGTGCTCTGTGCTGACGACCCCTGCTCTAGAGCGTATCTATGTCATTACATTTGTACGAAGAGACACTAGCTTTCGGCATAGCTCTTGCGGTAGGTTCCAAAATAGGTTCGACTTCCGCTTAGGCTGAGTACCTGGTTGTTTTTTCGAGAATTTCCCGAAATGTAAGGCTAATGTTAGGTAATCATATGGCGAATTATGGACATCATACCGCCAAATACCACCATTTAATATTAATTATGATGATTGTGATTGTGATGGTGATGATGTATCAATACTTTTTTTACCATCGTCTTAAAAATATTCCACCAAATTTAGTATTTCTGGGGGAGAAATAAAACTTATATCGCACAACTACATCACCTGAAATACCGTTTTTTTTTCTGTTCAATAATATTGTTTGCTGGCCAGAATTAAATCTATGATTGGCTACTTATTTTCCGTGAGTCTCCTACTGGGAATTTCTGAACTAGAGAGAGTTAAAGAAAACGGGAGTGAAGTGTCAGAAATCTCTCTCAACCACAAATGTCCTTAATTATAAGTTTTGAGAACACTAAAAAAACTGTCTGCAGCATATAAATATCGAATGTACGTTCCTATCATTTCAGTGTGTATATTTCGTATGAATTGCAATATTTCTAGAAATTTTAAACTAAAATTAATTAGGCTATGTTTGAGAGCGCCAGGGTGCTCTGACATTCCTGAACATGTGTTGTTTCTCAAATACAAGAATAATTAATAGTAAGAATTATAATAGTTTTTATCCTTTACATGTAAGTTAATGAGGGCAAAAGTTATTTAAGTACTAATTTAATACATAATGTATTTTGTTCTTCATATTACAATATGAAAAGAAACTTTTTATAAATTTTTAAAGTGAAAACACTGATATCTTATTGAAGTCCCACACTACAGCTTCTGAAGTGCGACATCTCTGTTACGACTTACAACTTACAAATGGCTTTTAAGGAACCCGGAGGTTCATTGCCGCCCTCACATAAGCCCGCCATCGGTCCCTATCCTGTGCAAGATTAATCCACTCTCTATCATCATATCCCACCTCCCTCAAATCCATTTTAATATTATCCTCCCATCTACGTTTCGGCCTCCCCAAAGGTCTTGTTCCCTCCGGCCTCCCAACTAACACTCTATATGCATTTCTGGATTCGCCCATACGTGCTACATGTCCTCCCCATCTCAAACGTCTGGATTTAATGTTCCTAATTATGTCAGGTGAAGAATAAAATGCATGCAGTTCTGCGTTGTGTAAGTTTCTCCATTTTCCTGTAACTTCAACCCTTTTAGTCGCACATATTTTCCTAAGAACATTATTCTCAAACACCCTTAATCTCTGTTCCTCTCTCAATGTGAGAGTCCAAGTTTCTCTGTTACGACTAGGCCAGAAAAATATATCTTCATAAAATCTTTTGATTTCATCCTCTTCAGGGAAATATTGTCATAACATCACCATTTAAAAAAAATGGCAGACATGTCCACTTTCTCCTACAGACGTGCAAATACGTTTATTAATATCATAAACACAATTTTGGCTAAAATGAACTTGTGTGGTTTCCCAAATAACAGATTCAATTCGAACCTGGTCTTGGCGACAAAATTCGACGCCCCAACAATTCTTCTGATATTACGCCCCTTTTCAAAACTCAAAGTCTTATCATTTATAAATTTCCGTTGAAATATCAACATCTCAGACTACCAGTTAGTAGGCTAAGGAACAATAACGTGAGAGATTATGCAAATACGTGACTGAATATGGAAGATAATATATCCTTGACGAAGGATATCAGTGCCTTGACTTTTTGAACACAGGGTCTTTGTAGTCTGTATTGTATTAGAATCGCTGGCAGCATTGTTAATATTCCAAGAGAGTGACTCAAGGACCAGCGTAAGTAGGGTATCGACAGTCATATCACAGTGATATCCACACAAAGATCTAGTGGCTGTTCCAACCCATATAACAATACGTGGTGGGTTCCGGCAGCGAGGGCGTCAGACAGACGAATGGATGGGCAGCAGCATGGGCTTCGTGGTCTGATAACTGTGCAGCAGCGTGGGTATTCAGGTAATGATGTTATTGCTAGACATATAAGGTGAAAACGGCCTTGAAGTGTTACTCTGAATTAAAATTCCACGAATTCATGTAGTTGTTTCCTTAATTCCTTTGCTTTCGAAGATGTTGGTAAATTATACGTGCAATGGAAAGAAGAGAGAGGTGGGTTTAAGATAACTGTAAATCAGGGATCGGCAAAAATGTCATTGCGATCGCTACCAATATTGATGTCGCAGGGGCAGCGCAGTAAACTGTCTTTGCTTCACACCCTCCCTTCCGTCCAACTCCTCTACAACTCCAGTACACAGGCATCTATCAGTGGCGGGATACCTGATTACATTTAGATTGCTTCTTTCTCAAAACCTTCAACGTCAGTTCGGAAACGTATGTTTAAGGAAGATTGGGAGGAACAGTATTCGTTGTGCAAATGGTGACAATGTAGACGCCTCTTGTGTTCTAAAATTATAATAGGCACTTACAAATCAAACATCTAGCGACATTATGACACGTCATAAGATTATCACGAAATCAGAGATAGTTAAGCATGGGCATAGCCAGTATAATTTTAAACGGAAATGTATACAGTAGAAAATAAGGATAAAAATAATTTACTTTTCGTAGGACTGCAAAATACTTCTATACCGCGTCTGAGTCTTAAGGGCTAGCTGCTGACCTTCCATCCAGGCGATCAACGAACATGTGTTGTCTTTATTGTTTAATGTCTCATACAATTCCTAGTCGGCCTGGGTGGCGCAGTCGATAGTGTGTTAAGTGTGCTTAAATGCGACAGGCTCATGTCAGTGTATTTATTGGCATGTAAAAGAACTCCTGCGGAACAAATTCTGGCACACCGGCGATGCTGATATAAACTCGGCAGTTGCGAGCGTTGTTAACTAAAACATAATTTACAATTATTCTACAACTCCTAGGATTTTATACATACTTTTCATTTACACCCTATATCATGTAACTGTATGAATAATTAAAACAGTACAACAAGCGAGTTAAAAGGGCTTTCTGTACTAAAGGGGTGTTAATTATTATAGATATTTGGTTTACAAACCAGAAATTGGGTCAACACTGCATATGGAAACCTTATTTTGCTATAATTCTTTTGACGATGATAGGGGAATTCAGGCAATTTTTCGACAAAATTTCGCCAGAGTTGAATTTTGTATTAAATAATCTCACCACCACCATTACTTCTTCTGACCCATACCAACCTAAATATTTGTAACATAATCACGACAGCACTCTTTATAAGATGTGATTTGTGCGGAACAAAAATATGTCTTGCTTTAACTTAATACGCTATTCCCTTTTGATTTATTTGGCTACGCTTTTTGGTCAGAATTGTATAATAGCTACAAGTCTTAAGCTCCGCAAGGAATTTGTAGTATGTTTGAACCTTTGAACTCTGTTGATGAAATATAACGTGTAGTTACGGCGAATTTACAAACGTGTTGTTCGGTAAATATAATGAGTCTGTATTCCTCAAGCGACGACTCGCGTGGAGAAGTTAGGTGGGTCACTGCAAATAACAATTCCGTTATTGCCACACACCAAAGAAGTCATTCTAATATGGTATTTCGAACAAAAAGCGTAATGGTGGGCAAAGGAATGTTTTTCCTACATATTACATGTACAATGCAGTGGGAACAATGTAGACTGGAAGACGTGACATGTAGGCTACAGCATTAGAAGAAAACGACTTCTGAATAGTGGTTCAGACTTGTACGTTTGCTGTTGGCAAATGTTATTACGGTAACTTATTAACGTTTCTTTCTAACTAAAATGGATATTCTTCGGAGATGTAATGATTTTCAGATGACAGTGAAGCAAAGATGGAATGAAAATGAAGGGGATAATCAAGTACTTGGAGAAAATCTTCGCGAGCGTTTCATCCATCTCAATTTTTACACAATCCACTCATGATCGAATCCTATTATTCTTTGGAGTGAAGCTGTCATTTAATTGAGCTGCTCCTAGACCATAGAAGTTCAATTGTAATTCGTACGAGTTTACCCCTGGCGTAAGCAAACAGAAGTGCATACTCTTTAAGGTCGTTATTCCTATTTTGTATGGAAAGTTATTGACCTTAGCAGAGCATGCTTGACGTGCAATATCTCCTGGTTCCATAGGCGTTTGGACACCCATGTCCTAGACCAGGCCTGCACAAACAGCGCTGAACGAGCGCGCGCGCTCCTTCGGAGCGGGAGAGCCGTGTTTACGGATCGCCGAAACGGAGAGGAAGATACGTCAGAATGACATAAACTTGCTATAGGTAGAGGAGAGGGAAACGACCACTCAGTTATCTAGTGGAGTGCAGTGTGTAGGCCTATTCTCAGTAACTGTTTCACGTTGCTTACCTACTTCTACAGTACAGTATGGAGGAATCTAAAAGACGGAACATAACATTTACCATTTAACGATTTACAGCTCGAACTTATTGACCTTCAATGTGACCAAAGGGCTATAGATCGTTTGAATAATACTACTAGCCTGGTTGAGTTTTACAAGACTAAACATTAGCAATAATATCTACGACTATCCAGGCTGGCTGTGAAAATGATTGCTATGTTTGGCTCAACATTTATATTTGTGAGCAACTGTTTTCAATAATCAATTTTAATAAAGGCAGACATCGAACATCTGTATCTGATGTTTCATTATGATCAGTAGGCTACTGTTCCTTTCAGCTGCCAACAGCATAGAGCCTCGTTTTGATGTACTGATAAATAAAAATATAACAAAATGATATTGTACATGTAAGTAGCTATAGAATTTCTATTACTTCTGTAAATTAAATATTTCTTTATTAATTAATAATAGTCCAAGATAGTTTTGCAAACACTGAAAGGGAATTCATTTCATAAGCACTCGTAATAGTACTTAATTTTGTGTTTATTTTGTACGAGATCCACCCCTTCTTCCAGTCCACCCTTATACAGAGCGCAGCTAATATCTGCATTCCGCTCTTGAGCTGTGAGCCGGCTCGGAGAGCGCAAACCTTGTGCAGGCCTGTCCTAGACATTTAAACGTTTCTGAGAACTATCGATATGCAAGAATAATACAGTGACACATTCAAACGTCATAACTGTGCGATGGTGACTATTGTAGGAATTTTCTGTCTACGCCTTTCTCCTTGCTAGGTATAAGGGGATAGGGGATAGCTTGGAAATTTATCGTCACAAAAAGTGCACCCATCTCACTCTTTATCCTTATGTTCCTTTTGTTCTCCTTGTGTTGCGATTTTTCTCCTTGTCTTCCCTCTGTTAACAATGTCTTCCCCTTGCCTTCCCACTATTCTCATGCATTCCCCTTGTTCTTCTCATCTTTAGATTTTTCTTATAATATTTGCTTAGGCAACTAAGGCGCTTGCCTGCAGTTCCGGAGTTGCGCTCGGGCGCGGGTTCGATTCCCGCTTGGGTTTTTCCGAGGTTTTTCCCAACTATAAGAGAAATGTCAGGTAATCTATGGCGAATCCTCGGCCTCATCTCGCTATCATCAATTCCATCGACGCTAAATAACCTCGTAGTTGATACAGAGTCGTTAAATAACCAAGTATTCCCCCTTTTCTGCTTGCCTTTCCCTTGCATTCCCCTGGTTTTCCTTGTTTTACCGTTCTACTTGTATTCTCTTTGTTGAATTTCTTGCACCACCCACGTAGTTCTGCGTAAATATATCGCGGGCTCAGAATGACAAGGTTCAATCTGACATTTTTAGCAAAATTGAGATTTTTGTTGCATTGAATTCTGCTACTTCACAGCTATCTACCACATCAATTATATGTTGATATCTCAATTATTGTTCGTGATAAAGTTAGTTTGAAAAGGTTCTTATCTGCATTGATTTTATTAACAACCAAACTTTTACAATGCTCTCCTTTAAAATTTATTAAACACTTGTCATTCTGAACCCTCGATATGCATTATGCATCAGAGTAAAGCTATGAATCTATCGATTTTTTTTTTCGAAACTACAATAACGAATTTTATGGAAGAGTACTTCGGAATATCATACAATATAGTTTATCACTGTTGTATTGTCTTGCTGATGATATGGATGATGACTTGTGAAAAGAGAAAATGGTACTGATGATAAAGTAAAGAATAACTGCAGGAAACGTCTTTGTCCGCCATTAATTTCACCTTGTCTCGTCTGGATTATAATCTATGTCTACAACATAGATAAAAACACGGTTGTTTTATCACCAGAGATAAATAATTAAATTAAGTAAATTACTCGAATTCTTTAAATTCACAGTTTTCTCGTAATTTTTCTCCAAATTAAGCACTTAGCGTTGCAATTCAGTCGACATTTTCAATGCGTAAAATCAAGACTATCAGTATGGTTGTCCTCTTCCGTTTAAGTATCTCGTTTCTTCTTATTATTCTCATTCATTTCATCATATTTATTTCCCCCCCTCTCTCTCTCTTCCCCCCTCCGATAATTAATATTACATTAAGAGATTATACATTAACATCTACGCAATAACAGCGTCAATTATTTATCTAACCCTCTCAATGCACGCAGCTCATTAATTTATTGTAAAATCGTGAACTGAAACTGGCGTTTATTATAAGTGTTTCTGAAAAACCAGATTGGGACCATATTAATTGCATCAGTCATTTTGAAAAGGGGTCATCTCTACTTTCTTAAATTTTACACGAGAAGTAAAAGAAAACTATTTAAATCCTTCCTATTGCCGACAAATTAAAACAATAATTTTGTATCATTAAAGGACATAGGACGTGATATAAAAAGTCTACATAATCATTGCTGGCCATACAAGATGCCTGGGAAAATTATTTTTATTTCATGGAGGTAACTCGTTTTCAAAATGAAACTGGATTTGTGAAAGATTAAGTCCACTTTTATAACTGAAACTTGTACTTGCATGAAAACTAAATATAAAAAACACAAATAACACTGTAAAACCTTGTTAAAACAAAATGCAAGACAAAATAAGTGTAAGAAATGCCACAATTATTCAGAAACTTCGTCCATTGTAGCTGCCTATTAGTGCCTCTTGAGGCAAGAGGCAAGGGCTAGGAAATGCCCTCGCACGTAGGCCGCGTAGGTGAGCCCATTTTACTACCTCAAATAGAATGGTGTGCATGCCCTAAGGCCCTCCGCGCTACAGATTCCTCTGGGGGCCGCCTCCGAACTCCCCTACAGCTTGCAGGATCCCTTTACATTTCCGCGTAGGCATCACCTTGATCCTGAATTCCGATCCCAAGAGCTATCATGAGTTCATTGGCGAGCAACTAATGACCAAATACCACGACGTCTAAGTTCGGTGGCGATCTGCAGCCGACTCTACACGGGAGCAAACCCGAAATATGGGAAAGAAAGAGAGTTGATTATGGAAGAGAGGAATAATGTAATAATGATGACGAAATGAGTCCGAGGCCAGCGCCGAAAGTTATCCAGCAATTCTGCTTCAATTGGTTGATTAAAAACATCGGAAAAACCCCAACCAAATGAATGTTTGAATGTGACCCTAACTAAAAGTGCTTTAACTGATTAAGAACGTCCTGTTTTCATAGTCTATGGAATACATGAGTAGACGCTCTAGGAATGCAAACTCGTCAAACAGTGAATTTTCTAAAAAAATTGGAGATGACCTTTTTTTTCAAAATGACCGATTCAATTATTATTTGCATTGTTTACATGAAGATTGGTTCAAAGCCACTGCTGAATAAAAACAGGATACAAAAGACAAAGTTCATATAACCAGTTCTGAAGAGAAGAAAATACATTTGAAGGGTTCAGAGTCATAGTGGGCGAAGCGCCATATATTAAAAATGGAGAAAACAAGGATTAAAATTAAGTGATTAGGCCCACCATAAGTCAATGAATCATATAGCAGGTAATATAAATTATGTATATTAAAACTAAACGGTATGTCAATATTCATTAAACTATGGTATTCACTTAACTTTAACCCTTGATTTCCCCGTTTTTAATAAATGGTGCTTGGCCCACTATGATTCTGAACCCTTCATTTTTACTTTTACCGATATCGAAGAGTAGTCCACTGATTTGTAGGTAGAAACTCTAATCCATGAGTTAAAGAGAAATACTTCAAGATTAGGCTATCGTTGATCTCTCAGCAGTACACACTACATCACTAAAAGAACCATTTATAGACTTTATGTAATACTGTGCCTATTGTAAATTTAAATCGAACAACAAACAAGAGTTTTACATAAAATACTAAATAGTTATATTATAATTGCACGAAAGTTGTACAGAAGGAATGTAATCGACATCCTGAGGGCAGCCACGCCTCAAAGCCAGAGCTTAACAACAGAACCGTATTCCATAGGCCATGAATATCTGCGGGCAGAAAATGTTGCAATGCTGAATTGTTGAGTGAGTTACGACGACCGTCTCAAGTACTTCTAACGAGTTGCGTCACTATTATTTTTAAGCTTATCAGTCGCAGTAATCTCCCACTTAGCTACACAACTATTTTACCGTGGGAACCTCTGTTAATTACTAGAACAGAAATTTCGGGTCGTTAGAAATTATACCGGAGTAATATGTGTACACAATTGCACCTCGATCTAAGAACTTCGGACTCCATAAGTTCACAACACAGTATAAAGTCTAAAATCGTGAAAGTTTCGGACACTTATTTTGTGTTCAGAATTCAAGGACCAATCCAATTGCGAAACTATTTCTTAATGGCTGGCTTGAACACAAAAAAAAAATACGTAGAATAGTATAGAAACCTCTAACAACAAAAAATAACTTAACGAGAGTATGACCTAAAATACATTGAATGTCAAGTTCTAACAATTTACTGAAGACCGAATTGTATACCGAGATCAATCTTAGACATATCGATGGCCCAGAACCAGACTGTTCCAAGTCCATTTTACTATTTTTTTTTCAAGAGAGCTATTTTAAGCTCCTGACGTTCAAAGCTTCATGAAACAATTTGGAATAGCTTCATAGCAACCTTATGGAGAGAAATATTTACAATTTTGTTCGATTCATATATGCAGACAAGAACTAGAACACAATGAAACACAGATTTCTTTCTTATAAAAAGTTGGACTTAGAACAGTCTGGTTGTCAGCCATCGAAATATTGTAACTAACTTTGGTTTATGCGATACGATTCAGTTAAAGCGTGAGAAATTAAACAGGAATTAGTGGATGTTCTACAATACATTTTGAGATAAGAAACTTGGTGTAGATCTGATAAGTCAGATGTAGGAGATACGAGATTAAACATGTCTATAGCTATCCCTTAGTGTTTTCCATACTTATTATCTACATGTATCATTTGTTTTTATTTATACTTATTATTTACACTTATTTATATTTTTAAATTATGTTTATACAGGGTGTTTCCGGGCTGGTGTTACTAACTTTCAGGGATGATGGGAAAGGGCACATGTATTAATTTGAGATAAGCAACCTTGGTCCGGAAATTGTAATTTTGCACCACGTGCCCTCCTTCCCGTAACCTTTGGAACAGTCGTGGAAAGATGGTATGTGTCGTATGTCTCCTACGTGGGTACATCGACGGATACAATCTCTTCCCATTGGCTCATCCGTATTCGAAAATCATGTCTGCATAATATTCCGCTCTCGTGTACTCCTCCATTTCACTAGGACTGATCGACTGGACACTGCAACTTGTACACATACATTGCTGTCTACAGACGTGCATATCAGGACCGACCATGTCCGTTACACATTACGCTATCTTCATTGCTTTAGTATAGTTTCCTGTCCCCATTCCTCAGACAGCGCACTGAATGGAATACTGTAAACAACGTCAGATGAATTCAGTATGTATAAGCTGTACAGATAAATACACATAAATAAGGTGTATAGAGGAATAAAATTATTTCATTTCTACACAACTATTTTTGCTTGTAACTTTCGACTCAGTCATTTCCGGACCAGGGTTCCATCTCAAATTGATACATGTGTCCTTCCCATCATCCCTGAAAGTTAGTAACGTCAGCCTGGAAACACTCTGTATAATTTACAAATCAGAGTTAACATCGTAGTGTACGTACTGTGATTAACTCTTTGAAAGGTGTGAAAGGATCTATCGTTGGTTAACTCAAATTACGTTTTGTAATGTCGTATAAGTTACGATAGACAGACCTACCTTATATACAATAAGGTTCAAAAAGAATGGGCCGGCGACAAATGTCTTTTGGACCGTAATTAGAACTGTGCTTTACACCTGCTTCAGTCTTACATTTTGTTTCAATGAGGAGGAGCGAAATGCAAATGCAAAAGTGAAAAAGTACATACATTCAGAATTCAAATAGTTTTACCAGAAAATATTGCAGTGGCCATCTACAGCGGCCGATGACATGCCAGAAGAGGACTTCTGATTGATGTTTGTATGTTACTTTTCTTGAAATACTCATTGTCATGTAATATTTATCAATGAATACTTATCTTTTTGGCATATTATACTTGTGTTATTGTTTTTACCATTTTGCTTTTTAAATTCTTGCTTATTTACAAAAATATTGTCCATGCATTTCTCCAAATTAAAAAAAAAAAACAAAAAATCATATAATAATGTTTTAAATATATATTTTTGTCTATTATATTACATTCTGTTTAGAATCTGAAATGCTAACTGTAAAGTTTTGTTGGTTTAAAATTAAATCAGTTTTTTTTTTTAATGCCTGAACATTTTCACTTTCCAGAATATTGTGTCCGTTTCGTCAATTGCTCTCATGAGTAGGATTACCATAATTTTGGAAGATATAATGCGAACACTTTAGTAACTTTTGTAATAATACTTTGTGTTAGTATGTGGGTTGTTTTAATTATTATTATTATTATTATTATTATTATTATTATTATTATTATATTATCAATATTATTATTATTATTATTATTATTATTATTACTATATTATCAATATTATTAAGCTAATATTTTATTCTAGGCTATTATTAATAATATTTATTATTATCATTGTTATTCGTACGACGTAAACGTCTTGCAAATAAACTCAGTTCATAGGCAACCTCGTATGATAAAGATCTGTATGATTCAAAATATACCATGTATCGCAGATAAAGTTATTCACGTCAAAAAGTATGAAAATCTCAGATAAGGCATTTAGGTCAAAAAAATATGAAGATCTTATATTATGAATGACTGAATTCTGAGATTAAACTAAAAAGTACGCTAATTTAATAATTTTCTTGAGCTTCAGTTACTAGTGAAATGGCACACTGCTTAAGATATTACGTTACCCCCTCCTTTGCACTACTTTCATTCCACCTTATATCGGTCTGTTCATGACACTAATAATTCAATGACGATGAAACGTGGTCCAGCAATGATCTTAGAGCGAATCCTCATCTCAGAGAAATGGCCTCCAGCTCTCCGCTGACCTCATATTACCGGGGTCGAATTGCTTTGGTATTACAGGCCAGTTCCATCACGAACATTTGCATATAGGTGCAAGATTCGAACGATTGCTGGCATGTAAAGAAACTGATGGAATGTAGCAGGAGATCAAGGACGAGGCAATGAACAACCGCAAGATTATAAGTGACATTTACATTGAAAGAACACGTTTCTCGGGTCTGCACTTTGTCGAATACGATTAAGTATGGAGTTGTTCTGAAACAATAGCGCCAAGCAAGGATATATTAATTGCCTCCATGGAACATAAAAATGTTTTAAAACAGGAATGCAGTTCTATTGCGTTCTTCCTGCGTAGATCTTATTATAAAGGCTGGAAGTGGGTTAATAATAACTTCTTGTTTTCATCGTCATTATAAAAAGAACCATTCACGAGATAATCTTAAAAGACTTTTTTTCGTGACTCATGAATTCTGAAACCGTTCAATTTGAAGCTTATTCGTGTAACTATGGGTATGTATCTGGCACTTTTTTGGTATGTGATTTCCTATTTTATTTACATGCTCCAAAAATATTGTCCCTACACTTTTATTTTATCCAAAATATTGAATAGGCTACTTATAATTATTTCTGAAGTCTTCATTTCTATCATCTCTGTTCTTCTTTTGTTAATATTAATACTCCATATATTAATATGGAAAATGCCTGTTATTATTCGGTTGAGAAGCTTTTATCATCCAGTTTGATCTCAAAAAAGCTGAAAGTTAGAATTTATAAAACAGTTATATTACCGATTCTTCTGTATGGTTGAAAAACTTGGATTCTAACTTTGAGAGAGGAACAGAAGTTATGGGTGTTTGAGAATAGGAAAATATTTGGAGCTAAGAGGGATGAAATTACATGAGAATTGAGAAAGTTACATAACGCAGAACTGCATGCATTTTATTCTTCACCTGACATAATAGGAAATATTAAATCCAAATGTTAGAGATGGGCAGGACATGTAGCACATATGGACGAATCCAGAAATGTATATAATAATAATAATAATAATAATAATAATAATAATAATAATAATAATAATAATTTATTTCATCTGACAGGATTAAGGCCATAAGGCCTTCTCTTCCATCGTACCAGATAGCACATATAAATACAAAAAAGAAATACAAACACTGATGAAAATGATACAAATTAAGTTAAAGCCCTATAGAGAGTCAACTGAGTCAAAAGTACATTATAGTGCTCTCATCGAGCTAATACAACGAAAAGAAAGAAAACAGAGATAGCAATGATGATATTGATAACTGAAAATAATAATAATAATAATAATAATAATAATAATAATAGCAATAATAATAATAAATACATTACATATTAATTTTCAATTTTACAACAGCATGAGTGTTAGTTGGGAGGCTGGAGGGAATAAGACCTTTGGGGAGGCCGAGACGTGGATGGGAGGATAATTTTAAAATGGATTTGAGGGGAGTGGGGTATGGTGGTAAAGACTGGATTAATCTTGCTCAGAATAGGGACCGATGGGGGATTATGTGAAGGCGGCAATGAACCTACGGGTTCCTTAAAGGCCATAAATAAAAAAAATGCTCTATATTTCAAATAAATAAACAAACAGGCAAGCAAGCAAACAAATAGACAAAAAATTAAAGAAACAGGTAATAGACAAAAAATTAAAGAAACAGGTAAATAGACACTCAAGCAAACAAGCAAAGAAACAAGTAAACAAACACAAACATACAAACAGGCAAGCAAGCAAACAAGCTGACAGACGTACAGAGACAGACAGACAGACAGACAGACAGACAGACAGACAGACAGACAGACAGACAGACAGACAGACAGACAGACAGACAGACAGACAGACAGATAGATAGATAGATAGATAGATAGATAGATAGATAGATAGATAGATAGATAGATAGATAGATAGATAGATAGATAGATAGATTAGATGAAGCCAAAATTCGCTGAACACTGAAGCCGACAAACCATGATAACTGGCCAAGGAATGAACAGAGCTTATCCGCACAGATACTCAATAACAAATAGCCCAGAGTGTCCCTGTGGAAATGGTCAGTAATCGAACAAGTGAACATATAATATGACTTTAACACCGCCTCCTCGAATGCATTCATGCATCCGATGGCAGCATATACTGCTTATATTCAATGATCAAACATGTAACACGAATAGAAAAAAAATTGTCGCTAGGTGGCAGCTCCTAACGGCCAGTGAAGTCGCTTATGCATACAGTTCCTATCCTTCATGTTTGTATTATATCTAACTTATGTGATTAAAATATTACGTCACCAAACATCGTAAGATGAAGATTAAATTTGTAAAATATTACTTTGTTTCGCAACTCTAATAGCTTCTTCTCTTTGTTAATCCATTATATCCTCTGCTCTTGAAAAAAAAAATGGAAAACTTTTTCTGTGTGGAATCTCGCTATATTACTAAGTAGAAGTTTCACAAATTTATCCACAAGAGTTCTGACACAAGTTTCTGATGGTTATTATTCATAACTGAGACGGTTCCTCGTATAGGATAAGGAGGTTGTCATTAGATTAGTATTTCGTGTTAATATTCTCATATGGATAGTAAGAAGCATGGACGTGTAAGGAAGGTCCAGAATGTGAGGCGGAAGTAACAGGTGGGCAGGAAGGCCGAAGCGACGCTACGCTGACAGGAAACATGTGTCCAGGCGTGGAGTTGACTGATGAGGGAATGTATGGACTTTGCCTGCGGGTGGTCAGTAAGATGACGCCAAGCCAGGTTCCAAAAGAGATGATCTGGTATATGTCAGAGAATTGTCAGGACGCCGGAAGTAAGGGGATGTTCTAGTTAACGAACAATTTTTGAAGAACGCGTCTTAAGTGACGTAAGTGTAATCATGGCCAATCAGGATTCTTAATAGAGACACGTGATATATAGATAGGAGGGCGAAATTGTATGTTTGGTGGTTGAAAGTAAAGGATAGATTTGGCAGATAGACAGAAGGCAGATAGACAGCGTACGGAGAGGTCGCACTCCACATATTCTCGGCAAACCTAACTCGGAAGTATAACAATTTACGGACTTAGAATTTTTTTTAGTGGGTGTAGTAGGAAGTCGTGTGTTGCATTATTATTATAAGTCTGAATTCTTTTCTCTCATCACGTTATCAACTGTCCGTTATATTACTGGTGTTTTATAGTACAAAATATATAATTACGTGAACTCAGAAATTAGTCTACCAACTTGTAGGAAGTGAGAGCAGTAAATTATACACTTGGACGCGCATTTCTGCTAATCTGAAACGAACACTTAATAATAATAATAATAATAATAATAATAATAATAATAATAATAATAATAAACGTTCTCATAGTTCTTACCAACAACTTTTGGTGTGCGCCTACATCATTTCAATATACGAGCATGTCTCCCAAACCCCATGTCCCGACCGTTTTTGCAGCTGACCTGGGACCTCATCCTCTACCGGAGTAATCTCGAGGAGGCTGGCGCCCAAATTAATCAGTGTACATAGTTAATTATTGACATCAAAGTGCCATCCTTGAGATACTTTCCATACACGACGGAGCTGGCAGCCGAGGGCAAGGAAAGGGCGTGGACAACAACGACAACGACGACGACGTCGGCAGGCCGACCGCTTCATAACAGACTTCAATATGTTACACTGGCACAAAACAGAAATAACAAAGATTTTTTTTCATAGTTTGGAGCAGACATATGGATCAACACAATATATTTGGTGCTGCCAGCTACCATTTCAGCAGAAAGCATTGATAGAATGGTCTTATTAGAAGCAGTATAAGCAGCCATCGGATGCGTACAAGCAGACAGTGGACTGTAACAGACTACTAGTAATGGAAAGGGAGAAAATAGAAAAAAGTCAATAGTTAACAAGAGCGGTATCTGGCCTCCAAGGAATGAAAGACTCGTGAATAAAATAATACTCCAAATTATTATATACATTCATAATATCCACAGAATTAAGTAAACTATACATATTAGAAAAATAAATCTGGCTTGTATTCATAACATTCATAATTCTTCTTAGTAGACTCTAAATATTATAGTCAGGAACAATTAGAACAAACCATTATATACAGGGTATTTGTATAATTGTTATTAAATCAACAGTGTGTAAATATTATAATGCAATCTACATGTCTGTAGAAGTATACTACAATAGCTAGCATGAACAGTAGTATTAATTATTTTTTTGTAATGGAACATGCTGTAATATGATAAAACACACACACATGCAAAACCACAACTTTGCATGTTACAACCCAGCATATTACAGTGCTTGAAAAATAGTGAACTTAATCCGTTCTTTCCCTAAGAATCAGCTGCGGCATACGCAACAGTTGAAGGTATTGTCTTCAGGGCCAACACCCAAATGAAAAGAAGGGACAGACAACTTTGTGGTAGTGAACTCCGCCCCTTTGCTAACCCGAATAATGAACACACTCGCTTTCTAGTCCAGGCGTGTCCAACCTGTTCTGATCCATGCTAATATTACTAACAAATACCCTAGTTAATTGTAAATATTTGAGTTTTCATTCATCATTTGTAACAAATCGTCGTTGTTCCTGCAATAACTCCTATATGACATATTTAATGACTTTCAGATTTTTGCTCTATTAAATAATTTAAAAATTGATACAGAAAATAATAAAATCTCCTATATGTAATTATATTACTTTCTTTCCAAAATTTTAGAACTCACAGTCTCCTATGTAGCCTACTACTGCCATAGAATGAATAAATGTGTTTTTCTTCCTACTTAACAATTTTACATTTTGCACATAGTAGTTATTGCAGGAACAACGAAGAAATGCAACAAAAACTGAGGTAAAATGCCAGAATGTCTCTCGTACAGCGATAGGAGACAGAGTAGCCATAGTTTCATAACTGCTGTATTAGCCATTACGTCTAATGGTAATTCTAGGTTCAAGTCCTTTCCATCTGCAAAATATGTTTCAGAGGATCAATCCCCTACCCAAAGCGAATATTCGATTTCTGTGCCTGCTCTCATAATTTGCAAGCTGTCCCCTTCTTTGTCAACCAGAGATATTTGCGGTCTCAAATTCAATACTACCACAGTCTAGCATATACAGTCACGAAGCTTGAGTTGTGAGGGGTACTATAGTATAGAATTCTTTAGTTGGCAGAGAAATTTAGACAGAGAAAGATATAGTTCTTACCTCACACTCACTCCGTGGCTAACCGGTCTTCTGTGGGGGGATGGTGGCAAGAGACAGAAACCCTCCATGAAATTATTTGTATATGCAGTGGCGGATTCTTCTACTTTCATGTTGTCACTATCAGAGTCCAAACTTATTACGAAACGATCCACCGCCTTATCAATCGTTCCATCCCTTTCCCAATAAAAATCCTCTTCCCTTTTAACATGTTCCCACGCATTTTTCCAATTCTCTGGCGTGATCTTGGACAACGCTTCTTAACTAATTTTATAGCTTCACTGGATTTGAAAGATAAACTGTGTTTAGTGACATCATTTTTCACTTGTGCCCAGATGAACTCAATGACACTAAAATTGCAGTGGTGTGGTGGCAGTCGCACTAAGGTATGCCGGTGTGGTTCACTTTGAGCTGAGGTATCCAGTTCGTACCTTACCATTTAATTTTATTATTATGTCGTACAGTACGATTTTTGTCGCCTTTGGGTCGTACTCTATGTTGTTCTGACGTAACCAAGACTGCATGTCTGATTTAGAAGATTCAGAAGTGGGAGCTTCATATAACTGCACAAAATGGTAAGAGGCGTTGTCCATTACTATGATGCTGTTTTGTGGAATGTTAGGAAGGAGTCTGTTTTCGAACCAATGTTTGGAATTAAGGCGTTCATTTCCTCATGGGGATCGTTGGTAGATTTGGACTTAAAACTGTGATAGGCTCCTGGTATAAATCCAGAGGAAGATCCACATGCACAATAATAAATCGTCCTCCTTTTCCTAAGGGCACGTTCAGAGGAATGTCACCATCGTCACAAATCCAAATGTTGCTCTTCGTGTGGTTAATGTTTATCCATGTTTGGTCTAGGTAAACGATAGGTCGGCCGTTATTCTTAAGTCGCGCATTCTCCTTAAGAAATGGAATCGCTTAGCAATTATGTCGGGTTTCTCTAGCAGAAGCTTCCGTCCGAAGTTATTCTTAGCGTAACGGAAATTAAGTTTTTTTTTTTTGTAATTCCCATACCGATCATTTGCTGCCAGAAAATAACCCAGACTTATCGAGAGCATCACGAATATCTTCCACACTCGGAATGAAATCAGCCTTATACAAGGAGTAAATCTGCCTCTTGATGGCGGCCGCAGTGAACGAGTCTGTATTGGTTTTCGTGGGAGTTCTTTGCGGCCGCTTTTTGCCCGGAATTGACACTTTTCTTCTTGATTCATCTGCTTCTCTCTTTTCATTTAGGATACCGTAAACAGTGCGTTCAGATACTCCTCACGCAGCAGCAGTTCGCTACGCTTATTGTACGATTTCCGACTTTCAAGGCATCATACTCCTCTACGAAAAACTTATGTACATTGCACACTATTTCCCTGGCGTCAGACTGCAGTTTCTTTCCTCTTTTTCCTAGACCAAGAATCACAAACACTAGGACAAGTAGACCTAATATAAAGCACAACACTTCTAACATTTTAATTATAAAATGATTATAGGCACCTTCTCAAACTACACTGAAAAATGTCGCTAACACATAGTTGTAATAACATCCGCCACTGACAACCTTTCCAGATGTGCTGGCGAGGGAGAGGGAGGAAAGAAAGAGGAAGTGCTGTTATACAAGTGTCTGTGTCATAGGATTAGTTTAACTCACCCTCCCTGACCCTTCCCAAGACATCAGGTAGCTCTGCCAACATAGACCTTCCCAAGTATAGGAACAATAGACTGTGCGGGTACTATTTCGCATTGTCTGTAATGAGGCGATAGTAGCGATCCTAGTGTTACCAACTATCTGTGGATGCATATTTCCTACGTATTGAGCTTTGTGACTGTATATACTAGACTGTGCTACTACCCCAATTATAGCTGTTCATCATTTTGTAACAGCTTCTGTAGTTACAAACATCCGTTAAAGGTACACCTATTTGACAAGATAGGTCCTGTTGAGCGTACGGAACCAGTTTGTACATCCTTGGTCTCGCCGATGGGAAGGACGCAAAGATAAAACTTTCCGTCCATGACAAACTGCTTTGCTGGACATGGTGGCTGAGCCATACTCCTCACAACTTGCCCTAGGACAAGGGCGGACCTGCATGGTATGCAGTCAAAGCAGAGGGCTTCTCTGCATGTAAATGGCTTCGTAAGACCAACATCAATGTTGCAGATTCATGCGTTTACCTTACAAATTCTATCAAAACAAACTTTCGCAGAGTTTCATTTCATGGTTGTATGAGGCACAAGTCCCCACAAAATAAGACGCACTATAGTTCAAACCAGCGGGAGTATAGTTTCTGAAAAACGATAAATTATAATGTCAATGCTCATTATTAGGTTAATAGCTATAGCGTCAGTTCTCCATGCCGGAGACCGGGTTCCAATCTCCGAAAAGTTCCAGGGGAATTTACTGTTAACAAAGACTAGAATGTTGACACATTTTAATTATGTATTTTCATTTTTCCACGTTAGCATATATAAGAATTCCTTCATTCATTATCAAGTTATCAGAAAGGGCGAGTCAAAAGCCAGTAAACACTAGATTCCCACTACAATAATTGAATGTTAGAATTGAGAGAATGAGCATACTCCTTCTGATTGGTTGGATCCAACATGACTTCCATTTAGATACAATTAATAAATGTAAGGACACAAATGTATTAAAAATAAATCGAGTCGATGAAATGATGAATTCCTCATTATCTGTAATGGCTAGACCCTACAGTCTGTTTATAATGAGAATGGAGACGTTGATATCATAAAATATTGAAATATGTAATGATTAGACATCACTGAAAATGAAAAAAAAAAAACAACAAATTTCGTTTGAGAAGTAAAACTATAGCCTGTATATAGTATACTGACATCAAACAAATTTTACATACAATTGTATTATATATTACAAAATAATATAATGTAGTGTATACAGAGTGGAAGTAAAATAATCCGACAGAATGAAAGAAATGATAGGGTACACATAAATGAATAGAAAACCAATATTACGTTTTGTGATTAAATGCACAGTTAATTAGAAAATTAAGTTGGAAGTTTCAGCAGTCTAGAAACATCGCCGCTAACACACTGCTCTTTCTTCTCGTAATACACATGTAAGAGGTCAACGAACTCAGGTCAGTCTCCCTAGGTTATTTATCTCCACCTCCCTCTCTAACTACAACGTTGCAATATGTTCGCATCGTTCAGTGGTTTGAAATTAGTGAGTTTTCAATCTAAATACATATGAAAACCGTGCACGCTATTGAAATACTCCAGAGGAATAAATGATACTTTTTATATTTTCTATCGATATAGAAAAAAAATCACGATACTTCTAGTAATAGTTATCGAATAGGAGAGTGTTAAACATATATACATTTATACGAAAAAAAAAACCGTCCACGCTATTGAAATACTCCAGAGGGATAAATGTTTCTTTCTGTATTTTCCATCGATATAGAAAAAAGTCACGACCCTACTCGTAATATTTATCGAATAAGAGAGTGTTAAACATTTGGAAGAAAAAACATTTTTTTCCTGGGAGAACCATGGTCTTTCCACCAATATGGAATTACACTTTTTTGGTACATATAACACGAGCTCTTCGCTCAGAAAATCTGCAGGGTTATTTCAGTTCCACCCTGTATAATACTTACAAATTATTATTACAGCTTATTTATCACTGAGGCATAAGGAAAACCTGTTAACTTGTATTTAATAGAAGCAAAGAAGTGCTTACTGGATTGGTAGGTGATGTTTTGAATACTGTGTCTCAACGCTTACATCAATTATTATAGAGGAACTCTAGTAAACACATTTTCATTGTTTTTTTTTTATGTTTTCCTTTTGCATTGATACTTCGCTGAAGACAGTCAGGGGCACTTCAACATACTTTTTCGAATAGTATCTGAACCGATAAATTTCTTTAACAGATTTTTCAATGTCCTTATTCTAGTTCCAAACTGTTGAAAGTGACAATGACTTCTGGTCAATCTTGTTTATACAGAGTGATCCACGAGGATTTACCGTCAATTACGGAGCTTATTTCCGAAGACATTCTGTCTTCTATAAACATGTGTCATATAAACATGTGTTCTGATCTCAATATTTTCAGAGTTACACTAATTTGAAGTTGTTTGTAAAATACCATTATTCTTTATTTCTAAGAGTAAAAAAATATTACACATAAAAATTTAACTATTCAGGAGTATCATTTCTTTAATTAGTTAGTATTCTGAAGCTAAAAATGTGTTGTGAATTCCATAGTTGCTTCGTACAGAATTTATTTTAGATTTTTTACTACAAAATTATATTTTTCTTACCATTTATCACAATTGTTATAAGTCACGCCACTCTTGTAAATTCTTTAAGACTGTACATTATGACGGATAATTAAACTGTAAAGAGTCAAGTTCCTAAAGTCGTATGATTTGTAACAATTTTTGTGATAAGTGCGTAAGAATAATGTAATTTTTAGTTAGACTAAATAATTTGAAAAACAAAATCTGTCAAAACAGTTAACATCACATTTTTAGCCTCAGAATACTATATATTTTATTTTATTTTATTTTAATGTACCGTTCCATTGCTCTTTCATCGTATTCAGAATACTAGCCAAATAAAGAAATGATACTTCTGAATAGTTCAATCTCTATTTGTAATATTATTTCACCCTTAAAACTAAAGAAAAAAAGTGTTTTACTAACAACTTCATATTAGTGTAACTCTGAAAATGTTGAGATTAGAACACATGTTTATACGTCATTCTTTGATCAGAATGTCTTTGGAAATAAGCTCCGTAAGTGACGGTAAATCCTTCTAAGTCACTCTGTATAACATGAGCTAGATACGAAGTAAAGTTTTATCACCGCTAGCCGTGTCAATGGCTCAACACGGGTTCAAATTCCAGTAGATTCATTTTGAATTTATAACTTGTGTTAACAGCCCCCTTACTCCAGGAATCACAGAAGTTTCTCCAGATACTCCAGTTCCCTTGTGGCATCCTATTGTCCGCGCAACTTATCTAGGCTCTTGGGTTCCCTAGTGCTCTCTCGCTGCCCCTCTCCTTCCCTCTCCTGTCACGCTACCGCTACAAGCAACCTCGCTACACCCCGCTTACCCGCTCTTTTAGCTGCCCAGATAAGTTGCGCGAACAGTAACAATTCTTCATCATAATCGTCATTCACGTTACTAACACAGCGGGAAAGGCATGGAGGGCGTTACACTTTGTGAGAGGGTACTAAGAAAAGGTTCTGATAAATCCAAAGAGATTGCATATAAATCACTAGTTCGTCCAGTAATTGAATATGTTGCTGCATGTAGAGATCCTTACAGATTAGAACATATTAAGACACTGGAAAAGATTAAAAAACGAGCTCTCAAGTGTTGTCGTGATAATTCACCATTAAAATGGGACACACTCACGGACCGGAGGACGCGAATTTGATTATGCGCAATGTTCAAAACATACAGAGGTGAGCCTGCCTGGAGAGAAATAAAAAATAGGTTGCAGCCGCAAAATTACTCTTCAAGGAACGACCACTCATATAAATTGAGGGAAAGAAGACAGAGGACGAACACTGGAAAGTTTTCTTTTCTCAATCGTACTATCAGAGACTGGAATGCTTTGCCTGCAGACTTACTAAAGGCTTTACCAATAACCAAAAATGTATTTAAAAATAGGCTTAAGGACTTTACTAATAGACTATATTATACACACTATTTAAAGGGTGTAATTGATATCTTGTCATTTGAAGTGTTCTATCAGTGAGGAAGTGTGTTGTGTCAGTGAAGTGTTTAGTGTCAGTGAAGTCTATTGTGTAAGTGAAGTGTGTTTGTGTCATTGAAGTAGCTGTGCAAAGTATTTGAACGGTGAAATGGTTTTGAAGTGTTAGTGAAATCAGGATAGAATCAGTGCAGTGAGTGACTTGACAGCGAAATAAGTGTCGTGCCGAAAGGTACTTGTGCAGGTATAAACCTGTCACACTCGTGGGTCTTAGTTCGAACTTAGGGTTAATTTGTATAATTAGATTTACTTTAAATGTTATTTTAAGTGATCATGCTTAATTTAATTTAGGGTGCTCCTTGTTGTTATTATTATTATTATTATTATTATTATTATTATTATTAATTATTGTTTTTGTTGTGTTTATTATTAATTGTCATTATTGAGTGTAATTAGTTACCACTGCCACCGAGTATATATCCATTTGCAGTGTGAATAAATACATACATACATTCATTGCTAGTGCAATGTAGACTCACCGTCTGTGGTGCACTCTGGTTAGTCTCTGACGAACTAAGTGTCTATACCGCTCGACAGTAGCGACATATATGAGACACGTTTTTAGAGACGGGCGAATAACGGCAAGTTGAGGGTCTGCCAACGCACAAAACAAATAAATAAATAAACAAACAAACTTTTCCTACACAGCTTCGTACTTTACGGTAGATTTTAAACTATAGGCTACAGAATTTCTGCAAATTATGAGTGTATTCACATTTTTACAGAATAATTTTTTGCTGTCTGGAGATGTAATAATGCAGTTGTTTTTCCAATTAGTTCGCAACATTTAATTTGACAAGATGGAGTCACCCTAAGTATTGCGCAGTTACCTGACCACCGTGGAAGCTGGAACTCTCATAACTCATGTCCTATCTTCCGCTGCCAACCACGACCGTGAAATGTCCCAGTTAATATTAATTGTCGTTACTGCTCTACCTGACTGATGCTCCGTTACACAGAAAATTACATTTTGAACGTGCTTGTGCAGCAAAACCCAATTTAGTAGAGGAAGTTGTTTACAAACAGACTAATGTAAACGACCGAAAGATGTCACGACCTTACACAGACACCTTCAAGTGTGTTGACCTTACTTCATCTTCAAGAGAACATGAAGAAGAATGTAAGACATTCCACTATCGAACGTGGAACATCAATTTAAATCGAAGTCATGATTTTCTATGATTATCACGTTTTTATACCTCACATTTATAACTACAACAAAATCATGATTTGGCCGAGGTTCTTACTATAATTTGTCTTTAAGAAAATAATTAATGTGACTACACTTTATTTTTTTATTTTGTAGTTAGCTGGGTCGAATGATATTTTATAAAAAATACGTTTATAATAGATATTATTAGAACGTATGAATACATCATTGGAGAAAAACTCAACTTTTAGCTTCCTGTGGGAAAAGTGCTACAAGAGGAAAAAGAATACATAATAACAAAATAATAAAACCAATGCTTTCAGTTAACTAGGATGTCAGATTATTAAGTGTAATTATGGTTTAATTTTTCAATTACTCATCATGCATTTCACTTCTCAGTACCTACACGCTGTATACTAAATGTTGTCTATGAAGCTTATTGGTTCAAGCTACTATATTTGCATTCCATATATTATTTTAATTATAGGCTAACTCAATGTAGAAAGCCCCCTACGTAACAAATTGAAACTGTTTAATCTGAAATATTATACAAATATATCTCTTATGGGTACCAACAAAAACTGGTTTGGCTTTTAGCCTAACAATAATACGAAAATGTAAATCTTAATTGACGGGCTCAGAGCCAAAGGTGACCAACCCACAATTTTGTATTATTCATTATTAAGACTTTTTTTAAAACTGTACATTGTTGTTATAGATTCATGATATTTGTTTATATTTACTCAATGTAGACCAATTAAAATAAATTGTGAAACCAATCATTTTTGTCAGGATTTTCTTAATATTAACTCTTATTTACTCATTTTCTAATTGTGGGTTAGTCGCCTTTGGCTCTGAGCCCTTGAATTGTTCAGTCTTTGACTTATTTATTGTAGCAAAATATCAACAGGTCACTTTTACTAATATAGTGAACGTATTCGCCCTTATTATGGGCATCACCAGATTGATAAGTAGACATCTACAGTATATAAAAGTAAATAAATTCATGTCAAACATTACAATAAACAAGTTAATTTTTTTAATAATCATCAATTAAGATAAATAATTAAAAATGATTGACAAGGTTACATGTGATATTAATTGGAAATTATGCATATTTAATAAAAACGTACTAAAATTGCCTATATGAGCTGAGTTATTTTTTTTATGGACCACTGCTTTTCTATCATCACCCATGACCTACCTAGTGATCCTCATATGATCCCTATATTATCTCAATGTCGTCTATCATCTGATATATTCTTCTGCCCCGAACTCTTCTCCCGTTCACCATTCCTCCTAGTACATCTTTCAGAAGGCAGTTTCTTATCAACCAGTGATCCAGCCAATTCCTTTTCCTCTTCCTGATCAGTTTCAGCATCATCCTGTCTTCATCCACTCTTTCCAACACAGCTTCGTTTCTTATTCTGTCTGTCCACTTCACACGCTCCATCCTTCTCCATATCCACATTTCAAATGCTTGTAGTCGCTTCTCTTCACTTCGTCGTAATGTTCATGTTTCTGCCCCATAACACTCCACACAAAGCATTTCACTAGTCTCTTCTTTAGTTCTTTTTCCCGAGGTCCGAAGAAGATGCTACTTTTTCTATTAAAAGCTACCTTTGCTAGTAATATTAATTACATTTGTAATGAAACTTCATCTATCGATGTTCAGTTACTGTAATATTAACTTTTAGTCAATAAAATTGGCATTTCCGTCATTATAATTTTAGTAGAAAGTTAAAACTGAAACTGCAAAATGTAGCTAATCTAAGAGAGAAGAGTCTGCGGTCACAGCGTCTATACCGCTAAAGAATACACTGTTTGTGTGTTCATTCAATTAGTAACATCATAACAAATCGGACCCGTAGTACATGTGCGTAATTCCTAGTTGTCTTGTGTTAACTCAAAGTGTAAACTGTTCAGGTATGAAGAAAGTTAAACATTTGCGTAAGATTGTAAAAGCTCTATACCGTTGCCCACTTGAAAAGCTTAAGATACATTCGTAATACAGAAGCGTAAAATAATTTGATATTTAAGTTACTTAAAGAACATTATAAATACTTGGGTAGTCTCTATCTTTTCTGTTGTGGTGCAGAAACAAATCTCAAAGTTTATATATGTTGTTGCAGTTATACTTCTGTTAATCAATGGAAGTCAGTGGATAACATACAATTCAAATTTATTAAATAATAATAATAATAATAATAATAATAATAATAATAATAATAATAATAATAATAATAATAACAACAAACGATTAGGGAAAATACGGGAATTTTACTGAAGCAAGTAAAGGGATAGGTTTGGAAGTAAATCCCGAAAAGACAAAGTATATGATTATGTCTCGTGACGAGAATATTGTACGAAATGGAAATATAAAAATTGGAAATTTATCCTTTGAAGACGTGAAAAAATTCAAATACCTGGGAGCAACAGTAACAAATATAAATGACACTCGGGAGGAAATTAAACATAGAATAAATATGGGAAATGCCTGTTATTATTCGTTTGAGAAGCTTTTATTATCCAGTCTGATGTCAAAAAATCTGAAAGTTAGAATTTATAGAACAGTTATATTACCGGTTGTTCTTTATGGTTGTGAAACTTGGACTTTCACTTTGAGGGAGGAACATAGGTTAAGGCTGTTTGAGAATAAGGTGCTTAGGAAAATATTTGGGGCTAAGAAGAATGAAGTTATAGGAAAATGAGAAAACTACACAGCACAGAACTGCACGCATTGTATTCTTCACCTGACATAATTAGGAACATTAAATCCAGACGTTTGAGATGAGCAGAGCATGTAGCACGTATGGGCGAATCCAGATGTGCATATAGATTGCTAGTTGGGAGGCCGGAGGGAAAAAGACCTTGGGGAGGCCGAGACGTAGATGGGAAGATAATATTAAAATGGATTTGAGGGAGGTGGGATATGATGATAGAGACTGGATTAATGTTGCTCAGGATAGGGACCGATAGTGGGCTTATGTGAGGGCGGCAATGAACCTCCGTGTTCCTTGTAAGTAAGTAAGTAAGTAAGTAATTAAGTTAGTAAGTAGTAGTAGTAGCGATAATAATAATAATAATAATAATAATAATAATATTAATACCTTTTCCAGTAATTTACAACATTTATGAATTTACTGAGTCTGATTTAAAAAAGCTTGCAGTGTGCGTTAGTTTTATTAACCCCGAATAAATCATTTATGGTTAGTTTTCTATTATGACAGTTGCTGATTTTCTACAATACCTTGTCGGACGCAGGGCACACACTGAAGAAGTAGAACCGGAAAATTAGTAAGTCTGGTTCGTTCATTTGTTCATACGTTCATTCATTCACTCTTCATTCATTCATTTATTCATTCATACTTTTCTGCCTAAGGGTAGATCTTTCACTGAAAACCTAGCATTCTCCAATCTTCCCTCTTTCTCCACATATGATCCATATATCTTATATGTCTATCATATGATACCTTCTTCTGCCCCGAACTTTTTTCCCATTCACCATTCCTTCCAGTGCATCCGTCAGCAGGCAGTTTCTTCTTAGCCAGTGACCCAGGAAATTTCTTTTTCTATTCATGATCAGTTCCAGTTTTATTCTTTCTTCACCCACTCTTTCTAGTACAGCTTCATTACTTATTCTGTCTGGCCATTTGATACGTTCCATTCTTCTCCACTAGCCCTAAGTTTACTTAACTTTTAACTTTTCGAAATATCAACCATTATATAATCTATTTCACATTTTTTAGACTTACTACCACCACCACTGATGAAAAAAAGGCTTCGTTTCAAGCTGCTATCGTTTATTTTTGCATTACCGGTATATTTATTGTCATATTAAAGTAGTTAGAATTTCATGTTGAATATATGTAGGGCCCAGAAGTTCAGGCATTTATTATGGCTAAAATAGACAGGCAAATAGGCACTTAGTATTCAGGAAATAGGCAGTTAATTGATAAAATGAGGAATTAAAAACTACGAACAATTAGAAGTAGAGTCAGTAGAAGAAAAAATCAGCAGATACAAATTCAATTGGCTAGATCATGTAAGAAGAATGGAAAATTCAAGAATCCCAAAAATTATGATGCAATATAAACCTAGAGGACATCGTCGACCAGGAAGACCTTTAAGAAGACTGCTAGATGGGGCCGAAACAGGTCTACAGAGGCCTAATTCGTGAAGGATGATGATGATGATGATGATGATGATGATGATGAAAATATAAGCAAAATAATCGAAATAATAATTTTTGAGATTATTTTATTAACCTGTGTATCATATTTCAGTACTTACTCTTACTTTTCTTGGTTACATGCCACAACAAAATGTTTTTTCAAGTTTCAACTGCCATAGCTTAATGTCAGAGATAATATTTTTTATGACTGAAAAAGATCTCTACTTCCACCGAAGTGACTGGAGCATATTTAAAACATGTTGTTGTGGATGGACTCATATCGCAACAACAGCTTAAACTAATGTGCCAATCCAGCTAATCACTTTCAATACAGTCTCTTTCTGCACTTTTTTCTTGGAATCTGTAGAAACTGAATCTCTCAGGCGAGAGAAACCAATTGCCTCGGAGTGTGACATACATTAGCAGTAACTGGTCCCACCAACCTTCTCGGCCGACTGATCAGCTTAGGGTTGGTTTGTAGGCATGCATCTACAAATAATTTAAATGTATTTATGTGGAATGAGATTCTCAATAGAGATCCACGTTATGCAAAAATATTGTTTAATTTTGCAACAGATGCTTCATTTATAAAATAAAAAATAATTTTCATTTATGTTTTTAAGATATTCTGAATTTGTACATTTTTTTCTTTATAATGATTAATTGAAGGGTTCAGAGCCATAGTGGGCCAAGCGCCATTTATTAAAAACGGAGAAAGTAAGGGTTAAAGTTAAGTGAATACCATAGTTTAATGAAGATTGACATATCATTTAGTTTTAATGTGCATACTTTATATTATATGCTATATGTTTCCATTGAATTATGATAATAACTTCATTTTAACCCATGTTTTCTACGGTTTTAGTAAATGGCGCTTGGCCCACTACGATTCTGAACCCTTCAATTAATATATACATAATAGCAGAAAATATTCAACACATTCAGAAAAAGGCAAAATAAGGCATCGACCTTTAAAAGACGCAACGGAAGTCGAAAGAGGCAAAAAGACAAAATAAAAATTGGCCCTACAGTCTCAAAATGTACGGAAATATTCATTCAATCATAGTGTTCTGGCCAAGGGCAGGTCTTTCACTACAAACCCAGCTTTCTCCAATCTTTCCTATTTTCTGCCTTCCTCTTTGTCTCCTCACATGTTCCATACACCTTAATGTAGTCTATCATCTGATATCTTCTTCTGCCCTGAACTCTCTTGCCGTTCACTTCCAGTGCATACTTCAGGAGATAGTTTCCTCTCAGCCGTACGGAAACATGTTTTTCTCTGTTAAACTCTTTCGTATTATCAGCCAGTTAAAAAAGACGTTTTGCCTAACTTCCGGTCTCTAAATACTCGTATATGTTTTTCCTTTCTGTAAAAAGCTATTTTTTGAATTTGATATACTTAACAACCGGTTCTACGAACTGCGAAAAATTTCACAAGAGATTCGGGCGAACCTCTGCGAATCGGCTGAATGACATCCCAATAGGGCACACAATGGGCCAATAAGCGCACAGATCCACAAAGGATTCAGCTCCCGAGAAACTACCAGCCCGCCAAACAGCAGCATATTCTGATCATATGTTGAAAAGGTAGTCAAGATTGGGCTTCACACACTAAGAATGAGTCACGTTGTCATGAAAAAAGTGGACAATTTGCATATCACAATCCTTTTACAAGGCGTGTCAAATGGGAGGTTAGATTCGCATTTTAGAAGCCTGCTTAACGTGGATTGGGTGCAGTTAGTTCCGGCAGCGAT